>NC_042997.1:187480204-187695204 GCF_006345805.1 Octopus sinensis
AAATCAGCTATTCCACTTATTTGATTATCTCGCCTTTGTTTTCCTTCTCAAACTTGGATTAATTGGTTTTCCTCTGTGTGTGCATGTGTATGCAAATTAGTACATCAGCTCTTCATTGAGTCGCTTGATTTTATCATATTATATGTCTCTTAACATGTGCAGTTTAAGTTCAGTTGCCATGAAGAGAATAGAATCTAAAACTAAAGGGGATACAGCTTATCAAAGCATCCATTGTTTGACTGGTTCAGTTTTATTTATTCATACATTTTATATTGTAATTGAATTGGTGCACAAATAATAGTGTCATAAGTTTCCAACACACTAATAATACTTGGTTCACTGCATTTCTGGCAGTGAGAATGACAATGGTGCATTTGTAATACAGTTTAGAACAAATATCACCAGAGTTTTAGTTTGTAAAGCACCAGTTCTCACGATATACTTTGGGGAATGATATACGCACATTATCATAATTTCACTATCACCATCTTCATTTTAATACCCATGGGTCAGAAGTAATAGCTTCTCTATTGCTGGGTGCCCTTCTTGTCACCAGGAATAGTTACTGCGTTGTTTTTCTCCAGATAAACTAACATCTGACTGTTCAAAAGAGACTTATAACTAGTAGCAACTTCTCTTGAAAATCGACAAAATTTGGCATCGTGGTGTTATCAAGTAGCTACGGAAAAAGGGTTTAGCCCCCATTGACATTCATGCTGACATGGTTGCTACATTAGGGGATGATGCTCCAGCTTTGTCAATGGTGCAAAAGTGGGCAGCTGAATTTAGGATGGTAAGAGAGGGTTCTGAAGATGATGCAAGGTCTGCACGTCCTGCAACTGCCATCATGTAAGAAAACCTTGATTGTGTTCACCACATGGTGATGGATGACAGCCATTTAACTATAAATTAAATAGCCAATGCTATTAGCTTTTCCATGAGAGAGTTGAGAATATTTTGCACAATGAACTCAGCATGATGAGGGTTTTTGTTCAGTGATACACCAGGCTGATCACACCATGGGAAAATCTGACATTGTTTAAGGCAAATCCTGCTGGTTTCCTTAAACATTTCCTAACCCAGGATTAGTGTTGGCTTCATCAGTTTGAGCCAGAGACAATCTATGGAGTAGAAACATCCTTCCTCACCTGCTGCAAAGAAGGCCAAGTACACTTCATCTGCAGGGAAGGTGATGGCTTCTGTTTTTTGGGATACAAAAGGCATTGTGTTTATTGACTAGCTTCAAAAAGGTCACACGATCAATAGAGAGCACTATGCGAACTTGCTGAGGCAGTTATGAAAGGCTTTCAAGATCAAATGCCCAGGAAAACTAACAGAAAGGGTCTTGTTTCATCAGGACAATGCTCCAGCACACAAGTTCTGGCTTTCAATGACTGCTGTGCATGACTGTAGCTTTGAACTGGTTGATCACCCTCTCTATTCTTGTAATTTGATTCCATCTATCATCTGTACCCTAACATGAAAAACCACTTGGCTGAGTATCTGTATCACAGTTATGATGATGTCATACCTGCTGTTGATGGCTTTTTTGATCAACAGCATGTTTTCACCAATGCAATCCAAACACTACAACACCAATGGAAGAATTGTGTGCTCATGTATTTGTGTGTTTGTGTGTGAACCCCAGGCTATGGCAGAAAACTTACCCAAAGTATTGCGCAGTGGGATTGAACCCTGGAACCTTAAAGCTGCAAAAAGAACTTGTTAACCATTCAGCTATGCCTGAATGTGAAAAATTTTAAACTACTTGGTAATAAATTAGAATCTCTTCTAAAATGTACCTTACCCATTATTTTTTATTTCCTACATGATGATTATTTGTAAATATTAATTAAAAGTCAATAGTTTAATACATATGTGTGTATTCTTTATTCGTGGGTTAACCAGACTACCATTGGCTTCTTGTTGAGAAGGACATCTCTGAACTATTATTCAAGTCTGTCACATAGGATGTTGTGTTTGTCTACATTTGGATGAAAACAACAAAATCACAGTAGTGAAGGTTGTTTACAGATAAGTTATGGATGAGACAGCCTTAACTTTTTAGTAACAGAATTTGAGGAAAGTTGTGTTAGCCCGTATAAGCAAAGGTTATATTATGAAATTCTTGAGTTTGGATAAGCTTTTATATACCATGAGGAAAAGAGAAATCTTACATTTATAAAATTGATCATTTGCCTCAGGATGAAACAATTTTTCTCAGGCATACAGTCAATGTTATGGTGAGAATCATGACACCCCCCTGTGAGAATGGACTAGCTGAACTCGTATAAGTAGCAGCGTGTTTGACTGAAAGATAGAGAGAGAAATCACAGTAAGTTGAAAGGTGTCATTTGTGAGTTCATGGAGTCGGAGGAAATTATAGAAAAGTTGTTATAGTTCAATGTGAGTTGTTTTGGATTGGTAACAGTTGTTGGCAGAGTATTTGGGAATACATCAAGTGGAGACAGTTGGTGCCTACCCAGTTCTGTAGTATTGTATAATACTCATTTGGTCTAAAGGTCACACTTGCAATTTTTCAACAGGTTATGGATGCAATGTTAGCAGATTGAATTCACAATTCCATACCTGGATGATTAAAAGTGAATCTCATGATCAGCACGTCGAGCATGTAAAGTGTGTTTTTGAAATAGTAAGAGATTATGGTTTCACACTGAGTGAAGAAAAATGTGAATTTTTTTAACTAAAATTAAATATTTAGGACAAATTATCAACAGGAATGGATGATGGCCGGACCCGCTGAGGGCAGATGCAATTAAAAATATGCCTCCTCTATAATGACTTTACAAGCTTTTCTAGGTCTAACAAATTATTATCAAAATTATACACCAAAACTGCATGAATTGAGAGCTCCACTAAATAATTTGCTAAAAAAGGATGTGAAGTGGAATTGGTCAACTAATTGTCAAAAGATGTTTGATGATATTAAAAAAATATAAATGTTGGATTTGTCACTGGCTCATTTTGATCCTGCAGCGGTGATTGTTGTAGCTTCTAACACTTTTGAATACAGCATAGGAGCAATAATGCTACAAAAATTTGTGGGAACATGGCAGAAAAACAGGGTGCTGAACAAAATATTTTACTCTGCTTTGCTAAGTCTTAGTTCTCATTTCAACATGGTGACTTTGCTTTAAGTCTTCCAATGTCAATAGAATAAGTACAAGCCAAAAGGCGGCAAGCTGGTAGAATCGTTAGCATGCCGGGTGAAATGCTTAGCGGTATTTCGTCTACCGCTATGTTCTGAGTTCAAATTCCGCTTAGGTCAACTTTGCCTTTCATTCTTTCGGGGTCGATTAAATAAGTACAAGTTATGCACTGGGGTTGATATAATCGACTTAATCCATTTGTCTGTCTTTATTTGTCCCTTCTGTGTGTAGCCAGCCCCTTGTGGGCAGTAAAGAAATAAGTACAAGTCAAGTTTAGGATTGAATAAAGTTAACTACACATTTCTTTCAGAATTTGTGACTTTGTACCAACATTGTAAATTTGTTACTTATCAGAAATTTTTGAGTAATTATTGGAAAAAATATCGCATGACACATTTTCTGTTGAAAATTTGTTTTACTAAAAGTATTTAACTTACAGATTTGGAATTTATGTAATGTTTCTTTCCAACTGAACAGAAAACATAACAACACATAACAACACTATGCCTTGACTTATTGTTTGTGTGTATATGAAAATATATTTGTAAATTTTAAAATTTTCTGCTTACTTAATTTATTAATTTTATTTTTTGTAGAAAAATGTCGTGATGCATTAGGTATGCAGACAATGGAAATACCAGACACTGCAATTGTTGCCAGCTCTTCCTATGATGAAGATACTGTGGGACCAATAAATGCTCGGTAGGTAGAAGTACACTATATACATATATATATATCTTGATACTTAGAATGTATAATATATTTTTAATTAATTGTACCCAAACTGAGAAAATATGTTGGACTCAGAAAGTAATATTTGAACTGTATTATATATTAGATTATATCTTAAAAACTTTAAAAACTTTCCAGTTGAAGAAAGATGAAACTCACAGCAAAATTAGCATATTAATGTCACCATAATTTTAAACTTAAAAAAATAATTCAAACAAGAAAAAAGAAAAACATTGTTTAAACAATAATGGTTTTGGTAAGAGAATTTTAGTGTGTGTATGTGTATAGCAAATATTTCTCCAAAACCTTTACAAAGTGGAACGAGTTTGCTGTGAAGTGAAAGAGAAGTTGACATTTCAAGTTAGGCCCTTCATCAAAACATCAAACTGCTCACAACAAACTAATTTAATCCACTTTGTGATCTTTGTGTTTGTAATATATATAGACTTTATTTACGAGATATTGTTTGTGTTCACATTCATATATATATGTACATATACATATATATGTGTGTGAAGACGCATGGCTCAGTGGTTACAGCGTCAAGCTTACGATCATGAGGTTGTGAGTTCCAATCCTGGGCCAGGCTGCCTGTTGTGTTCTTGAGCAAGACACTTTATTTCATGTTGCTCCAGTTCACTCAGCTGTAGAAATAAGTTGTGATGTCACTGGTGCCAAGATGTATCAGCCTTTGCCTTTCCCTTGGATAACACTTGTGGCGTGGAGAGGGGAGGCTGGTATGCATGGGCAACTGCTGGTCTTCCATAAAAACAACCTTGCCAGGACTTGTACCTGGGAGGGTAACTTTCTAGGTGCAATCCTATGGTCAGTCACGATCAGGGGGGGGGGTCTTCATATATATATACATATATGTGTGTGTGTGTGTGTGTGTGTGTGTATGAATATGTATATATGTGTGTTACATAGGAATGACCATTAAAGTGGACACCTAATGCTAAACATAGACGTCAAATCGCCATATGTTTTGTTTATTCACCTTTATGATCAATAATGTTTACTTTACTAGAGCTGCTTTTACTTCATAATTTAATATATAAAAAACGTTGCCCTTTTCAAGCCTAGCCAGGCTCATGGGCTCGGTTTCCCGGTTTCTGTGGCATATGTGTTCTCCCCAGCTGGACAGGACGCCAGTCCGTCGCAGCGTTACTCAAGAAACCGGAAGAAAGAGTGAGAGAAAGTTGGGGTGAAAGAGTACAACAGGGGTTGCTACCACCCCCTGCCGGAGCCTCGTGGAGCTTTTAGGTGTTTTCACTCAATAAACACACACAACACCTGGTCTGGGAATTGAAACTGCAATCCTCCGACCATGAGTCCACTGCCCTAACCACCGGGCCATTGCGCCTCCACAATTTAATATATACTGTGTATATACATATGCATACATATATGAACATGTACAATATGTAATAAAGTGTTCTACTGTGAGTTTTTCCTTTGTCTCTCATTTCTTTTCAATCAGTAAAACATTCTAATATACTGGAACTGAATGCATTATGAAATGCATACTAGTTGGTGAATAAGTAAAATGTAATAAACATTTTAAAACTTTTATTAATATCACTAAAATCCTGGAGGGTTACTATAAATTTCATAACTGATTGTTGATAAACATTATCAGTATGATAGAAATATATAAATACATCAGCTTCATTGAAACAGCACACTTACACAAATATGACATCAATTCGGTGTTAATATTGATCTGAGAAAATGTTGTACTTAACAAAAACTCATTCTTAATTAAATCTGATATTACTAATTAAACAAAGGAATATATCAGAAATATTCATTGACACTTATTTAAAAGAACCAAAAATTATTGATCAGTTATTTAGCATTTACCCTAAATTGTTACTATATCATAGCAATGTTTTAGCTATTTTAATCAAATAATGTAACATACTATCTCTTCATTTATTGATTTAACAGGATTTGTAAATCAGTGTTCATATATTATTCATCAAAGAAATATTAACTATTCCAATGCTGCTCACTCACACTTAGCATATTTTCAACACTTTCAGAAAATTCTTCTAATGTATTATTTGTTAGCATTTCAGTATAGTTATATCAATTCTCATTGTGTGTGTGTGTGTGTAGGCATGTATGTACATCTATGGAGGAGAGAGAGAAAAAAAAAAGAAGGATGGATAAATGGTTAAGAAGTTCACTTTCCAACTACATGGCTCTAGGTTCAGTCCCACTGCATGGCCCCTTGGTCAAGTGTTTTTAATGTTAACCCGGGCTGACCAAAACCTTGTGAAACTGAAAGAAGCCTGTCGTGTGTGTGAGTGTGTCTGTGTTTGTCTCCCACTACCACTTGACAACCAGTGTTGGTTTGTTTATATCCCTGTAACTTAGTGGTTTTGCAAAAGAAACTAGTAGAATAAGTATCAGACTATGACTAAACTCTTTATGAAAGAGAAGAAAATAAAGAACTGGGATACAAGTGAAAGAGAAAGACAAAATGTACAATACCAAATGAGATGTATGTTTTGTCTGACCCATGTTAAAATGATGGTGATTACCACATATCATCATAAAGTAGTTGGCGGAATCATTGGTATGCTGGGCAAACTGCTTAACATTTTATTTATCTGTACAATCTGAGTTCAAATTTTGCGAAGGTTGACATTGCCTTTCATCCTTTTGGGATCAATGAGCTCTGGGTTCAGTGTAATCGACTGCATTCCTCCTACCAAATTTCAGGCCTTGTGCCTATAGTACATGTCCACTTCTCTATCCTGGAATGGGATTGGGCAGATTTTCTGATGCAGTGTTTTTTAGTTTGGATGCCCTTCCACTCGCCAATTTTATTAGCAACTTTATATAATATCCAGGGACGTAACATACCTATTCTAAAACCCAGATATGCACAGATAAAGTATGAATGTATACATACATACAAGTGTATGTGCATGTATTTTGTTATCTCTCTCTCTCTCTCTCTCTCTCTCTCTCTCTCTCTCTCTCTCTCTCTCTCTCTACCTATATATATATATATATATATATGCATGTGTATGTGTGTATTATATATATGTATACTGCATATATGTGTGTCTGCATGTGTATATATATGCATGTGTATATATATGCATGTGTATGTGTGTATTATATATATGTATACTGCATATATGTGTGTCTGCATGTGTATATATATGCATGTGTATGTGTGTTTTATATATATGTATACTGCATATATGTGTGTCTGCATGTGTATGTATGTATATACATGTATGCATGTGTATATATTTTATACATACACATATTAAATAGAAGCTAATGAAGATGAAATTTTCTGTTATTTTTCTCTGTATTCATTAATTTGTATTGAACAGTTAGATTAAATTATAGCCTTTGCCAGATATAAAACTATATGCAAGTGTTCCTTGCTTGCGCTTGTAACTTCCATTTCTTTTAGGCTAATATTTTGGCTTCCCTGCTGAGATTCAGAAGGTTTGCAGGCAATTGAAAATATAATTGAATTTTTCAGACTATGCTCTGGTTCCTGTGCCAGATGATGAAATCTTTGTCAGCAAACCTAAAATGTTTTCGTTAATTAAAATACTCCAACTGAATAAAATGGGTTAGGAATTGTATTCTTTTTTTTATGCTTCATTAATTTTAATTTTATTCTCAAGATAGCTTCATAAATGGTCACTTGAAACATGAATAAATTAAATATATTGAGTAAAATCAATTCTGAAGCTGTGTATTCTTGTATATTCAGAAATTATAAAAACAATGAGAAAAAGGGTAACTATATATTTAGAAATCATTTAAAGAAATTGATTTAACATTCCAAAGAGGAGAAGTAAAACAAAAGCAAATGCATTCTGTTCCACTCTGCTAATGTTTCTTTATACACTGAGATACATACACAAATCCATACGTATAAAGTAGTCCCTTCAATCTCCTGCATCATATTTGTTGTTGTTCTTCTTTTGCTTCTTCTTCTTTTTATTATTATTATTATTGGGCAGTAAACAGTTAGGCACAAAGATGACAGTTTTAACGAAATCTTTAAAGTATGGAGGAAGGTTGGGGAGAGAAAAAAAAAATCAATATTTCCCCTAATTAAGAAAGGATTGTAAGCAATTTAATCAATAGCAAGGAAGAATGCAGTTGAATTCCATCTCCTTTCTTTCCAGAAAAATGAGAAAAAAAATAAGGTTTCTTGTACATTTGCTACTTTTGCTTTCTTTGTATCATATTCTTTCTCTCACTTGGAATTTCCTTGGACAAAGAGAAAGTAATAACATTAAATTGACAAAGATTTTCTATAGTCATAGAGGCTTAAGCAATTCTGAACTGAAAGTTAAATTTGATTAAGGAATGAAAAAAACAGAAAAAAAGAGGATTTATTTTTGTTTCTTTTCATTCCTAGCTTTTTTAAAAATATTTTTACTTGCTTTCTGACTTGCTTGTATTGGAATATTCTAAAACTGAATTAAAATTACGCAAAGGGTAAATTCTTAGGTGATTAAAAGTGGCATGTAGTTTTGTTTGTGCAGCTAGTTTTCATCATACTGCTAATGATAATAACTTAAAGTTGATAAACCCCCATCAAACTTGGAAAACTAGAATGAATCTATTAAGATGTGATTGATTTTTCTTAGTAGCATATCAAATTATGAGAATTGTATTGTAGTTGTGCAGAGTACTGAAATACCATGTTGATGACCAGGATGTCAGAAAGTTAAGCTGTTGTCTTCTTTATATATGTCAGCCAACTATCTGATAAATTAAGTGAACACTGGGACACTATTTCTTTATATTATTGACAGAAAAACACATTAAAATTAAATCTGCATTCAGTGATGCTAGTTATTGAAAATTCAATTCAATACAGAAAAATACTAGCTCTTTGTATAGTTTGTTGAATAAATTGCTATAATGATAATGATATGAAAAATGTTTTGAAAATATGAATCATTTCTATGAAACTGCAAATAATTACTTTAATTTTAGGTAATACTTTAGCTGATTGTACATTATTAGATTTCAATATCATTATATTTATTAGAGCCAAGGTTTAATTGACTTGTTCCAAGATCAACAAACAATCAACCACAACTATTTTAATGACTGTAAAGGATGAGAATAAAACAGAGGTAGTCAGAGGTAAGGGGGAAAAAAAGAGAGGATTTTTTAAGTAAATCTTAGAATTAAAGAGGAAAAAAACTACAAAATTGCCATATTAAAGCCTTAGTATTGAAAGAACACAGTAAGGGGAGTTATGTCAATTTTGAATTTAAAACTTCACATCTTTTTAGAATTTTCCATATTCTCTACTATGTGTGTACGCATGTGTCATACAGTCAAACACATAAATTTACAGATGTACACCGTGAATGCACTCACACTCCATTGGTTTTAATGATGAGTATTCCAATTGTTTGATCAACTGGACTACTTACTTAGTGAATTATAGTGCAAATGGCTAAGGATTCCACTGACTCTTAGACCCTTAACACAATCCTCAGATTCAGCATGTTACTGTGTGAGAAGGCTGACCTTTTGATTTTCAGGTACAGTTCATTTGACAAGCTTCCACACAGTTTGGGTCTACACCATTTCACTAACAAAACTTGAGCTGTCACAAGGCAATGATAGAGGATAATTGTCAAAGATGTCATATGACAGAATTTAACTCAAGGCATCTAGATAATGATGTAAATTTCTTCATCAACCACACACACACACACATATATTGTACTGTTTTTATACCAATGACCAGTTAGATGTCTCTTTGCTTCCATCTATTTTTAAAATTCCAAGACTATTTGCTTTTAGTTAAAGAATGTTGTTTGCTACCTTCTAATATTTAAATTATGAAGGAAGTCGAATCTTAAAAGTCTAGAAATGAATGCATGTAAAGTATGTGGGTATTGCTTTAGGCTAACCAGTTAAAAATATCTTTAGGTTCAAATCCCATCAGTTTTGGCTTTGCCGTTTTCTCACTGTTAGGTCAATAAAATAAGCACTAGGAATAAGATCAATTTGATTGTCTTTATTCCTTCCCTGCAATTTTTTTGATCTTGTGCCAAAGTTAAGAATCAATATTTAACCTATAATATAGATGCTAATGTTGAATTCAAATAACAAGTATAGATTGAAAGAATCTTATTTAAGAGCAATTCTTGTGATAATAGGGATATTTTTTTTTAGATACATCTGAAATTCTTTGAAAAACCGATATTGATGTATTGCTGTATGAGAAACTTATCAACATTGATTCCAGTAGAAAGGATAATGAACTGACTGAGAAATAACCTTTTTAATGATTATGCAACTTCTATGAAGACTAATTTATGAAACTGAACCTGGAAGCTTGTTTCTTTTTTTTTTTTGTTCCTATTGTTAACAGTATTTTATAGAATATTGTTCCTATATGAAATTATGGAAAATAGTAGAATGCTTCATATTGATTTCTTTTACATTTACATCCTATTTATGAAACCATATGACATTTTTTCTATGAAAATGTCATATTTATAATTAAAATATATTTTTATCAATTATAAATCATTTCAAGATTCAAACATGGTGTTTAAACTAGTTCACTAAAAATGCTATATACAGTATGAACATTTTGCAACTTCTTTCCATTGTGTTTTATACTTCTTTGAGAATATTATTCATTAATGATCTCCTGGCAAGAGAGTTGCCAAGCAGCCTTGTTATAACTTCCACTATCTGTTACAAATGTAAAATTTTAAATTTTTCGAAACATTTAAATTCTGGTAACAATAATTGAACTTCATAACTTAATGTTTCTTTCTTACTTTTATACTTTTCTTAACTCTTAAAGGGGAACATAACATAGAAGATCAGGTGGGTGGGGAATAGGAACACCAAAGGAAATCTAATAGGTACAGGGTACTAATGTAGATAGTTTTGGGTTTCAAATCTATCACATTTACATCACATTTATTCTAATCTGCTAATCTGCATCAATGGATTCTTCAGATATCCTATTACTTTCATTTTGCTGTGTCTCTAAGATTCTGTCAATTTGCCTCCCCTCTTTCTTTTGATTTACAATTTCCTCATTGTGATAAACAATTCCATCCCATCAGTTCTCAAACTTTCTTCTTTACCAACAGATGTAGACACTGTTTTGAAGTTTTCTACTAACTTAGTTATTAGATGTTCAGTGGCAAGTGGGGGTCCATATCTTCAAGACGGACATACTCCTCCCCTCTACTCCAAGCTCCCCTATCTTGTGATAAACATCTTTATTACTGTGTTTCCCTTGACTCTTATTAAATGCTATGTAAACTAATTTAAAGGCACACACACACACACATACACAAATACAAATTTTTGAGACCTTTCTTCCTTGGAATTTATCAATATTTATCAAGGAATTCATACTCCAGCAATATTTGATTTAGTGTCCCTTTTAGTTAGTTTCTCTAACCTTTAACCCCTCTGCCATGCAATTTCTTTTATGCTTGGTAGAGGCAGTTCTTGCTTCCTATCAAAGCAATTAGAATAAATATTCTTCATGGTTCTCAATTCCATTTCCATTGCTTGATATCCAAATTGCTCTCCAGCCCACTTCTAAAAGATTTATTTTTATTTTTTTGTTTTCCATGCCATGCATTTTCTTCTTAATAGCCACTTTTAAGTCTTGCTACTTTAATAGAAGTAAAGTTGTTGGCCATTGCTAGATATTTTTTCATCCTTTAACTTCCACATGGTAATGACTGTTTTGGGCAGTGAGTTCATATTATTCTCTCTCTTTCCTCCCTCTCACATTCACCTCAAAGCATTTCTATTTTATCCTTTCCACTTAGTTGACTTTAGGAGGCTAAAAACCCATCCTTGAGATGTCTGTTTTCGTTTACCTAAGTTTACAGATTCATGGGAATATATTATTGGCTTACTTTACCAAACAATATATAAAATATATATTTATATAAACCAGCTTTCCCCATTTTTTTTACTCTGAGGTACTTTTGAAATACATTCCATGTGTGGGGGACTCCTTAATTAAAAATTATTATATATCTTTATAAACCTTCTTTTCATGAAATTAAATTTCATAACATGTTAAACAAATTGTAAAACTGTCTTTGGGAGGTTTGATGATTAAAAATCCAGCAAATGTCACAAAGAAGGTTTGAGAAATTTCATATCAACTAAGACCTTGCTTAAGAATAAATTTCCCAACAATTCCCTATTAAGGGATCATTTTCCTGTAGTCTCCTTACTACCTAAAGATGCCAAGATTTCCCCACTTTAGGGAATATACCTTGCATCGTTTATCTTTCACTTGTTTCAGTCATTGGAATGTGGCCATGCTGAAGTGTTTTAATCAAACGAATTGACCCCAGTATATTTTCTTCGTTTTAAGCCTAACACTTATTCTGTTGATCTCTTATGCTGAGCTAAGTTACAGGGATGAAAAGAAACCAACACTGGTTGGTGGGGACAAACACAAATGCAAAGACACACATATATATGTGTGTTTGTGTGTCAGGCTTCTTTCAGTTTCTTTCTACCAAATCCATTCACTAGGCTTTGGTCGGACCAGGGCTATAGAAGACAATTATCCCAGGTACCATGCAGTGGGACTGAACTTGGAATCACATAATTAATATAGAATTTAGCACAAAAGCAACTCAAAAAGGTATTTTCATATAATTTGCTTATTTGTTATATCCCATGGAGCCCTTATTACTCTTTCACAGGACCCTGGTTAAGAAACATTAATGTAAATAAACTTACTTGGTTTCTTTGAAGAATTTTTTTTTTATTTGTTAGTTGGTCTCAAGGTAAAGAAACCACATGATCAATGACTGTAAGATTGTCATTAGAATGTTCCTTAGTTCATGAATAGCCAAGCCAGGCATGTGCATTGAGATTTAAACCCACAATTTTTATTCTAGTATTCTATGATTGCTCTTAAAAAAATATGTGCCTGTCAAGACATAAACTCATTACAATTTTGTTTTACACCTCTACTTTTATCTATATTTTTATTTTAAAATTTTCTATTTTCAACATTTGTTTCTTTTTTTCTTTTTTTCAGAATTCGCACAGAGAAGAATGGTGGAGCTTGGTGTCCAAAAAATGTAATCACTAAGGATACATATGAATATTTACAAATTAACTTAGGAGAATTATATGTCATTACAGATGTTGAAACTCAGGGCAGATTTGGAAATGGCAAAGTAAGAATTAGTTTTATTTGTCCACTTTTTTTTTATATTTGAAGCAAATGTTCATTCTTATTCTATTTGAAAAATGAATTGCTAAACACAATCTTTTGAAAATCTAACATAGTGTGATACAGGTTCAGATTTAGTACAGGTAATTTCTCATTTTTGAAATTTTTGATTATTGAAAGAGTAATTGGGGAATTTTTTAAACGTAGGATAAAGGACTTTTTTAAAAGCATTGAAATCATCATCGTCATCATCATTCTATGTCCATGTTCCTTGCTGGTATAGATTGGATGGTTTGACTGGATCCAAGGACTGCATCATGCTTCAATGCCTGCTTTGTCATGGTTTCTATGGCTGGATGCCCTTCTTAACACCAACCACTTTACAGAATCATTCAAATATCAGACAAAATGCTTTGAAGTACTTCAAGCTCTTTACATTTTGAGTTCAAATCCTCGCATGATTAACTTTACCTTTCATCCTTCTGAGGTCAATAAAAGTACCACTCACATACTGGGTTTGGTTTAACCAATTAATTCTTCCCTTGTACCTTCGTTAGAAATTATTATTTGATGTGTTTTACTATGCTAGCATAGTAAAACAGACATGCAGTTATCAAGCACTCATCACAGTCCTTCATCATTTAACACACCCAGCAATAAAGATCATCAGTTCACCTTTATTGTGTTTGTCATGTTTTTAGCTTGTCATTTTTATGGCAGGCTATCCTTCCCCTTGATAAACACTTCAGAGCCTGATCTGGACATATTTTATTGTGCTACCAGCACGAGGTGGTGATACTTGAGAGTTTTCTTGAAATTGTATCAATGCTTTTATTCCAAATATCTGTTCTCCTTGGACAGGTTACCTGCACTGAGGCTTAATTTATTTAAACTTTTGTCACTCTTACAATTTTTTTTTTTCAGAATATTATATAGTAGGTATTTTGAACATGTTAGATTTTTAAGGTCATCCTAGAGCAGAGCCTAAAAAAAACATTGCTTAGTCATCACTTGTGAGTGAGTATGACCTGGTAGTGTGTATCTTGCTTTCACTAATTGTTTTAGTGCTTGTGAGCAGAGGTAAACACCCTCTTACCCTTCCCAGCCATGTCTCAGTGGAATATCAATGATGTGATAACTGGAGAGAGGGATCTGCAATAGCAATTAGCTGGTGCTCGTTTTCAACTGAGTAAATTGAAGCAGTGTGAAGTAATAAGACTTGCTCAAGGATGCAATGTGCTGCTCAGTCCAGAAATTGAACCTATGACTTTATAGTTGTGAGCCTGACTCCCTGGCCACACACCTTCATCATAAAAAACATAAGACTAAAAAAAGAATAACATCATGGTAATTTCTGTCTTTGTCATGTGATACAAAGTGTCATCTCAGTCTCTCTCTCTGTTGTGGCATTTCTCATTTATTTCTCTTCTAATTATGTTCTCTCTCTCTCTCTCTCTCTCTCTCTCACTAACATACACACACACACACACACACACAAATATATATAAACTATGTTAGTATGCAGTTTACTGCTGGAGTCATCAGCTAGGTTCATCAACATCAGATGTTTTATCCCTTAACATAAAACATCTTTAAGATAGTAGAACAGCAGAAGGTGATCAGCCACCCATCTACAACAGTTAGGTCTCCAGCTACTGTCATATTTATTGCTGACTGGATATTCTTTTTGCTGCTGTTATATTATTGCTATCTTCCTTTCCCTTCCTTTCTGAAGCAGCCATTGTCTTCAAGGTTTGTGACTAATTCTTTCATCCTTACTTTCTACTTGAAATCTTCTTGGAATCTAGTCTCCCATGAAATAGTTAACTTCATTCAGCATTACCAGCTTCATGCTGCTGGACTATAGCAGGATATTTTATCTACATCGCTGGTTCTCAACCGGGGTCCGGGCCACGTAACAAAATAGAAAGTTGGGGATCCACAAATAGTATTTTAAGGGCCCCTGAAAAAAATTTTGCTTTAGGCACAGGAGTGGCTGTGTGGTAAGTAATTTGCTTACCAACCACATGGTTCCGGGTTCAGTCCCACTGTGTGGCATCTTGGGCAAGTGTCTTCTGCTATAGCCTCGGGCCAACCAATGCCTTGTGAGTGGATTTGGTAGACGGAAACTGAAAGAAGCCTGTCGTATATATGTGTATATATATATATATATATATATATATATATATATATATATATATATGTTTGTGTGTCTGTGTTTGTCCCTCTAGCATTGCTTGACAACCGATGCTGGTGTGTTTACATCCCTGTCACTTAGTGGTTCAGCAAAAGAGACCGATAGAATAAGTACTGAGCTTACAAAGAATAAGTCCCGGGGTCGATTTGATCAACTAAAGGCGGTGCTCCAGCATGGCCACAGTCAAATGACTGAAACAAGTAAAAGAGAGTAGATATATGTATTGGTATGTATTGCAAGAAACAGCTAAGTTTCTTTCTCTAACAGTTTACATAATTCAAACTACACAAATTAATGTGTGGAAAACAGAATAGGAATTTTGAAAGAAGTTTCTATAAAACTAATTTTTTTCCCCTTCAGCATTCAGATTCCTTAGCCAAATGTATTGCTTATTTATTCACATTGATATGCATTAGTCATGCATTACCTTGTAGCTTTGAGATTTCAATGATGTGATTATTTATTTTTAGAATAATATTGTAAGGTAAGTGTGGGAGGCCAGATCTGGTTAGTTTCAAGATGAGAACCGGTAGAATATTTTGGCCAGGTATGGCTGGTTCAAATGCTAAAGGGTTAAATGTCAAATAGCTATGGTGGTCTACCAGAATAAAATAGTAATCAAAGGGGTCCATAGGTAAAAACCGGTTGAGAACCCTTGATCTGCATGTATTCCCTATTGTTAGAAGCTTGTGCTAAGGATGGCACTTCTCTGCTGGTTTTTCACATCACAGTACTCTCTACTTTCATTTTCTTCTGTCTGAGTTAATACTTTTAGAACCTGGTCATGTTTCTCCATTTATTTCACTTTTGAGTTCAAGAAAACTGGGACACATAAAGAATAGACTCTAGATTGGCTGGTTTCTGGTGTATGTAACATTTTCAACCTCATTACCTATTTCTTTATTACCCACAAGGGGTTAAACATAGAGGGGACAAACAAGAACAGACATAGGTATTAAGTCAATTACATCGACCCCAGTGCGGAACTGGTATTTAATTTATCGACCCCGAAAGGATGAAAGGCAAAGTCAACCTCAGCGGAATTTGAACTCACAACGTAACAACAGACGAAATACCGCTAAGCATTTTGCCCGGCGTGCTAACGTTTCTGCCAGCTCGTCAACCTTAACTGGAACTAAAACTAGAATGAAGTATATTTCCAAATTTCATTTTAAGATAGCTTACTCTGCCCTTATGCCCCACTTGTGTGAGGGATATTTACATACACACACACACATACACATGTACTGCACACACACTCTTTTATTCATGATCAAATAACAAAGGCAGTTATAATAAAGACAAATTGTTAAATACCAACATCAACAATAAAATGAAGAAAGCTACACTTGATATCAAAATATTAATAAAAATTTAGAAAGCATTATTGGTCCATAATAAGAGTTGAGAATCCAGTAAATATTTTTGCATAATACACAACACTTTTACTGTGGTGTTACTGTTAATATAACATTACATTCTAAAAGCTAATTCTACAAACTATTCTCTATTAAACTTCTCAAGTAGGTTTTACTAATTTATATTACTTAAAAAGAATATGTAAATTAAATAATAATCCATTAAATCAATCTAACCGTTCTTCCATGGAAGCCATTTATATGAAAGAATAATGTTGTACATGAAATATCTTTATTAAATATTCATTAAGCTTACATTTTTTCTTTTAAAATTATTGTTCATTCATTATTGAGTTTCATTACATTTAAATTGATAGTTGTTGCTATCAATGTGTCCTTTTTTAAGTTGGTAGGTATGATTTGAAAGAGCTATGCCAACTATTTCTAGTAGGTCAGGTAAGAATACAAAGGCTGCCTTGTTGGCTTCCTTAGAATAGGTATGGCATCATTAGAATAGGTGAATTTATCAGTCTGTTACTTCACTTATAATCAGATGTATAGTAGAGATAGTTGATTCAGGGAATGTTTAAAATCCTGTTATGCTATTCCATTTTTTTTTTTTTTTGTGTTAATGAAATCAAATACTAATATTTCACTAACCCATATTATAAATCCACTCTAGATATTAGATAATTCAGAGATATAATATATATAGGTAGGGTTGAATTATTATGACTGGTTAAGTTTACAGCAATGTTTACACAAAGTATAAATAGTGGCAGTTTTATATATCAATTGAAACTTTGCCAATAATCTTTTGTAACAATACTGCTACTGTGTGCGGTAGTGAAATATGGTAGATTTAGGAAAGTGGTTTGTTTCTTTCAACTAAATCAAGCACAAATTATTATGTTGGCAAGTTGTTTGCCTCACATAAAACATTTTGTATTTTTCTATTTAAAATTGAAAACAAACATGGTTTTACATGTTAAAAATGCTAATTTGGTGGTCTCTCTGTATTTTGCCTGGTGATTTCTTGGATTCACATCAATTTCTATTTGTGCCTAACATTATTATTGCTGTAACCATGGCTAAAAACCGGAATTGGTTAAAAAAAAGGGGTCTCTTGTGAATTTATGCTTCAACCTTGATCTTTAATAATAGTGATTTTTTTATTTGTTTGTTTGCATTGCTTCCATGTTGCTATGTTATTTTAAATCTCTCTGCCCTCTACTCTCTCAGTCTGCTATTAGTCATCATCCATGAACTGGGAAATCTTTCTATATTGTACAAATAATTGGATTTTCCAACTTGTTTCCATTGATATTAACCAGTTGTCACATAAACATTTTCTGATTAAAATCTTTCCTTCCATTAAATGGAAATGCCAGCAAAATATGAGATGGATGGTTGGTTAATTTTATTTTTGTTTTGTTTTACAACTTCATTAATTGAATTAATTTTTCAAAAATATATGAAGTGGGGAAAAAAAATATTTTAACAAAATCTATAGCTTTTCAAAAGGAAATATTGTTTTTTTGTTAAATATTTTTATCCTACATATTTGTGTACAACTTTTGTTTTATTTTTATAATCATTGTAATATTTGTTTCTAATTTAATTATTTGAGCAATTAAAATACAGAAGGAATGTGGATTATTCTAACAACCATTATTACTACCAGCTTTTATTGATCCCTGCAATTTTTTGCAACTGACGTCAGAAAGTCAGAAAGGTAGAGGTCACTGAAATTCAATGCCCAGTTGATAAAAGTTGATGGCATTTATTTTATTACAAAATAGTGAAATTTTTTTGAA
The DNA here is from genome assembly GCF_006345805.1 of Octopus sinensis. NCBI lineage: Eukaryota > Metazoa > Mollusca > Cephalopoda > Octopoda > Octopodidae > Octopus > Octopus sinensis. The sequence goes on from NC_042997.1 coordinate 187,498,681, forward strand.
TTTCTCAGGTCTTCATAAACTTGTTGTATATCATTATAAATGTATGTATGAGTATGTTTGATTGCACATGCTTGTGTGTGTGTGTGTGTGTATGTGTGTGTGTGAAATGTATGCAAATATATATTTTTGCATCTGCACATTTGTTTTTGAGTGTAAGAAAGGCTAATTATCAACTATGGATGAAATTAACTGTGAGCATTGCTAACATCTAATTAATTTGTCAAAATGATGACCCAAACCTCAATCTTTCAACAAATGTTAAATTTTTTCATTTGCAATTCTTTCATCATCATCATCATCATCATCATCTTTCTTTTTAGAAATCAAAAAAACAAATACTAAGCCCTAGAAAATTCATTTGAAATCTTAAGTTTAAAAACTAGGAGCAAATGATTTTATTTTCATGAGTGCATCCTCATTTCAGAAATGTTCACAATTATACATTTTATTGTAAACATTCATTGTTAGGTAAGCGCCAAACATTTTACATAGAACTAGCTATGTTGTGTAATTTGTTTCTAAAGGGATATGGGAATCTGGAAAATGAATATACACAGATAAGCATCAATTAAAATGAAAATATTATAAATAATTATTTAAGAACACTCAATCTAAACTTTTTGTGTGCAGGAATGAGTTATTATACTAACAAAATACATATATCAAATACTCTAGCTCTTTTTCAGTTTTGTCAGACTTGCTCTAAAAAATACATAGTTATTAAATATAAAAATTATGAATAATTATATATAATAAATATATAATTGTACACAAAGTCTGTTTACAAAAATCACTCATCGTCAAATTGCAAATCAAAGGGATACAAGTTTTGTCTTTTAAGCTACAATATTTAAAAATATCCTTAAGAAACACACTCAGGACAAAGGTCTGTTTGAAAACAAAGAGACATCTGCATTCTCCTGCTCAACAAATACTTTTACAGTGGCTTTTTGTGTGAAGAGCAAATGCTTTCTTGATGTTTTCCAGCTCAACATATGTAAAGGGCCTTGTGCCAACCAACTGGATAGGACCATAGAACACATTATTTGTATGACAAGTGTCAATATCATCCCTTTTGGGCCAGTTAAAGGTGTTGATACCAGCAACAGTAGATCTATGAAAAAAATTGAACTTAATCATACAACCAGAGACATGTTCTAGGGCCCTGCCAATGTAGAACTGGCAAAGATAGTTTACAGCATCATACTGCTCCACATGCACTGTGATACTGTTGGGAGAACCAGGCTCTACATTTTCCTCTGGAAGATCTTTATTGACCCTTCTGGTTACTTTTCCAAAGTTTTGGGGGCTCTTGAATGCCTTGTTGTGCATCTCTTCTTCTTTATATCTTGCTGCTGGTTTTTTTCTTTTCAACTTGGACTCTTTTCTTCTTTCATTCTTTCTCTCTCAGTGCTCCTCTCTCTCTCAGACATGGTTGATTTTTTTCTCTGCATATTTCCTCCTCTTCCTGTCTCAGTCTTTTTTTGTTATGCTCTTCAAGTTTGATAGGATCACTTCTTATTTTCTTCCTGAACTTCTTCCTTCTTTCTATACCAGAAGCCAGTTTTTCAACCAGAGTACTGACAAACACAAGTCAGCCCTTTTGAAGTAAGCACATGATCTTGCACTATCCCATAATGCAACAAATATGGTGAACTAGTGCCCATACTCACAAAACAAGGAGTGAAAACTGGTGTCTTTTTTTTTTTTTTTTTTTTTGCTTATCTTCAGATTTACACTTACTCATACGACTGTTTAATTAGAATTTTAAAAGTTTGGGATTACAGTCACCATTAAAAATGTAGAGTTTTCCAATAGCCAGATATATATTAAATTGGGCTTTTGTTAGATCAATCCACATGTTTCAATCTATGATATACACATAATATATACATATTTATACAAATATTGTAGTTTCAGAAGGATCGTTCTGCAGGTTCAGAAAGTCACATCAGGTTTATTTTCATTGGACTTTAACACACTTTTGAGTATTTATGATCTGCTAGTCTAGCTTTTAGTTTTAAATTTGCATCAGAATGAAATATATCATTGAAACTATTATAGCTACTATCACCACTTTAGATAAGACCTGTTGGACTTCACACTTTTTCTGCAACAGACTTCCCCTCCGCAACGAAAAAATACTTATGTACTTTGGAGAGAACAAAAAAACATCTGCTTGTCAGTGAATTAGAAGCAACAACCTGTGAATAGTGTTAACTAGTTAAGGAATATTCCTTAACTAGTTAACACTATTCACAGGTTGTTGCTTCTAATTCACTGACAAGCAGATTTCTTGCAAACAACATACACTTAGATATATCTTCCCTAACAAGAATAATGACCCTGTATTCAGTAAAAGGTTCATGGTAAAATGAATTAAAAATAAAGTAAATTAACTAGTTGAATTTACATGCATTTAGTTAGCCATATTTTCCCTCTTTTTTGACTCTGCTATTTCCAAAATGTGTCATGTGATACTGCAGCCTAACTTAGTTTTCAAAGTGGAGAACACCTTTTTCCTACATGAGATTACCTGTCTATTGCAAGTTAAAGCAATGTTTAGCTGTTTGGGTGTTATTATAAATTATGTTAATGAGTTAAATTTCATCATGGTATTTATTCTTAAGTTAGGAAGAATAAGACCAGCACTTTGGACATAACACAGTACAGTACTAGTGATGAGCTATAAACTACTTCTCAGGAACATGAGTGAGGTATAATATACATAATGTAGTAAAAAAAAAAATTTTTTATTACTTCATTAATTATGTGTTAATCATAATTCTTGTCAGAGGCAACTCTGAAATTCAAAATGATTAAAAATTGAATGGGGAAATGTTGTGGGAGTGAGTCCAGTCTTTGGTAAGTTGGCAGCCTGTTGACTCAACAAGCTGCTACTTGCAAAAAATTTAAGAGATAACTAGACCCTTGCTGTTTTCTTTCTAGTTATCTTATGTTTAACATTCTCAATCAATATAGAGCCTTAAAATCATAAATACATAGATATATAATTACATGTATGTATTGTATGAAAACTCAAACACAAGTCCAAAGAGAATAGTAGATTAGTAAAAGAGAAATAGCTGAAATTAAACAAAAGATATTTTCTGTGCATTGCCTCTTTGGTATTTCTTTATCAGTGAAATGGTGATATTGTGAGGGAAATTGCAAGATATGAAGGTGAAATGATTGCTGTCAACTATAAATGTCACCATTTAGATGCATATATAATGCATGTCTACCTTGGATACTTTATCTTAAACTTTTTAAATATCGTATCCTTTACATATAATCTGTTCTTATAGGATCTTTTCAAAACCAAACTTTAAACATGATACTATTTACCCACACCTGTGACATGTCAGTCAGTTTTAGTTAAGTTAGTTTGTCGTTTGTAAGAACTTAACAGAAGTGTGTCCCAGCACAGCCATGAAATTGAACAAATTTCTACAATATCATGTTGCACAAGAGCTTATAATTTTAGGTTTAGGCCAAGGATGCTTGTAAACAGGCATTATGGGTTGGGGTGGAGTTAAGTGGATTTAATGGATATGTAAATCTGAGATAAAGTAGCCTCTTATAAAATACCCAAGGAAACTAAATTACTCCTTTTGATCTTAGCTTGCTTTAAATGGAGCTCATTGTGCAGTCCTTGAACTCACAATTTTCTTGGTTACATCATTTACTATCTTTAATTCTCTACATTGGAGATAACTTAAGAATATCTGTATTTTTATGTATGTGTGTGGGTTTATTTTATCTTCTGTCTGTAGCGTTCTGTCAAGTGTTCACAATTTGTCTGGGTGGTCCATGAAAAGGGGGAGAAGAATGTGTGTTTACAGTCAAAGTAGTCAAGAATTTGTTATTATTAGAAGTGGGGTGGGAAGAGACTGCTAATTTGAAGCAACTGTTGACATGACAGCAGAATTGAATATTGTCTGATCTTTTTCGCAATTCATATGCCAACATATAATCTAAGAACTTTGAAGAAAAAGTAATAGAGCTTCAATTTTTATATCTGCAAGTTATAAAAGCATACATATGAGACAAAATAATTGTGTGACACATTATCAGTTTTATTCTCTCTCTCACATCCTTATTATTGCTTATTCTTCTCATATTTATTCTCTCATATTTTGTTATCTCTCATTTACATTCTGTTTTGTTGTTTAAAATTTAAACATGTACTTGCAATCCAATCTTAGGTTAACTAATAAATTTAGTTCCATTTTTAAAGTTCTATTTTTCTGCTTATTTGCTGGAAAGGGTAACTTTAAAAATTCCAATTATTTTCATTCTAACAGAATGATTTTGATCTTTGAATATATATATATTGTGCCAAAAATCTAAAATTGCATACATCTTATAATTACTTTATTATAATTAAACATCTAATAACATTTATGATCTGAAAACAAATTGCATTGAAACACCTTATTTTGTTTTCTCTCTTTAAATTTTTACTAATTGCGTCATTGGAATTTCAATTATTTTCGAAATATATTCAATCAAAATTTCAAGGAAACTTCGTTTTTAGTTTCCTTTATTGTTTTATCATTGCTTGAATATCCTTCAATCTAGGATGTGTCAAGAGAAGTTATAGAAATTACACAAACTGAAATATGTATGTCTGTGTGTGCATTGTTTGTTTGTATGCATGCATACATGCATGCCTTTGTTTTATGAGTTGTAAGAGATGTTTTATCCATTTGTGCAGAAAATTTTGGCCAGTGTGTATGGAAGAGAGATCTGCCTATATTAGTATAACAAATATGTAATAATGCAAATAGATGGAGGAAAGTATTATGGATAAATATAGAGAGTATATAACATAGATGCCTTTAAAATATATATATATATATATATATCATCATCATTTAATGTCTGCTTTCTATGCTAGCATGGGTTGGACGGTTCAACCAGGCTCTGGGAAGCCAGGAGGCTGCACCAGGCCCAGTCTGATCTGGCAGTGTTTCTACAGCTGGATGCCCTTCCTAGCACCAACCACTCCATGAGTGTAGTGGGTGCTTTTTACGTGCCAGGCAAGGCTGGCAACGGCCACGATCGGTTGGTGCTTTTTACATATATAAAAGAGGAGGGTCAGACTCATTACTTATTCCAGGACTGCTGAGGGTGGTGGAAGAAAGGAGTGGTTAGTAATCAGGATCCTCAGCTAGAATGTTTGAACTATGTACTGTGCTAAAGGCACCCAAGGACAAGTGGTGGTGTTAAACCAGATGTGAGGTTTAAGTCTACCACCCACCACTCATTGGCGTTCTCCAAAAACTTGTGAGCCTTTTATTAGTAATGGTTTTATGTTTAAATTCATTTTAACTTTAATTTTAGTGACTAACAAAATAAAATAACAAAGTGTCTTTTAGTAAGGTTGTGATATGGCTCAGTGGTTAGAGCATCGGGCTCACAATCATGAGGTACTGAGTTCAATTCCTTGACCGGGCTGTGTGTTGTGTTCATGGGCAAGACACTTTATTTCACATTACTCCAGTTCACTCAGCTGTAGAAATGAGTTGCCGTGTCACTGGTGCCAAGCTGTATTGACTTTTGCCTTTCCCTTGGATAATGTTAGTGATGTGGAGAGAGGAGGCTGGTATACATGGGCAACTGTTGGTCTTCTGTAAACAACCTTGCCCAGACTTGTACCTCAGAGGAGAACTTTCTTGGTGCAATCCCATTTTTGACTGTCTCTTTGATTATCTCTTTGAATTTGTAGTTAAGATTTTTTCTGTCACATGAATGTAATGTAATTGATGGTGCAACTATCTGCTTCAGCAATACATTTAATGATCTCTCTCTCTCTCTTTCTCTTTCTCTCTCTCTCTCTCTCTCTCTCTCTCTCTCTCATCTGTAATTCACTCATGTAATATAAAATATCACATTATATCTGTAAAGATTCTGCCATACTCACACACATTATATTAGCTGTGTTTTGTATGAAAATTAAGACAATTGTTTGAAGAGAAAGTAACAAGTTGCTATTCAAGACAGTGTCAATAATGCTTTACATTAAGTCATATCACCACCATGTGTTATATCTGTGAAGACTTTAGGTTCCATGTTGACTGATGCAGCTTAGCTGTCCAAAGTGTAGTGTTTTATAATCAGAATAAATCTGGTGAAATGCCCAAAACAGTAGCTTACATTGCTCATCTTCCCAACTGTGTGTTGTAAACCGGTTTGGTTCCTGTAGCAACAAAGCCCCTGGTGGCTTCTCTGTAATTTTTATTGATCGTTTGTGAGTAAAATCAGGCCAAAGAAAGCTTAAGATGAATACTGAGATAAGACTTCAGATACATTATAGATGAAATGATTCAGGCTGAATTAAATATATTGAAAAAAGATGTTTAGTGCTGAACAGAATTACACATATTGAAAAAAGATGTTTTGTGTTAACCTATTCTACCTTTGTCAAGATACAAAAATGATTTTAAAACAATGAGGATACTTTATAGTCAAGTTAGCACCCCTTACAGTTTTGGTGAATCAATATTTAAACTATCGCATCCTTCTCACCTCAAATTACATGAATCACTATCAAGATTAATGAATCACGTCACAGTTTTTCTTCATAAATCCCATATACCACTCCTGCAAATAGGTAGATCAAAAATTATTAATGCTTTCAGCTTTTATTTGTCTTTTTTTATTATGTATATTAGTGAATTATTTTTTTGTTATTTACATAGCAGAATATTCTTTAATGACTCATACACATGAAATAGACTGCTTCATTTGTTGTGTACTTTAGTAATTATGAGGATTTCATACTCCTTTGTGTGTGTGTTTTAACAGTGATTTTGTGCAGATAATACAAAGCCAAATGAAATTCTGTACAAAAATTGTCAACCAAGGCGATCTGAGTTCAGTCCCCAGTAGGTTCTCACTTTTTATTGGATTTCATGTTGGCTTTGTATTTGTGTACAAAAACATTCTGCTTAAAAAACATATAGAAATACTTGCTTTTCAATCCCGCTTTACTCTTCACTAAAAAAAAAAAAATGCACAGGAAAATATAAATTCGGTTTTATACACACACACAGATGCACACACAAATGTTTCTATCATACCAAAGAAAAGATTAAGTATTAAATTCACTTCAGGTTCGTTAAAATATGTTTGTGATATATTCAAACTTCTAAAGGCAAATTCACTGCACTTACCATGGAGAAAAAAATTCTCTCTTGTGGTAAAAGGTATAAAAATACCATTTCTGCCCCATACATCCTGAGCCGGATGTTTCTGGTTAATTAACTTATATTTGTAAATAATTAACCATGGCTTTTAACATTGGCATGAACATAGTGAAATTAGATTCATTCCACTATCTGACTGGTATATATTAAAATAAATCCAAAAGGATGAAAAGCAAGGTCTGCTATAATAGCATTTGAACTTAGAATGGAAGAGACATGAAATTAGTTCTATAAAGCATCTTGTCTGGCACTCTTCCATCTCAGACTTTAACTTTTTCATACAATATAAATAAGATCTTATCTACTTGTTTTAGTTGTAATATAATATACTCCACTTCAAATAAATCTATTTTCTTGAAGGTACAGGTTATGGCAGTATATAAACCACAGCCATTTTAATTTGTTTGCAAATATAGAATATTAATCAAAATCTAAGGAAATGCATCAGATCACACACCGATCCTATCAAGTTTATCTTTTCGCTACTAGCTTTACCTGAACCTGGTTGCATATCCCCAACTCACACCTTTCAAATTCATTTATAGTTACCTTAGTAAATAACTGCTAAAGGATGAAGTTGATAAAAAGAAAAGACAATTTTATGTCTGCGTCATGTATTATTATTGTAAATTGGAGGAGGTGAATAGCCACATATGATGAATCATTTCAACTTTTGAAAATATTAAGCTAACCACTTCCCATTGTAAATTTAGGAAGTATACAGGAGTGACATAAGTACCATGATGTACGATGTACAGCTTCCAGTGAACTGAGTAGGTAATTTGAGTGTGATTAGTATCATAAGTACAGACAGGCATAAGAGTATGAAGCTTGCTTCTTCAGGTTCAGTCCTACTGTGCGGTAACTTGGCAAGTATCTTCTACTACAGCCCTGGGACAACTAAAGCCTTGTTAGTGGATTTTGTAAACAGAAGCTGGAAGAAGCCATTCACATATACATATATACATGTTAGTATATATATATGTGTGCGCACACACACACACACACATATATATATATGTATGTATGTATATGTATGTATGTATGTATGTATATATGTATGTATGTATGTATATATGTATGTATATATGTATGTATATATGTATGTATGTATGTATATATGTATGTATATATGTATGTATATGTATGTATGTATATGTATGTATATATATGTATATATGTATGTGTATGTATATATATGTATATATGTATGTATATATATGTATGTATATATATGTATGTGTATATATATATGTATGTATATATGTATGTATATATGTATGTATATATATATGTATGTATGTATGTATGTATATATGTATGTATATATATATGTATATATGTATGTATATATATATGTATATATGTATGTATATATATATACGTATGTGTATATATGTACATGTGTGTGTGTGTATATGTGTATATATATATATACATCTCATATGTGTATATGTATATTTGTATATATATTTGGGTCTACTTGGACCACATTTTAAAGATGAGGAATGTTTCCCCAGAGGCAGCACTCTTTAAAATATGGCACAAGTAAGCCCAAATGAAATTGGGTTATAATCCTAGTACATAGATATAGATATACACACACACACACAGGTGCAGGTGTGATCTGTATAGTTAAGAAGTTTGCTTCTCAACTGGACTGTTTCATGTTCAGTGCCACTGTGTGACACCTTGGGCTAGTGTCTTGTCCTATAGCCCCAACACAAACTAGGCCTTATGAGTAGATTTGGCAAACAGAAACTGAAAGAAGCCCTTTGCATATATGTGTGTGTTTGCGTGACTTTGTCTTGACAAATCATGATAGTTGTAAATGAGCATGACTGTCATACAAGCAGTGTCATTCATTTGCTGTTTCTTACAAAGGGTGTCTGGTAATTGTTTTGAAACAATTGAAGGTTGGTGTCAGAAAGAGCAACTGCCCATAGAATATATCCCACTGCAGTCTGTAGACATGGGCTGTGCCTACTGATGATGTGTGAAGGCTTGAAAGAAATGAAGCCATGTGAGAAAGTGGTGAGAAAGGATCTACAGACATTGGGATTCACAAAGGGGATGACAGGGGATCAAGACTTCTAGTGGTTTGCTGTCTTAAGACACGTCAAGGTAAGTAAAAAGCATAGTTGCCCTTATATTCAGGCTGTCCCCTGCATCCCTCTCCAGCTGAGCATTCCGAGCCTTGCTGGCTCGTGGGTGCCGGTGTCATGTAAAAAGCACATGTACCTCATAAATGCGCCCATACTGGTGGTGTGTAAAAGCACCCAGTACACTCTGTAAAGCGGTTGATGTTTGGAAGGTCATCCAGCCATAGAAACTATGCCAAAACAGATATGGAGCCTGGGTAGCTCTTCAGCTGGTCAGCTCCTATCAAACTGCTCAACCCTTGCCAGCATGGAAAACAGACGTTAAATGATGATGATGATGATTATATGTGTGTGTGTATGCTTGTGTGATTGTAAGTGTCTTTGCATCTGTGTTTGTCTCCCACTACTGCTTGACAATTGTTGTTGGTGTGTTTACATTCCTGTAACTTAACAGTTCACCAAAAGAGACTGATGAAGTAAGTACCAGGCTTCAACAAACAAGTCCCTGGGTCAATTTGTTCGACTAAAAATTCTTCGTGGTGGTGCCCCAGCATGGCTGCAGTCTAATGACTGAAACAAGTAAATGATAAAAGATACAAAAAGATAAATGCTTTAACAGCAAACACGATATGCACCAGACCAATCTTTTGATGGTCACTGCAAAAAAAAAACAGTAAAATATTAGACAGATGGTAATGGTGTCCTCATGTAGCTAACTTCACTAGTGCCATACCAATGGCTATGTAAAATATGGGGGGTTTCTCTGCTTCACTGTGTAAATCCAGAATGTGTATACTACTACCACTAATTAATTGTAGTTGAGTTTTGCTCCCTGTATGTCTAGAAAAGGTCATAGCATTCTCAGGAAACCAATTCAGACAAAAATGTTTGTTACAAAATATGATTTGGTGGTTCTGGTGAACCTTGGAAACTACTCTGACCTTTCAGTGCCTGTTTGACTATTTGCGTTTTTTTTTTTTTTTGCATGTGTGTATATGTATTATATATATATATACACACACACACACACACACACACACACACATTCTCTCTTGTACACATGCACACACTCACAGACATGCATACACACTCAGACACATATGTGTACATGTGTGTGTGTTAGGTTACAGACTCTTGTTTTTATTGAATAGTATTGTGCATTTCTCTTCTAAAACAAAACCAAAAACAGAGAACTGACTTGATATAGCATTACATAATATTTAAATAATATCTCAAATTATTTAATCAAACAATATCAAAGTAAGCATTAGGTGGTAGTGTTTTTTAACCATTGTTTTGACTTTCTGCACCATTTAAACGTTCAGTAGCATCCATCAACTGCTCTGAGTAACTTTCAACTTGAATATATTAAATGTATTGAAATAATTATTTGATAATTTTATTATTATCATTATTATTATTATTATTATTTGTTGTTGTTATTATTATTATTTTCCATTTACTTAAAACAAATAAAATGATAAATTTTTTTGTTTAAAATTTATTGCTAAAGTGTAATACTGAGATGAACACACATACACACCACATTCGTCATACCCTCTCTTTAGTACTTATGGGTTTTCCTTTTTACTTCCTCTGTGGTGACAGTACCTGAGCTGTATCTGTTGGTGAAAATTCATCTTCATTCATTAAGTTGATAAATTTATTTGTGACATCTAAAGCCTGTTACTGATGACAACTTTTACTTTCAAATAAGGTTGCACTTAGAATAATAGACTTCCTCTTGGTTTCCTCTCTAAGTTTCCTGTGTCCTCCTATTTTGCTTCCTGTTCTTAATAAACACTCAATAAGAAAAAAAGTTGATTTATAATGATAATAAGTATGTAATTTAAATTCCAGAGTATATCCTAAAATCTGATAGGTTGAAACTTCTATATTCTCTCCAACACCCACAATTTCTACATAGACATTTTTATTGCAAGACATAACAGAGTGGGCAGGGTACTTTAGGGGAGTCATCTTACTGTAGTGATAAATTGATAAGTTTAGGGAATTGGTTATTACTCACTGAGACTAAAAGTTATTTATGATCTTTTGACTTCACCTAATTCATTGGTATCTTACAAAGTAAGTAACTGCCTCGTGTCTACTCATGAAATTAAACTTAATTACTTATTACCACTTATCACTGCTAGAAATATGTTTATTTGTACACATGAACCATGTGAGTATGTTTGATAGAAAGGGTGAGATGAAATAAGGTTTTTGAAAATCTGACAGAAAAATGTTTGAAGAAAAAGAACTAAATAGCCCTTATCTCTGAAAAGTATTTCTTGTATATACCTAGTTAATAAGAAAACTTGGGACATTTATTTCAACCAAATTTGAATAGAAGATAGTTCTGACAGTCTGAACTGCTAGATCAAACCTAATCATTATTTGACTCTTTGGAAATTGTTGTTAGTCAAGATATTGATGCCTCTCTCTCTCTTTCTCTCTCTCTCTCTCTCTCTCTCTCTCTCTCTCACTGAAAGATGTGTGGTCAATAGAAGTAGGACAACAGTTAAAAGATGCCTGGTATGGTGTCACTGTACTGTAAAAATAAACTGCTGAATCAAAACAACTGGTTCAATTTAGGAGGAGGGCACTGGTTTGTTTCTCCTTTATCATTTGTGAGTTTCTCCACAAACATCTTTATTGCTTCTCTTTTAGGGGAAGGGAAAGATTGAATAGAGAATAAAACAGCCAAGGGAAATCTCTTGCTGAGAACAGCAAAAATGTGGAATGGTGAAAAATTCCTGTGTGTATTGACTCAGTAAGGATGGCAGTTTGATTGGAGGCTTGTTGTGTGGAATGCATGGCTAATAGACAGAACACTCAGTGGTAGTTTTTCTTTAAAGCAGCGACAATGAATATGGAACATTGTCAGATAGTTGATTGTTGATGACTATTCTGATTGAGCTGGCAAGTGGAGGATAGCACTTCACTTGGCTCTGTTCATGTAGTTTCATGGAAAAGGAATAAATATTTTCTCAGATAAACAAATAATAGTATTTTTTATATATTTATATATATATATATATATTTTAACATTTACTTGGGTGTTTGTAGTAGCATACAATTGTTGGGATTGAAATACTTCCAAACTGAATATGTGATTTATAGATTACAGAAGTTATAATTAATAAAGTAGAAACTTCTCTCGCCAAAAGATTACACCAGCATAATTTCTAAATTGCGGTAATAATTAAATAGCTGAATTGCTATTATTATTAATTATTATTATTATTATTATTATCATTCTATGTTTGACTTTTGCTTTACATTTGTACCAGTTGGCTCTATTATTATTATTATTATGTAAATAGATAGTTTTGTTGAAATAAATGTGTAAAAGATTGGTTTATGTCAATGGAAAATATTTAATTTATTAGAAGGAAACAAGCAAGATTTTGAGGTGCTTCTAAACAATTTCATATGTTGATGTATATTAAAAAGAAACTAATCACAGATATTTAAATGTATAGTTAACAATTTAATTTGAGGCTAAAGTATGTTAGAGGAAAAAGTATTAGTGTGTTGCTATCCCACATTATATAATGGAAGAAAATAAAGATGGTGACGAGGTACCAGAGCAAACTCTGAGAAATTAAGTATCTAACTAAAAATACACTGGGGGTCAATTTGTTCGACTAAAACCTTTCAAAGCAGTACCTCAGCACATTTGCAGTCCACTAAATGAAACAAGTAAAATATAAAAGATTATATTGGATAAAAATAACAATTTATTACCAAGTCCCACTGTGTGGCATCTTGGGCAAGTGTCTTCTGCTATAGCCCCGGGCCGACCAATGCCTTGTGAGTGGATTTGGTAGACGGAAACTGAAAGAAGCCTGTCGTATATATGTATATATATATATATGTGTGTGTGGGTTTGTGTGTCTGTGTTTGTCCCCCTAGCATTGCTTGACAACTGATGCTGGTGTGTTTACGTCCCCGTCACTTAGCAGTTCGGCAAAAGAGACCGATAGAATAAGTACTGGGCTTACAAAGAATAAGTCCCGGGGTTGATTTGATCGACTAAAGGCGGTGCTCCTGCATGGCTGCAGTCAAATGACTGAAACAAGTAAAAGAGTAAAAAAAAAAAAAAAAAAAAAAAAAGCAAGTTCATTTTTCTATTGCTGTACAATGTCCCTTGATTGGAATGGTAACTTGCACATGTATGCTTGTGTAAACACACACAGACATAAGCAAGCTTTCTAATCTACTTAAGGTAATCGCCTACTTTCTCCCCTAAGGCTAATTATTCCCAACAGTACAATAAGCAGATAGTTTTATATAACTCACTATTGCTGCATTAAGATGCCAATGTTACATTTTTCTATGATTGTAGGAGGCATTTTCGTTGCTTGTGAATTGGTTATAATTTCACTTAGCTCCAGTTAAGCCTGCATCATTCAACTGTGGTTGACTCATTTCCGTTCCCATTACAACTACACTTTTTTTTACAACAGTTGTTACCTAACACTGATATACAAGTATTGTAAGTTCATAGGATCTTATTTAAACCCCACTTCAAATATTCTAGGGTTACAGGATATCCAGCTTAATCTGTTGCCACCATAACAATTTCTGTGATAATATATCATTGCATTGTCAAACACTGCTGATGTATATTTATAATAAATCATCTGTACAACTGCACTACACCCAAGCTAAGCATTGTTAGTACAAGAGGTCAAGCAGTCTTTGTATATTTGGTGACTATGCATTTTCACCTGATTGAGTGCAGTAAAATGAGTAGCAATCAGATATTAGAATGCATTCGCTTAACTGCATTCCTTTGTGATGTTTTTCTTCATCGTCGTCGTCGTTTAATGTCCACTTTCCATGCTGGCATGGATTGAACAGTTTGACTGAGGATTGGCAAGCCGGGAGGCTCCAATCTGATTTGGCAAAGTTTCTACAGCTTGATGCCCTTCCTAATTAATGCCAACCACTCTGCGAGTGTAGTTGGTACTTTTTACGTGCCACCAACACGAGAGCCAGTCAGGTGGCACTGGTATCGATCACGTTCGAATGATGCTTTTTATGTACCACTGGTACAGGAGCCAGTCAGGCAGCACTGGCATCAACCACACTCAAATAGTTCTTTTTAGGTGCCACTAGCGTAGGTGACAGTCAGGCAACACTGGCATTGGTCACACTTGAATGGCATTTTTCGCATGCCATTGGCACAGGAGCCAGTCAAGTGACACTGGCATCAACCCTGCTAAGCACCATTCGAGCATGGCTGATGCTAGTGCCGCCTGATTGGCTCCCATGCCGGTGGCTCATAAAAAGCACCATTCAAGTATGGTTGATGCCAGTGCTGCCTGCTAGAAAGAAAATTCTATTACACTATTGACAAAATAATGATTTTGCATGGCTATGTGGTCAGTGCTAGACTTTCATAGTTAGCCAATTCTGTACTTTTATCAACTGAATTCTTTCTCAAAACATCTTCAAAAATTTGACCTACTTGTCTATATATAATATCTTAACTGTAATCTAATTGATTCTGATTGCTTAAATATTGTCTAATGGAAATTTTCAACTTTCCTTTTTTCAAGCTTTACATTAATTTATAATTCTCTTTCTCTCTATAAGCTTATCTTTTGGTAATGAATCACTCGCATGCAACTTCCTTGTACATTGTGATTATTTTCTAGTCCTTTGGCAATGAGGATTTTTGTTAATGTGTATAATCAAAGCTAGAATGTAAAATATATTTTGGTAATGGAATTTATGAATTTCTCTGTTTTACAGTACCTTGCCATTTTTATGTAATTTATAACTGATACCAAAAGTTTAAACGACTATAAATGCTATATAATTCTAGATCACTGTTATTAATGTTATGATAGTGTAGATGCTATAATTACAAAGACAAATACAAAGTGAAATTAATATTAACTCTTTCGTTACCAACCCGGCTGAAACCGCTTCTGGCTCTGTAGTACAAATGTCTTGTTTTCATAAGTTTTGAATTAGAATCTTCCTGCAAATCTTAGTCACAATTTATGTTCTTAACTCTAGCTTAATGATAACTAAGTTATTTTACTGAATTCTTTGTTATATTTAAAATTAACCGAAAGGAACACAGAGCATCTCAAAATAAATATAGTAATGAAAGGGTTAAAATTCCAGTCATGGCAGCAAACTGACAGAACAGTTAGCATGCCAGGCAAAATGTTTAGGATCATTTCATCTGTCTTTACGTTCTAAGTTCAAATCCATCGAGGTCGATTTTGTCTTTCATCTTTTCTGGGTCTATAAAATAAGTACCAGTTGAGTACTGAGGATGATATAATCTTCCCTGAAGTTGCTGGCCTAGTTAAAGTTCTTAATAAAATATGTGTTACAGTAGTCAAACAAATCACTACTGCATGATTAGAGATCAGGCATGTGATAGTTCAGAGATTAGATGTGGGTTATTTTATTGAAACCAAAAAGAGATTGTGAATTGTGAAATTAAATGCTATAATGATAATAACAACTGTTGTGTTGAGCCTTGCTTAATGTGACTTATTTCTATTACAGGGCCAAGAATATGCGGAAGCATATGTACTGGAGTACCAACGAGAAGACAATGGACAATGGTTGCGTTTCCGAGACAGAGCTGGCGAAGAAGTAAGATTCTAACTTTTCTTTTCATTTAAATCAAAAATAAAACGAAAATCATTGTTAGGAATATTTTGAGTTGTTGCTGTTTAGCCCCAAGTCAGCCTAGATTGAGCAAATGTATAATCAAAAGCTTTCTAGCTGTGGCAGTTCCATCATTTTGTACATTAGGGACTACCATAATCTAATATTCCTTTCCTTTTCTCAGGCAAGAAGTGTGGGAATCAAGGGAAGTTAGCTGCTATTTCTAGCATGCTGAGTGACCATGTAGAAGCTCCCTTGTTGGGTGGAATGATTTTGTGTTAATTTTCTTTGAGATAAATTAGATAAGAATTCATTTTACACTAAAGATGAAATGTACTAAAAAATTGTTAATTATTCTAGAATTCAGTTTTCCAGTCTGTAATTAACTGCCACTGATATTTTAATGTTAAAATGACTCTTAAGCCATGAAGAGTATTTTGTTGTTGTCAGCTGTGATTGAGCAGACATGATCAGAGGCATTTAAACCATTGCTGTTTTAGCTTTCAGGACAACAATGTTTAAGATATTGTTTCTATTTTCTTAAGAAGGGACGGTGTAATTTAAGAAGGATTTTGCCAATATTTCTAACAGATCAAGTAACCAGCCACACAGAGACTTATTTATTAGCCCGAGAGGCTTTTTTAAAGAGCTGGTGCTTAGCTCCTGTTTCATTAGATCAAATGGTTGCAAGATAAACCATCCCGTTCTGTATTGGACATCAGAGTGGAGTGGGTGGTTAAGATTTATCTTGCAACATTCTAGGTAACATAACTATTTTCTTCTGTAAGTAAGCAAGAGTTTACTTACTAGAAGTGTTTAATCTAAAAATGTAGTGAATTACTTCTGGTAGATTTGAACTCATGAGTTATGATCAAGTATCCAAGAACCAATTCCCACTCAGCCAGCTTACCTCTACCACTGTCCTATTCTTTCTTATAATTTTTTGGTTCTTTTATTTTTCAGAAAATTGAGGAATAAAATTAATATTGACACTGCTTTTTGGTGACTTTTATTTTAATAGTCAATCTGTTAGGTTTTGTAATTATTTTAGTTATCTTATCAGTTATCCTTATGCAATAAAATATGTTCCAAACTGTTAGCCATGACTAAATAACTGAATGGTAAGAAATCTTCAAAAGATTTTATAGTCAAGATAATTAGGATCAGATTGTCCAATATATATCAAATCTATCTTACTATCAAATCTGTCTTTTACTTAATCTTAATGCTCTTCCTTTTTAGATAATGGTGGAATAGTTATGTAATTCCTGTACTATTTTGGGGGTCATGAGAAATTTGTCTTCAATAAATGCTTAACAACTACCATTTTGTTAATATCTTTGATGTTAATATCGCCGTCAACCTTTTTATAGCTGTGCAAGATTGTAATTATATTGGCTATTCTCTAGAGATCACTTTTACTGTGCACAGAATAACATTATATCATTGGCAAACGATGTTGTAAAGTAGGGGTTAATCGCGACAGCCCCCAAATATGTTGATAACAAGTCCCAGATGGGAGAGAAAGAAATAATGAGGAAACCTCAAGCATGCTTAGTTCAGTTTTAAGAAGGAAAAAAAAAATAACTACATTAATGTAGGTTTTCAAATCTAGAAACCCAAAGAGAAATAATTTATACAGCAATAAAAATTACTTTTGCTACTTAAAATCTATAATATTGGATAATGCAAATGCCATTTCTCTTCAACTTCAAACATTTTAATGGATTTTTCTAGTGAATGCTTTTAAATATTTTTTGTCAGACAATATTTGCAGTAAAAGGAATATAAAAAAAATTGTTTCATTGCATTAAATGCAGCATACTGGGTTTCGCTTCATAAAATTTCAGTAGAATCTGCCTTGAGTGGCAACATTTAGTGGTTCACTTTATTACTAAAATGAGATAATTATACTTTACATAATTCTAGTAGAATACACATACAGACAAGTCTTTAATTATCATAAGGAACTATATAGCAAACTCACATGACGTATGTATCTATGAATGTGTGTGTGTTTATGTGCATATATATATATATGTGTGTGTGTGTATATGTGTATGTATGTATATATGTGTTTGAGTGTATGTATATATATATATTGGCATGAATGTATTATGTGTGTGTATGTATGTATATATGTGTGTGTATATATTTGTGTGAATGTATATATATATATATACATGCATGTAGTGTGTGTGTGTGTGTATATATATATATATATATATATATATATATATATATATACATATATTTATATATATATAGAGAGAGAGGGAGAGAGAGGTAATGGTGTCAATAAGACCCAAAGGTGTCAGGTGATGCTGAGTAAATGCTATGGGCAGACCATAGTTAAGCTCCAGGTTCGGTGATTATGCAAATGCGGAGTCCAACGTAGGTCATATATCAGCATGTGTATATATAAAAATATAAATATATATGTGGGGGGGGGGGGTGTATGTGAGAGTGAAAGATGAGAAAACAGTATTTACAGGCTTTAAGTAATGTAGAGTATTTTTTTTTCATTTCTATGCTACTTCTTGTTTGGTTTACACAAAGTGTTCAGCTTGTTCATAGTTACTATTCAGCAGATATTGAACTCCACATCAGATTCTTGGTCTTTGTGGTTGCAACAAGTTAATACAAGTTTACTGAGGAATGCTTGATTAATCAATAGACTAAAACACCTTTTATAGGACTGACTCTAAAATCGATATTCTAATTGATAAAAACACAAAAACAAGTTTGTTTTCATTCACTGCCTTCTCATATAACATTTTAACAGGTTTTTTATTTTATTGTTTTAATGATAATTTAACCTTTAAATGGATTGCAATGAATTAGGAAGGCAGCTGGCAATGAAAAACATCAGACCTGTATGCAAATGAGGAGACCTGAGTGATGATAATGGATATGCAGTTAGATGAGATGAGGAAGACTAAGTTAAATATGATACTTGTAACAAGCAAACAGTGGCAAGCCTTACAGAAAACATGGTTTAGAAGAAAGCATTTGAAGCAATTACTTAACTACTACACTGTTTATCTGACAGCCTCATCCTTAGTTTTACAAAATTCTGTTAAGGAGTGATGTACTGAATGCTATGCAGAAAATTATTAGTAATTTAAATTTGGTTTTAGTTGGAAATAAAGTCAAAGGAAAATGTCAAAATTTTGGGGATATGTAAAAGAATAAGTCACTGAAAATGTGTCTTTTTCATTTTAAATAACATTAATAATAATGAGGAAGCAACTATTAAACTTTTCTGTTAGAGATGGACATTGGAACAGAATCAAAACTGACTATAGGAATAAATGCTTCTTTAATGTGTGTGTGTTCGCACGCGCGCGTGTGTGTATATCCCATTCATAGTTACCGTCAACTACCCCTTCTCTCTTGTTCACTATTCATTTTGTTCACTACTACTCCATCACTTGCTCTCCGCTCACTCTTGCAACCTTTAGCCACCCCACTCTTCCAGATCTTCTACCCACAAACTCTCTTTCCCATTCAATATGTTGTACCTTAAAGGTATGCTCTTACACTTGATTGCTACAATTTTTGTCTCTTTCCTGCTACACCCTTATTACTCCCATCCAGCTTTATATAATGCAGGTCTAGCCATGTATCTCCTCTCCAGCAGTCGATAGTGCAGTGCTTGGAATTTTCCCACATTAAACTGCATGTTGTTTATTTCAGCTTACTTATATATTTTGTCTCATCGGCATAGCTTGTGCAGTGCTTGTCCGAGTGACTGTGGGTATGTCTAAGAGGGCTATTATGAACAGTAATGGTCCCTAGGGGATGCCACTTAGGATTTGAGAAAGGGCACCATTGGCTGCAGCTACCTGACTTCTGTCTTTAAGGAAATCATGCTGCCACTCTCCCAGTTTCCCAGCAATGCCAAGGTCTTGTAGCTTATGACATATCATACTCACATCTGAATGGTCAAGCAGCTGTTTCAAAACCCAGTCATAGCACTGTACAAGTTGTGTGTGTGTATGTGTGTATATATATATATATATATACATATACACACACACACACACACATGTACATATATATATGGATGCTGTAACACTTCCCTGCAAATTTTTTTGTGTCTCTTTACTCTGGATTCATTTTATAGGTACAACATTAGTGTGGTTAAAGATTTTATTTTGTATTATTTTAAAGGCATCAGAAATTTTATTTATATCAGTTCTTTAAACTAGGCCATAATGGGCTGTGGTGATGTTTATGCTTTTCCTAAAAGTGTTCTCAATAGAATTGGAGTAAAAAGACTTCAGCCATAATAAATTGAAACACATTTGTAGACTCAGATTTCTGTCAGACACCCTGATTTTTGTTGTACAAGTAAAAATTCAGGATTTTTTAACCCATGCAGCAAAATTCTACGCCATATACATCAATAATAGATGTTTCACCTTCTGATATACATGCAGTAAGGTAGATTCTGTGGTTGCTTAACCTGCTAGGAATAGTAGCTAATTTTCCCTTAAATCACACTCAGCCTTCTTAAGGAAGGGATATGTTTTATGTAATGTAGTTTCACTTTTGATCATGGATCTGTTCAGACATGGACCTAAACACCATCATGCACATGAATTAGCCATGCATGACACTCGGAACTTAATACAAAATTATTAATGTTTGTTACATAGGACAAAAATAGTTTAATGACCATTGGCATAGTGTGGGAGTGCAGGATGTGTAGGTTGCACAGAGTAGTTGCTTTTAGGTGGAGGAAACATGTTGAAAGTAGGTTACATTTAAGGAAACAGGCCGCCAATTTGGCTACGGTACAGGGTGGCCAAAACCTACACCATGACACTGTTAGTAACCTTTATAAGAAAGATATGATTTTTAATCCCTATTGTAGTTGTTGAATGATAGCTTAACTTGTACACAGTTGATTCATTTCAGTTCTTTCTCTAACAAGAGATATTCCTGAGTTTCAAAGGAAAAGTTAGTTATCTTTAACCCTTTCGTTACCAACCTGGCTGAAACCGGCTCTGGCTCTGAGTACAAATGTCTTGTTTTTATAAGTTTGGAATTAAAATCTTTCACCAAACCTTAGTCACAATTTATGTTCCTAATACTAGCTTAATGATAACTAAGTTATTTTACTAAATCCTTAGTTATATTTAAAGTAATTGAAAGAAACACAGAGCATCTCAAAATAAATACAGGGTTAATGGTTGCCATGTAACAATTTTAATGTTTGATGTAATCACTTTTTTGAGAAAGAAGGCTTGCAAAACCTTCAGTTAATAGTCGTATAACCAAACTCATAGCAAAGAGATTTGGAGAACTTCTATATGTATCAGCTGTAAATGAAAATTATGGTAAAATACTCAAAGTTCACTGCTCAGTTTAATGCAGAAGAGGTTATCTCTATTGCAATTGATCCCTATCCATTCAGAATCTCAGAAGATTAATCTCCACTATGTACATTTCTATATTAAATTACATCATCTCTTAATTGTTTCCACACAAGATTTCACATTAATTGCTTATAAGTTGAGTGAAGACCAAGTGTATTGGCAGTTATAAGAGAGATAACTGAAAAATACAAGAGACAAATATTTATTCCCAGAGCATTTTTATATTTTTATATTTTCATATAAACTATTTTGTCCATTGGACATTTGATAAAAGTTTGTGTTTACAGTTGAGATTTCTATAATACACTTGACTCAACAAAACTCCCTCTTCCATATAATGCCAACAAGAAACTCACATGCTTGCTAAAAATATGATCACACAAGAAAGGTACAAAATATCTGATATTTGAACTGGTTTCTTTAAGATGTTTCTATTTATTTTTTATAATTTCCTAGTTTACAAGTTTTTGTACACTGCATTAAATATTATATTCTTCTCGACACATGCAATTACTGAAAAGTGCATGTAAAAGCACTAACGAACCTTTGTGTATTTTTTTTATCATTTGTATATTTGGCATTTTTATATATTTCATTTATTTATCATATATTTCTACACTTCTATTTTCATCTAATCAACATAATTATCAAGCAGTCATAAATTAAGATAATTATCAAACATTTCAGTAGATTATTGATAGCTGTATACATCATTAATGCAAGCTTGGAGGAAAGTAACATGGGAAATAAAAAGAAAAAGTGTGAGTGTTTGTTAATGAATACAGATCTCTTAGTCATCGACATCAGCCTGAACAATGGATCATCCTTTTTTAAATTTGGCTGAATTTATTGATTTATCTTCTAATTCCATATTATTATCCTCCTAACAATATGTGCACTGAGTATTTGATTTGCTTTTGAAATGGAAGATATGATGTTTGCCAAATGAATATAGTTTATCACAAGGATAAAGCTGCTAAGCAGAACATTTCATTGCGAATGAATGATAGATTCACCAGCCTGTTCGATTTTCATGCTTCCATCTATGGATTTTATCATTGAGTTGTAGATAACCTCTATTAAGCAAGCTGAAAAGGTTTGTGTGTGTTTATCATGAAAATGCTTAAACAGTACACACACACACACACACACAAAGAAAGGTATGGGTATGGTGATTGACTGCATATTCTTAATGTAATATTGAGTGGCTACAGCTTTTATAAAACTGATAAACTTGTTAGATTAATGTAATTTTCTTTGATATACATAAAAATTCAGTATTTTAAAAAATTGCAAGCTGAAATATTTATTATTTTCCAAGATATCAAGAAAGCTAGTTGTATGTGTCTTAATTATTATAGTCTACTGTGAAACTTCTACTAACCAACTGACTATTAGTTATAGCCTGCACAATACAGCTACAGAACCTAATTAATATTTAGTTGAATATATCAGTCCCTCATTAATGAAACCAGTTTCAGTTTTTTTACTTGGTGATCTAGTGTGGCAGTGGTGGTGGTGGGGCTGATTTTTTTTAAACAGTTGGTTATATTATAATAATGCAATATATATCTTTTACATGTTTCAGTCATTAGACTGTGGTTGTGCTGGGACACAATCTTAAGGGGTTTAGTCAAACAAACCAAGCAGCAATGGGAAACAAACTCACAGATATCTGTCTGTCTGTCTATCTATCTACATATCTATGTGTGTGTATATATATATTTTTATATATATATATATATATATAAAAGAAAGAATAAATAGTCAAAAGGAAGATGGAGTACAATTCAACAGCTGTTTAATGACCACTATTTATTCTTCCCTTTTTATTTTTCACACACAAAGAATATCTAAGCCTAGAATTGGTAGTATACCATAATACTGCCAGCTAGGGGTGAATGAGCTCCATTTTGTACTCCCATACACCTCAACTATATATATATATGACAAATTTCTTACAGTTTCTGTCAACCAAATCCACTCAGAAGGCACTTGCCCAAGGTGTCACAGAATGAAAGGGACTGAATCCAGAACCATGTAGTCAGGAAGCAGACTTTTTAGTACACAGCCACGCCTGTGCCTACATACTTTGATAATTATTTATGCAGCTAGTTTCTGTGACACCATGATAATTCTAGAAGTTACCATAGCATGTTATTTTCTATGCTATTTTGTAAAACCATTTACATGGAATGCTTCTTAGTATCATAATGTTTTCAGTGACTACTAACTCACTATTCGCACTGAATAATTAATCTCTCAACTCCTTTCAGTCAATTTTATTTTTAATAAAATAAATATTTTGCGATTTGTCAGTTATTAATGATAGCTGTATTTTTTTTCATACATAATCAGTTTAACATGATATATTTACTATATTTAATACGTAACAAAAACTAAAAAGAAGTTTTAAAGAAAATAATTAATGGAGAAAAACTGTTGGAACTGGAATTAGAAATAAGTTTAACATTCAACTTCAATGGGTTTTTCTCTTCTTTTATTTGAACACTGGGGTCGATGTAATTGAATAACCTCCTCCCCCAAAGTTCAAGCCTTGTGCCTATAGTAGAAATGATTATTATTGTTATTATTATTATTATTATTGTTGTAAGCTAGCAGAATCATTGGTGTGTGGGATGGACAAAATGCATAGTTGCTCTTTACATTCTGAGTTCAAATTCCACCCAGGTCGTCTTTGCCTTTCATCCATTTGGGGTCGATAAAATATTGTACCAGTCAAATCCTGGAATTGCTATGTGCAACTTGTACCCCTCTTTAAAACTGCCAGCCTCATGCCAAAATTAGAAATAATTATAATAATAATAATGGTATTATTCTGAAAGACTCTCAGTTCTTAATTACTGGTTTCAAGGTTTCTAGTGCCTTCTCCTGTGACTCAAAGAGACAATATTCTCTTTAGAATACAAACTGTACCCAACAACGCTGTCTTCTGGATCACTTTGAGCCTGACAGCATCTCCAATATTCTTAATATGTTTTTCAAAGCTCTTGGTATTATTATATTATTATTATTATTATTATTATTATTATTAAGGCAGCGAGCTGGCAGAATCGTTAGCTTGCTGGATGAAATGCTTAGTGGTATTTCACCCATCGCTATGTTCTGAGTTCAAATTCTGACAAGGTCAACTTTATCTTTCATCCTTTCAGGGTCAATTAAATAAGTACCAGTTACATATTGGGGTCAATGTACTCAACCAGTCCTCTCCCTCCAAACTTCAGTCATTGTGCCTATTGTAGAAAGAATTATTATTATCATCACCATCATTTGGCTATAGCACTATTTCAGCTTCACACTCTAACAATACCAGCACTTAAGAAAGCCATTAAATAAAAAATGGTCTTGTTCCAGAGAAAGGAATCAAGCAATGCCTCTGCCAGCTGTCTATCTGCTGAGTCATTCATAAAATATTGTTCCACTATCTTTTGTTAGCAGCTGCAGAGCCTGAACCTTTGTAAGGCACAAACACTTCTTTCAAGCCTCAGGAATTTGTCTCCTGCTAATCTATCATTCTGTTTGTGAAATCTCTCAGTGTGAGCGATGTGCATGTGCATCTTTGTATGCTTGTGTACTATTTAATGAATTATTTACATGAATGCTTATTAGTATCATAATGTTTACAGTGAATACTAACACATTGTTCACATAGAATAATTAGATTAATCCCTCCACTAATATTGAGTTAAAATTATTTCTAATAATATTCTTGCCAAAGGATAAAAAAAAATGGAAGAAGCAAAAATACGTTCATTAATTATTAATTAAAGGTTTTATATTTTTCATGCAATAATTTTAGTGTTGTTTAAACATAATAAATACATATATACAAATGCATGCCTGAAATCTGAACAATCTTTTTGTATTATTAAGAAAATATTATTATTACATTTTTATTGTTGTTTGTTTAATTGTAGAAACCAGTGATTCATTTTGATCATTAAAAGTTAAAATAAAATGTAACGTTAATGAGTAATTAGTATTATTTTCTGAAAAAGAAAATGTCTAATTTGATTTTTGTGCATTCCAGTCCAAAATCATTTTTATTCTTTAATTTCTCTCCGATCTTAGTTTAGTTTCTTGTTTAGGTGAAATAACTAATAGTTTCCTATTCTCCTCATTTTATAAAATATCAGATAAAAATATTTTGTTTTAGGTTATGTGTGGGTGTGCACATGCATGCCAAGTAAATATCTGAGCTGCAAAATGTTTCTGTACTGATTCTTTATAATTACAATAGTGTGTGTGTGTGTGTGTAGTGTGTGTAGTGTAGAAACCACATTGGCATTGTAATTAAACAAAAAAAAAAAATTATATTATCCTATAGGCCTAGATGAAATTTTTGTGTAAAATTTAATGAGTTATATCTGAATTTGCCAGGCATTTTCATGGAATAATAAAGAAGGGAGTAGGAAGAGGACAATTCATGCACACACACACACACACACACACACACACAAATGGTTTATCTTACAGATTATGATTCCTCAGTTGTTTGTAATTAAGGTTTAGATTTAGTAATATTTTAGCATAGGAAAATATGAATATCAACCCGTTGGCATTCAGATCACTTTGTCAAATATAATGCTTATTTATTCATGTTTTAAATTTATCATTTACTATCTTGTAGCTTTAGTGACATTGTAGGGTAGGTGTGAGAGTCCAGATCTGTTTGTCCTGATCATAAAACAAGTACGATATTTGAGCCAGATACAGCAAGTTTAAAAACTAAAGGGATAAATCTACAATTTAAACCATTTCCATAAAGAACTGCAAGTGGATATGTCTGAATGATGTAGTCAAACTATTTTCAATTAGTGTTAAATAGTGTTAACTGAGATCTTTTCTGTTTAGCTACCACTTTCCAATTTCTTCAATTTTTATTCCAATTGATTTCATATTTGGCATATTGGTATGGTTTTTGTAAGTAGATCATTGACATGAAATTCATTTTCACCATAAATCAATAAGTTTGCAAATTTGGGGTAATTTTAGCCAATTAAAAGCCGTAGACATATAGGTGCCTGTTTCCATAGTAACAAGCCAAGCTGTTACCAAACTGCTTATTCGTGTGGTCATTTTTTGCTTATTAGATAGTGGTTGTGAAATAAGCTAAAAATAATAGCTAAATAGACCTTAAATCACTCACCAATTCTGTTTATATTTTTGCATAATTAAATGAATTCTTATGTGTAGAATACAAATTCACAAAAATTTTCTGAAAATTCCATAAAATAAAAAAGTTATGAGGGGTTATATGGTGTGCTTAAAACAGAATTCCACCAATATTTCATTTTTTTTTTACAGTTGACAACATATCCACTCATGCACAAAATGACAGCTTCCAAATCTTGTTTTCTGACTGGGTAAAAATTATCAAACTTTAAACCTCTGTAACTTTAAAAAAAAAATTTCTGGTAAAGGTGAATTATCTCCTTCAGTTTCAGCTTGAAAATTACATCAATACACCAAATTTTTTAATATTCACTAAACTTTAAAATTCCCATAGTTGCAACCAAATAGAAAAAAAATCCATGAATTGTAGTAAAGGATGGTGGGTTACCGGAATCGCTGGTGTGTCAGAAAAAGAATGCCTTTATACAATCACTCAACCTGCTAAAAATAGCTAACAAATCAGTGAATCCCACCAGATTATAAAATAGGACACAATAGATTATGTGTATTCCTGGATATATTTTCCTTTACAAAAAAAAAAAAAAAATGGTGAAGACTTGGATGTCTTTGGTCAGCTTTTGATCATAAGATCTCTTGTTCAAGGCTGACCTAAGACTTCAAGAAGAGTGCCTGTCAAGAGTTACTGTTTGAGAGAGAAAGAGTAAAATAGATACCAAGGATATACTGATGACAGTTAAATAGATCAAATTATTGAGATAGTGACCAGTTCTCATTTTAAAGTTATCTAAACTAGTTCCAATTTACAAATTGACTGTCAAACAGAAAGCTATGATAATGTGCTGATTTTGCATATTGCTGAGGATATAACAGAAACATTGGTGAGGGATAATATTTTAACCCTTTTGTTACCAGATTTCTATTGAAATTCACACCCTTTGTTTTAATTCCTTTTGAAAATAATGAAAAATTTAGTAAAATAACTGTCTCAGACATGTTGATATCAAAAGGATTAAACATTCCCTTAGAACTATTCAGATTAAATGTGTAACTCATATTTTTAAGTAGAGGGTAAGAGAAAATAATTTTTATGTAGCTCAGAAGGAAAGCTGGATTGATGATATCTATATCTAGCTGTCTCTCTATCTGTCTCTCTGCCTGTGTACAGAATAAGTACTAAACTTACAAAGAATAAGTCCTGGTATTGATTTGTTCAACTAAAACCCTAAAGGTGGTGCTTCAGCATGGCCGCAGTCAAATGACTGAAACAAGTAAAAGAATACATACATGCACACACACACACATTGAAGATTTATTTATATATGTGTGTGTGTGTATAAAGTGAGTGTATTGAAAATTTATATATGCATATATATATATCTTCAATATTTTCACTCAGCCAATGTATCTGTCCTATCTTGGCTTATCTCTCTCACTTCTTCCTTTTTAATCTTCATTAATTTTACTCTTACTGCCAATATTTTCATGGCTACATCTCACTTCCTTCCAAATTCATCAGGGTAAAGAGGGAGAGAGTTTTATGTCCTCCTCCTATCTAAAACTAACTAATTTTCTATCATTTAATTCTCCCTATCATGCTCCTCTTCTACACTCCAACTTACACACCCTCAAACGCACACACGCACACACATAATCCATATCCACATAATCCACTTCTACCAGCTTTCCACCACTCTGTTGTCTCTCAGAATATGGCAATAAAATGCTTCTCTCTCAGTTAAATCCCCTCCCATATCTTCATCTCCTCTCCGTTTCCTCTTTGTAGTAAATTGTCCATCAGACTCAGTTGTTGGTGGCTGTGAAATTGTCCTGTCCCAATCATAGCAGAAGAGATCAGACAGAGACATATAGACAGCAGGTTATGGGATGGTTCAATTATTTCCCTTCTTTGCTGACAACATCCACTTAACACACTCCTATCAAAGGTACTTTACCCACCCATTCCCATATTGTTATGTGGAAGCCAGTGAAAATAAATTTAACTGTCAAGTGTGATGGGAGGATATTGGGGAAGGAGGGCTAAAGAGACATAAAGTTAGCTTCTGTGTGGATAGCTAGGTGTAATAGGCTGTCCCTTGGGACATTGAGATGGCAAAAGGATATGAATTGTATGGGGGAAAGGGGTGTCAGTAATGATTCAGCTTTTCAGTCCCAACTACTGTTTCCTCCTGTTATCTGACAGAGCTATAATTGCATTTTAATCCATTTCTCATTTTTAAGATTACTTATTTTTTCCTAATTTTAAGTTTACATCAATACTTGTTTCAAAGTGAGCAGTCTCAATGCCAATATAATTTAGTGGATGATAATGGAGCAAGTGGGAATTATGCTGTTAGCTGTCTTTTTTCTTTCTTTTCTTTTTTTTTTTTTTTTTTCCACACACATTTCAAACATTCTTGATCAACTCCTACCAATTCGCACAATATAATCATCCTTACTTGTCGCAATTTTATCCAAATTCAGGCTAAATCAATCTTTCTGCACTGCTTATTTCTCCTGTATTTATCTACAGATAGAGTTTTGGGATGAACCAGTGACTCCTATATAATTTTTTTTATATTTTCATATATGGACTGTCAAAATAATAAGGCACTCTGCCAAGAGAAATGTCAAATGTTTTTATTTTGCAATAGACAAGTATATATATTTTAAAGCAATGATGCTTAGCTATTCCACAAAACACTAAAATTTTATTTAATTTTTCTTATACCAAAGCCTGTACTTCAGAAGGGACTAAATATTTTCTGATAATTCTATTCCCAATAGTCATAGAATAACTAGCTCTATTCCCACACTGATATCTAAAACTTTTGGAAATATTCACAAATAACTATTCTACATGGCCTACTGCTATCTTGTTTTTGATGTTTTTTTTAACATTTACATGATGAATAATAGACTATATATGATAAATAGAATATGTAACATTCATGATATCAGATCATCATTATAGTATAACTCATTAGAATATATAGCGTTATCATGATAGGAATTGATATTACTTTTTTCCATTCCAGTAATATATATATAAACCTTCTATGAATGTTATATGAATTTTAAACTCAAACAATTTTGTGTTTATCCTCTGCCTTTGTAAATAAATAGATAAACTGAAATAATTGAATGTACAGAAATTTTCATAGTTTCAACTTTGGAATAGAAAGAGTATGAGTATGATTTTGAATATGTATTGATGAATAACAGAAATTTTAACAATAGTCTGACTGCAAAAGAGATGACTAAGGCATTGAATGTCAGAAGCATCAGTCAGGATGTACAAAAAGAATAAATTTTTTGTAGTGATGTTGAATAACTCCAGCAAACTATTATCAGATAAAGCTTTGTGAGGCAGGGTTTATAACAACAAACAGCATCAACTACTAATTAGTTTTTTCTTTACAAGTTCAGGCTTTTTACGAGGGTCAGCTGAAAAGTTCATAGCCCGACTAAGATACTTGCATGGAATGTAACCAAATGAGGTTTATTTTTTCAATATAGCCCCTCTTGCAGTCCACATGCTTCTTCCATTGGTGTTGCAGTCCATTGCTTGGATTCCATTAGCAAAGAAGATTTCATCTTATTGATAAAAAATCATCAGCCGCAGACATGACACCATTATCACTGCAATACTGGTTCCCAACCAAGTGTTTTTTCATATCGGGAGACAGATGATAGTCAGATGAGGCCAAATCAGGAGAAAATGGACAGTGATCAATTAATTCAAAACCACAGTCATGCACAGCAGTCACTGAAACCAAGGACTTATGTACTGGAGCATTGTCCCTATGAAACAAACTTCTTTCGTCAGTTTTCCAAGGTGTTTGGTCTTGATAGTCTTTCATAACTGCCTCAGCAAGTTGGCATAGTACTTACCATTGATGGTGTAGCCCTTTTGAAGATAGTCAATAAACACAATACCTTTTAAATCCCCAAAGCAGAGGCTATCACCTTCCTTGCAGAAAAAAAAAAAACCTTGGCCTTCTTTGGAGCAGTTGACTTGGCCTTCTTTGGAGCAGTTGACTTGGCCTTCTTTGGAGCAGTTGAGTTGGGTGATTCCACTGCATGGATTGTCTTTTTGTCTCTGGCTCAAAGTGATGCAGTCAACACTCATCTTGAGTTAGGAAATGTTCACAGAAAGTAGCTGGATCTGTCTCAAGCAATATCTGAATTTCCCATGATGTGATTAGCCTGGTAAACTTTTGATCAGGTGTCAGAAACCTTCGTCATGCCAAGTTCATTGTGTAGGATATTTTCAACTCTCTCATGAGATGTACAATAGCATCGGCTATTTGACTTATAACCAGTCACTTGTCATTCATCACAATGTGGTGAATATGATCGATGTTTTCCTTGGTGGTGGCAGTTGCAGGATGTCTAGACCTTGGGTCATCTTTAAGACTCTCCATTCCTAAATTCAGCTGCCCACTTTTGCACTGTTGATGAAGCTGGAGAGTCATCCCCTAATGTAGCAGTCATGTCAGCATAAATATCAATAGGGGCTAAACCCAGTTTCTGTAGGGACTTGATAGCACCACGATTCCAGATTTTGTCGCTCCTAGTTACATTTGAAGTCTTCTTTGAACAGTCAGATGTCAGTTTACCTCAAAAGATACAATTCAGTTATAAGTTGAAATTAATGCATGCAAGTTTGTACAGCTCTGGCATCACTCCTTCTTAGTCAGCCTATGAACTTTTCAACCCACCCTTGTAACTGAGACAGGCTTATAGAAGGTATTTATTATGGCTTTGAGCAGAGGTTCTCAACTATTTTTTATCTATGGACTCTTTTGATTACTCTTATTCTGGTGGACCCCCATAGCCATTTGATGTCTAAAAACTAGTTTTATTGATACTTCTTTCAAAATCCCTATTGTGTTTATCTCACATTCACTTATTCAGCCTGGACTATGTGAAACATTAAAGAAAGATACCTAACTGTTTCTTGTTATAAATACATCTAAAGTAAAAGTTTTTCATGGACCCATAAAATACTGTTGTGGCCCTAATTTACTATTTTGCTTATGTAGACCACCCCAAAACCTTATAGACCCTGGTTGAGAACCACTGAAGAAGAAAGGAAAAGTCTGACCCTCTTCAGCATCTTTATGGGTTGTAGGAAGAAGAAAGGAAATTGTCCTTAGATTGAAGACCTGGCCTAAATGCTTGCAATGGAGTTGACTTTGCTAAGGGTGCTGAAGGAACGAGTGGTGGTGTTAAGATACTGATGTTTTTATAACACTAAAACCAACCTAAATCAATCAGTATATTTAAATGTATACTAAGATTTCATACTAATGCCTGGATAAGTACCAGCAATTCTTAGCAAGCAGTTAAATATAGATAATAATGGAGTAATTCCTCTACATCAGTGGTTCACAAGTGGGGTCCATATGGCCCTTGAGGGTCCATATAAAATTTTGGGGAGTCCATGCAACAAAAGAGTAAATTGGGGATCCACAATAGTATTTTAAGGGCCCCTGAAAAAATTTTGCTTTAGATGTGTGTATTGGTATGCATTGCAAGAAACAGCTAGGTTTCTTTCTCTGACATTTTACGTAGTTCAACCTACATAAGTTAATGTGTGAAAAACAAAATAGAAACTTTGAAAGAAGTTTCTATAAAACTATATTTTAAACAATGAATGGCTATGAGGGTCTACTAGAACAAAATAGCAATCAAAGGGGTCCATAGGTAAAGATTGGTTGAGAACCCCTGCTCTACATAGTTGCAGATAATAGACTCTCAACTCTTACCTCGAGTAGTTTATTCTCCTTGCACATAAAATTGTGAATTACATTTCTGTTTTTATTTTCTCATCTTCAATTTCACACACCTTAACATCTACATTAATATGTTAAACAATGTATATTTATGATGGTAGTGTCTCTTCATGCTTGGAATTTGAGTTACAGCCACTCTAAGTGTGTGTGTTTGTGTATACACTGATATACAGAAGGGTATATAACATTTGTTTTAGAATATGCTCAGTGATTTAGATTCCTTTTTATCCTTTTATATGTAGTGAATACAACTAAGATTGGTATTATCAGTTTATTACAGCTAACACGAATGACAATAAGTTTTTTTGTGTTTCTTTTTTTAATTCACACTTTATATAAACTAATAAAAGTTACTCTTCAATAAATTACTTATAAGAGGTCATCTTTATTACTTTCTTTCTTTGTGCCTTTAACCCTCTAACGCGGAGTATACGCCACCTATGGTTGAATTCCATGTCACATAATTTTTGGCTTCTGTACTTATACTCTGCCATGAATGTTCCCCTTTCTCTAGTTCCTTTTGTGTTGATCTCTGCCACGAGTTCTTAGGCCTACCTCTCCTTCTATATCCATCTGGTTTCCACTGTAGAGCACTTTTCGCTACATTTATTACTGACTATCCTGAATAAATGTTATAAATAAATCATAGTTCTGATTCAGCCTATATTTGTGTCATTTCGGAATTGTCCAATATTATACAAGAGATTTTTGAGCTACCATATTTATAATGATTTTAGAACTCAAGGTTTATACAACCAACAACCATGTATCTTTTCTTTCAGTTCAAATATTCAGTGTGTAAGCTTCTTATAAAGTTACAACAAAAGTTTGTCCCTTTGGTTTCCAATATGTCTTTAAAATATAACAATACTGGGAGTGGATTTTATGTTGGTTTACATTATTAAACTTAGATTATAACTGAATTCAGCATAATCAATAACTAAAACTGTTAAAAGTATTCAGTAGACTCTTTTTTTCAATCAATGAAAAACATGTTTGTTGTGGATGAATCAGTGAGTTTTGGATTCAATCATATTCTTGTATTTAGATATTTGGGAAGTACTTTTTCATGTACTTCAAGCAGTACTAAATGATCAAAGAATGAAGAAGTAATATTGCATTTTAGATTGCATTCAGTAAATTTGGAAAACATCTGAAAAATTCTCTCATAAACTTCTTTTTTTTTTTTAATCACAGATGACTATTTTGTCTCTCATTGCACAAATATTATCAGTTGGTGCTTAGATATTCTTTTCTCACTTCTCTAGCATGATGATTTGTTCTATTTAAATGTTTAAATATATCAAAGATAGCCAGTTTTTGTGCACCAGTGCTTGTTTTGAATTAAATCACAAAATTTCAGTTTTTTGATTCTGTTGAAAAATTTCAAGCACCATTTTTCTCAGTTTGTATATGTGGCAAAATAGTTGACCTCTTGAGATCCAATAAATTTAATAAGCAAACAATTAAACATCATATGACAAGAGTTACTAGATCCCAAATATAATGCACAGACAAATATTTGTAAAAAATTTACGAGATTTTTAGCAATCCTCAGTTTGGGGATCTCTGCACTAAGATACTACATTCTCATTCAGTTCCAGTTATGGAACTCTGATGAATAGCTTACTTTATTGTGTTGTTATAAAAACGCAAATAAACCTTTGTTTTTTTTAAAAAAATAAAGAAAGGAAAAAAAAACAGAAAGTAAGGCAAGATATGACTGAATTATTTGCTTGAACAAACCAGTGTGTAAAATAAATGTCAGTCTCTATGCAAAAGAGGAACGAATTAATCTTCACATTTATTCTTTATTTAAATAATATATTCCTGTCAAAGCAATTTTGTTATTATAGGAGTTTCATAAGTATTAGAACACCCATTAACATTTCAGTATAAATGTT
This sequence comes from Octopus sinensis, assembly GCF_006345805.1. NCBI lineage: Eukaryota > Metazoa > Mollusca > Cephalopoda > Octopoda > Octopodidae > Octopus > Octopus sinensis. Next base: position 187,532,891 of record NC_042997.1, read on the forward strand.
TATTAGTAGATTTGAAACAATGAAACAGCAAGCTTGCAATGAGGTACTGAGAGTATTTACATTTAAGAAAGATATTTTGTTAATGCCAAACTTGCTTGGCAATTTGAGGACAGCTTTGTTTCATTAACTCTTTAGCATTCAGATTACATTGACTAATGTGATGCTTATTTATTCGCATTGTTTTGAATTAATCTCAGCTTTTAGATTTTGATGATGTGATAGTTTATTTTTAGGATGATATAGGGTAGGTGTGAGAGGTCAGACCCTGTCAAATTGAACATAGAACAGATAGAATATTTGGGCCAGATATGACCGGTTTAAATGCCAAAAGATTAATTTTGAACACTAAAGCTAACAGTGAATCACAAATTGGTAGGGTTCTAACTGAAGGTGAAATTACCTTTTTTTTTGTACTTGGGTTTCCTCTTAATCATTAGATGATATTGACACTCAATAATGTGGTTATAATGAATTCAGTGTATTTTTTTAGGGGACAATCCTTCTATATTTCAGTGAGAATTTTGGCTTAGATAAATCCAAGATTCCATTATTTCACTTCCAGCACACTGGTTCTCATCCAGTCACCAAAGTTAAGCAATGTCGAGCTTAGTTAGCACTTAGATGGGTTACCACTTGAAAAACCTTGGTGTTACAAGCGTCTTTCCTAAAGTACTCCGAAAGTTTCTCTATATAAACTAATAAAAGTTACTCTTCAATAAATTACTTATAAAAGGTCATATTTATTACTGACTACCTTGAATAAATGTTATAAATAAATCATAATTCTGATTTAGCTTATATTGGTGTCATTTCTGAATTTTATACAGATCTTCATAGCATTATTGCTGTTATATTTTCCATTTTGTCCCACAGTTGAGATTGCTTAAAACATAACATTCAAACATGTTTCTTTCAATTTAATTTTATAGTCAAGATTTTATATATAGAGATTTGCTTAAAGCATAACACCTGAACACATGAATGTTGTAACATGTAGAATAATATTACTAATTACTTTGAAATATTACATATCTTCAATAATTACAGAAACTGCCAGAAGTACTAATTACTTTGAAATATTACATATTTTCAATAATTACAGAAACTGCCAGAAGCTATCTACTTATCCTCCATTATACTAAATAATAAAACAAAATAAATTTTTATTTTAAAACATAAAATACAAACATTTATGCACCCCATTTCTGTAAAGCTACACTCAGTGACTTGTGCTAACACATTAAACAAATCTATTTGTTTATTAACAGAAGTTTTACTACAAAAGTTCTTGAGAAGCAACAAACTATTGCATTTATCTCAGTTGATTGCTCATCTCTGTTCAGTGAATTCTACTGTGAAATCCAGCAGCTTCATGCTTCTAACAAGTTTTAGTTTTAATTTGCCTGAGTCATTACTGTATGATTAGTAATGTTTTGGCATACAATTGTAGTTGTTCATTATTGGCATAGACACTCGTCAAAATCAAAATAAACTTTTGTGATAGTTTGATATTCTGCAAACCTCATTATTTGGAAATTCATCCCATTGCCTCAGTACTATGCATACTTTTTGATATTGCATTTATTGCAATCATTTCTTTTTCTCTCAAATTAATCAATAATATATTATCTGCTTTATATTGACATATACTTAAAACATTTATGAATGTTCAGAGTAAACATAAATTCCATTGCTACTACCAAATGAAAAACAACCACATACATGAATTGTATACTATTTCTGATATATATTGTCTAACCCCAGTTATACTTCACTTGTTACACTTCTTGATAGGTAAACCTAAAGTTTAGTATAATCAAGTATATATTCAAATGTAGATTAGTTTCTAAATAGCAATAATTTACACACACACACACACACACATACATACATATATCTCATCATCATTGTTTAATGTCCGCTTTCCATGCTAGCACGGGTTGGATGATTTGACTGAGGACTGGCGAACCAGATGGCTGCACCAGGCTCCACTCTAGACGTGGCAATTTCTACAGCTGGATGCCCTTCCTAATGCCAACATATATATGGAAATTAATTTTATATTCATTCTAACATAATTAAAATGTACCAAAGTAGTTTTCTATGCAGAAACAAATTCTCTTAATGCTGGGGAACAATTTTTCTTAAATAACTTCTTCAAAAGAAAATTTTCAAATTAAACATCAGTAGTATAAAAATTTACTATCATTGTGAAAGTAGTACTTAAAAGATTAATAACTTCTTAGCTTAAATTTGCCTGGCTGTGAAATGGTGCGTGTCATTTGGTCTTTAATAGGAAATCTATATCTTATAACTGAATCACCATAAAATATAATGGAAGGTTTTTCAGTTATCAGTTGTATGATACATTATGTATTCTTTATAATTCATTATTTTCTAGCATTGCTTAATGATAGCTGCCAATTTAGCTGGAAATAATCTATTTTGTCTTTGAAAGATTTTCAGCTAGCCAGTATCATTCTTCTACTATATTGTAATGAAAAATCCTGTGTAACATGATTTTTGACCTTGGGTAGCTACTGTTATCTCCTATTTGTTTACCCCTAGAAAGTGTGAAAAATGGCTAATATTTCCTTCAAACTTCGTTTTTGTTACATTTATCCAAACCCCAAAGAATTCCTCTCAACACATGGCTATGATGCTCCCTCACTAAGGGACATACTCAAGTGGTCAAAGCCAAGTAACTGACAAGTTTGTGATATTGAGCAGTATATTTGCAATAAAGATATTCCTGTTCCAGCTTCTGGATGCTGAATCTGTCTGAAATGTAATGGAAAATAGGCCAGTTTCAAAACATTGATGTCCAGGTCACAAAAGCAAAGTTTGAAGGAAACAGTTTTCATTTCCTTTGATTTTTAAATAGAAGCAAATTGGAGGTAATACTTACTGATCAAAGACCAAAAACAGATAAATAAATAAAAAATTTTGTCACAGTGTAAATCCACTGTAAAACCAACCATTATCACTTTTGTTCTGGAAATTTGTTAAAAGCAAAAGTATGAAGGCAGTAAAAGACAATTTTGTTATCAGAAATGTTAAAGGAATTCTAAAGCAATATTTACAAAACTTGTGAGACCCCCACTAGTAACAACTGAAGAAATATGAATGTAATTTTGGTTTCAGGTGTACATGTAGATTTTCCTCTGCATGTGTATGAAATATATGTGGATCACATTTATTTGTTTTTGTAATACAGAATGCTTTGAAGAAAAATAAATGAATGCATTTCTAAATAAAGGTTATTAATCTGCTTTTTCCAGGTATTCCGTGGAAATCAAAATACTTATCGAGCTGAACTGCGTGGCGTTTCACCACCAATCATTGCAAAGCGCATTCGCTTCATTCCATATAGTGAACACCCTCGCACAGTGTGTATGCGGGTAGAAATGTATGGCTGCCAGTGGGCCGGTATGTATCAAGAACATTTTTATTTAACCCTTTTAATACCCACCCAAAGACTTAACTGTATTAAGTATATGTTTAGGAGTTAAAATCTTCATCAAAATCTCTTTACAATATCAATTGGTATCAGAGATATACTTACACATATATTGAAATTTTACAAAAATAATTTCTTAAATTATCCAAAACCTTGATTATATTGAAAAATATTTGAAACAGAGGCGTAGGAGTGGCTGTGTGGTATGTAGCTTGCTTACCAACCACATGGTTCCAGGTTCAGTCCCACTGCATGGTACCTTGAGCAAGTGTCTTCCACTATAGCCTCGGGCTGACCAAAGAAAGCCTTGTGCATGGATTTGGTAGACAGAAACTGAAAGAAGCCCGTCGTATATATGTGTATGTATATGTTTGTGTGTCTGTGTTTGTCCCCCCAACATCGCTTGACAACCAATGCTGGTGTGTTTACGTCCCCGTAATTTAGCGGTCTGACAGAAGAGACTGATAGAATAATTACTAGGCTTACAAAGAATAAGTCCTGGGGTCGATGTGCTCGACTAAAGGCAGTGCTCCAGCATGGCCACAGTCAAATGACTGAAACAAGTAAAAGAGTCAAAAAGAGACATTATTTCAGAAAAGGGCTAAAATATATTTTTGATAATTAAAAAATCTTTCTTTTCTACTTTAAACCATTTACTTTTTCTTACTTTTCTCTTCTCCCTTAGTTTTATTTTCTCTTTCCGCCTTTATTTATGGTCCTTTGGCCTGCCAGACTTCTCCAGATCACTTTCTTTACTTGTGCTAATAATTTCAAAAGAGTAATCCAAACGGGTCAAATAAGGTCCCAAGATAACATAGAATAAGTAAGTAGAGTTGTTGACTTAAACACAACAGCTGGTTGAAAGCTACAAAGTTAGGATTTGTGGGTGTTGAATTTACTCTTTTGAGAGTAGGTGGGCTAGTGATGGGCAATAAAACTTAGTTGGCTGAGATTGTCTCTGTAGGAGTTGTGCCACTGCCCACCTGCTGCCTATTGTATTCAGTGGTACCAAGACAAAGATGGTGTCAAGTAACAGGAACGTTGACAATTGATGTCTATCAGGGATTAGATTTCAACAGTGTGAGATCCCCAAGGAAACCTCTATTTTTTAGTGCTATAGGTTTATACATTCATTATATTTTCTCACACTTTATCCACAAACTTATCTAAACTTTTTTCTCACCTCCTCCTCTTTCTCTCATCACCCCCATATTACCTTTTTAATACAATGTAGTCACAATCTGTTATAACTGCTGACATATATAAAACTTTGAAGGACACTTAAACAAGCCTAAGAAGCTGTTCTTAGTTGTTCAGTTTTGAACTCTGACATATTTAAGAGAGAACACTAAACAACAAAAATGTTAAGCTCAGCCATTGAGACACCCATTATTGTTTTACCACTGATTTAGTTTACCCTAACTATTTGATTCTCTATCTGCAATATTCCGTTTATATTTTACCCCTGTCTTAAGAAATAAATGCAAATATGGGATCTTTTCAGTTTGAACAGCAGTTTTTAACATAATTTCTAGGTAACTAAAAAATTTTAAACTTCATATACTGGTAAAATGTGTTTATAAAACATCTTTTTCTCTTGGCTTTATTGAGAAAATTCTATAGTTTGTAAGATATTTGTTGTTTTCTTTCTTCAATTTCTGCAATTTCAACCAATCAATGACGTCCATTGAGGTAAAAAAAAAACATTCTGTGCCGTATGGATATATCCCTCGTTTAAGAAACAGATTAGGTTTATTTACATTTGTGAAGAAAAAAAATACCCTTCCCCTAACCCTAAAAGAGATTGAAATGCAATAGATCGATACTGGGGTCATAATTATGGGTGACAATTTATATGACACTGCTAGAAAAAACTGCCGTTCAAACCGAAAAGATCCCAAATATGTTGTTTAAATTAAAAATAGGTTTAATACTAAAATCATTGATTAATTTATCATTTGTTATAGGTGTTCTTATAAAGTATGTGTACTCTGTCTCCAATAATATAAGTATTTAAAAATAAATTACTGACTAGCTATTATTTGTTAATTCTTTCTTTGACAATGTACTGCTAATTCTTAAAAAAAGAGGTTTTCAGATTTCCTGTAGTTTACCAGTTTAGTTGGTATAATGATTTAGTGTTAACATACTGGAGCTTTATATAACTAACTAAAAATAATTAGGTAATCAGCGAAAAACAACAGTAATCAATGTTTCAGTTTTATCTTGTACTCTTCAGAAAAGCACACACTTCGTTATAATTGCTGAAAGAGCAATAAAGCAACCACTAAGTAAAATATATAAGATTTTATATAGTTTGGCATAGAAAAATAGATTTGTTTAATTAAATAATTCAGAGATGTCATCTGCATAAAGTCAAGTTATTGTGTTACTTGCCTAAAGATGACAAATGCATGTATAACAAAGACTTTAAATAATAAATCAGTAAGATCCAGGTTAGAGTGTATATCTGTATGTGTGCATGCATACAGTAGTTAGCTGCAAAAATTTAAACAATCAGTTCATTTAGCTGCCAAAATGATAATAATTATTTTGATGGACAACGAAAATTTTAACTACAGGTTCTGTATAAAAAATTTCAAATTTGTCAGTAAAATAAATTTCATAACATTAGAATAGAATGAAATTTTGGATCCAAGGTGATGGCCTGCATGAAAAGAATTAGTAAATATAAAGTTTGTTTCTACTGTAAAGTTTATTTGCTATGTGGATTGCAGAATATAACATTTTGTTATTGGCTCTTATCTAAAGATCAGGAAATTGGTGCTCAGACTAAGGTTGAAGGATTAATTTGGTGGGGAGATGATAGGTAAGAAGGGTGATGTGAGATAGTGAGAAACCAAAGAGATGAAGTGAAGAAGGATTAAAAAGCTGGACAAGAAGGTAAATCACAAAACATGGTAGTTGACAGGTTAAGGTACTGGGAGGTAGTGCAAAGAGAAATTGGACAGGAAAGGTACAATACATCAAACAACCACACATAATTGTAAATAAAGTTGAACATATTTCAGAACGGGGAGAATGGCGAAAGGTGAGATAAGAACAGAAATAAAAACACACAAGGCAGCAAGCTGGCAGAAACATTAGCATGTCAGGTGAAATGCTTAGCGGTATTTCGTCTGCCATTACGTTCTGAGTTCAAATTCGACCGAGGTCAACTTTGCCTTTCATCCTTTTGGGGTCAATAAATTAAGTACCAGTTACGCACTGGGGTTGATCTAATTGGCTTAATCCCTTTTTCCTTGTTTAGCCCCTTGTGGGCAATAAAGAAATAAGAAATAAAAACACACAATTACACATACACACACACATGTAAGTGCAGACATGGCTGTGTGGTTAAGAAGTTTGATTCCCAACTACATGGTTTTGGGTTCAATCCCATTGCATTACAACTTGAGCAAATGTCTTCTACTACAGTCTCGGGTCAACCAAAACTTAGTGAGTGAATTTGGTTGACAGAAACTAAAATAAGTCAATCATGGATATATATAGATATATATGTGCATGTGTGTGTTTGTATCCCCTTGCCTAGATATATCACATGATAGTTATAAATGAGTGTTATTGACATACAAGAGATGTAATTCATTTCCAAAATTCTACAAAAACATGTCTGGTCATGAGGAAATATTGCCTTGCTTGAAAACAGGTGAGGGCACTGAACCATAGAAAATCTGCCTCAATAAACACTGTCCAACCCCTTGCAAGAATGGAAAAATGGGCATTAAAGTAATGGGGATATGCAAACACACACACACACACATTCATATATTTGTGTAAATACTATTGTTTTCCCTTTCTGTTATCCCAGCATATAAACTTTTAACAATCTTCAGAACTTCAACAGTTTTGAAGATGAAATATAGTTATTAACTTTAACTTCAAAAACATTAAAGAGCCAGCTGGTTTGCTAAGATTTGTGGGAAGTCCTTTCTCTCTTTAGGAAGATTATTATCGTAACTTTTCTACACAGGTGTCTGTTCAGTGTCCATTTAAAAAGTTAACCTTGTAAACAACTTTAAAAAAAAAAGATGTTTACATCTCAGGTTGTGTGAATTGAGCCCAGCACATCACCCTGTATGTGTCCATTGTTCTTTCTGCAAGTTTTTTTCTGAATGCAGTATTTTTATCTATCATAATCATAATGATGATGATCATCATCATCATCGTTTAACGTCCACTTTCCATGCTAGCATGGGTTGGACGATTTTGACTGAGGGCTGGCGAACCAGATGGCTGCACCAGGCTCCAATCTTGATCTGGCAGAGTTTCTACAGCTGGATGCCCTTCCTAACGCCAAGAGTGTAGTGGGTGCTTTTTATGTGTCACTGGCACGGGGGCCAGTCAGGCAGTACTGGCAATGACCTCGCTCAAATTTTTTTACACATGCCACCAGCACAGGTGCCAGTGAAGCGACGTTGGTAACGATCATGCTCGAATGGTGCCCTTTTACGTGCCACTGGTATGGAAGCCAGTTGGCTGCTCTGGCAAGGAAGCCAGTTGGCTGCTCTTAATTCTAACATGTCAGTTTCTTTGTTATTTTTTCTCATAATTTTGATAAATTCTTATAAATGATTATTCCTCTTGTTCTAAACAAAACAACACACAAGGTAATTTTTTTTTTTTGTCTTTCTACTTTGCAGATGCATTATTATCTTACAGCATGCCTCAAGGTCACCAACGAGGCACTGAGCTAGAACTCTATGATTACACATATGATGGAATGAGAAAAGACGGTTACCTTTCTGGAGGTGTTGGTCAACTTACTGATGGTTTACAAGGCAACAGTAACTTCCGCATGACTGACAGTAAGGGTCTTGGTGTGAAAGGTTATGACTGGGTGGGCTGGAGAAACAATTCGGATATGTTTAAACCAATTGAAATCATCTTTAAATTTGATGGAGTAAGAAACTTTTCTGAGGTGTTTCTCTACTGCAATAATGCTTATAAAAAATATGTACGAGTTTTCCGGACTGCTCTGTTTTCTTTTAGTAATGGAGGCAAATATTACAGAGATGAGATAAAATTTTCTTACGTGAAGGACACTATTGTCGAGTATGCCAGAGATATAAGTATTGGTCTAAAACACAACATTGGTAGATATATTAAAATGCAGTTGTTTTTTGAAGCACGTTGGATTATGATAAGCGAAGTTCGTTTTGAATCAAGTAAGTGAACTTTTTGGTTTCTTTTTTTTTTTTTTTTTCTTACTCAAAGATAAAGGCATCTTTTTGTTTTCTATATTGTATGTTGCAAAATAGTATTTTCAACCATGTAACAAACATCCTTGTTTTAGCTAGTCATCTGAATAGATGCATATGTCAATATGTTGTGAATTGTTATGATACTGCATTGCATTTATATGAAAGGAAATGTTTGAAGAGTTGTAAAATCAGTAAATCCTCAATCAGGCTTCAACATCATTTTTAATTTGTAACACATTAGCAAGCTATGATCTACACTCATTATGGAGTTGGCTTCAATATGATGTATGTGTAATATATATATATATATATATATATGTATATATATAATTGTGTACATATTTGCGCATATGTTTATATATAAATACATGTGTGTGTATCCATATATGTATGTGTGTTTATACATATACATTGATCATACATACACACAAACAGACATATATACTCATATATTTACCTATATATAGATAGGTAAATATATGTTTGTGTGTATGTATGATTAATGAAAATGTTGGTGGAGATCCTACCAAGTACCATGAAAATCCACTCTGACAATTTCCAGCTACACATGCATACGTGTGTGTGTGTGTGTGTGTGTCTACTTCCAATCAACCAAAAATAATGTCAAAACAAAGTCATGTGAGATATGTATTAAAAAAAAAGTCCCTTTTGAGTCAATTTGATGTCTGAATCTTGATTACAAACTGGAAGTGTGTTTTGTTTTGTACGTAACATAAATCGTGTGATGTGGAAAACTAAAAAAAATACTTGTTTGAGCCACTTTATGCATGTCAAGTACACACAGAAAAAAGAGTAAAGAAATAGAAAAAAAACAGTGGGAAGAAATATTAAAGATAATAAATTGAATAAATGTGATGAAGGGTAATAAGGATGAAAATAAGGAATTTATGGTAAAACCCATGTAAACGCAAATAGAATTAGACTTAACTCAGTCCCATATCACCTGAAAGTGGTGTGGAACTGTATGTAATATATAGTGGGCAGAAGTGATTTTGTTGAAATTACAACAAAAATACTGATGAAACAGTGATAGTTCACTAAAATCATGGATTCTTATGTGAAAATATCACATAACAATTTTTCTAGTGAGCTTTTGATGTCAAATTCATGAGATCCTAAATGAATTGTATATTTTTAAGGAGTTCCAAAAATATTAAAGAAATTCTACTTGTACACTTTCTATTGTACAGTATATTCAGCTTGTTGATAGGACAAGTTTCTTCATTCTTTTGTTGTTATATTTTTAACTAAAATACACCTATTATGTGTTTCAATTAGATTGTAAAATAATTGGGTAATTAGACTAGTTTCATAAAATGACTCATTTTTTGCTTACCAACATATTGTGATTTTGTAATTGTTGTCTCAAAGTGAATCTAATTTCTACAAGTAAATTCAATAAAACTTTAAATTATTTATGTTTTGTTGGACTGTTACCATATAAAATGAGTTATTAGCTAATATTCAATTGGGTATAACAACAAAATTTTAATATAGAAGACTTGTGCACATTGCTGGATTGGTTTGGTTCTCTGTCTTTTACAAGGCTGGGTGCTTCATCAACAGAACAACTTGTTTGTGAAATTAACCTGCAAGAGGCTGAGCACTCCACACACACATGTACCCTTAACGTGGTTCTCAGAGAGATTCAGCATGACACTGATTGATGAAGCTGGCTCTTTGAATTGCAGACAGAACTCATTTTTGCCAGCTGAGTCTAGTGGAGCAATGAGAAAATCAGACACAACATATTGCCAAGAATCAAACTCACAGCTTTATAATCACAAGATGAATACCCTAACCACTAAGACAGGTGTATCATAATGGTAAAATAGACGAAAATAATGGAATTTATCCTTGAAGAAAACTTGAAAATGAAACCTATACACCATCAAGTAAATGAAATAAACTCATATATATGCATAAATACACAAAAATATGTGCAATAATGATTCACAATACAAATGAATCAAAATTTGTTTCTCACTTTACAGGTAAATGCAAAATAAAAACAAAGTAAATCTGAAAAAAAATTTTTACAAAATAAAATTATATATATGCAAATCATGGAAACTTGTAAAGTGCCCCATTCTATACAATGCAACCTTGCAGAAGGCATATTAGAAAGTAATTTCAATTGATTGTCCACTGGGATCTTTCCTTTTTGTCATATAGGTAATCCAAGCACTGTTCTCCAATTTTGTAGTTTTCCTTGGCACATGCTGTCAGAAATGTACCTTACCTTTATAACCCACCATACTTTCATAAAGGGATAAGTGTCTATCAGGCTTATCAAACATTTTGTATGTGTTCTGAGCACTATCAATGAGGGGATTTATTTTGAATAAGGGATCAAAATTCGTTTCTCCACATACTGTTTGTGTCTCTTATATGCAAATACTGTGATAATTTTAAAAATCATGTTCTTGTCATGGTATTGAAACATTCTGATCTCTGAAAGGTTCATAATTACTCTAGTAGTTTTTAATCCTGAACAGATTCCTTAATACACATGATATTAATAGTAAAAAAATCTGGGATTTCTTCCAGGTATGTGGGTGACCACAAACTGTCTTTTTACCTCTTTGTTTATGTTCTGTGTAATGATTTTGCTTCTACGGTTATTGTTTCAAAGAAAGGGAAAAATGCCTAATAGTTTCGTCTCCTTGGAAAGACTGTTACTAGGTCCAATTTATTCCAAACAATAATGAAAAACAGTTATTAAATTTTCACTCCATTCAGATACAAATTTGCTTTCTTTATCTCTAATGGAGCTCTTGTCATAATCACATGTTTCACTTTTGGAAATCAAAATATCCAAAATTCAGAGTTGTTGCTTAAGAACATAAAACTCATATCCATTTTCTGAAATAAAAAATTTCAGAAAATTGATTTATTATAATGTGAAATAAAAATCTTCAAAAATTCACATGCCAAATAATGTTGGACACTATTATTCAATTAGTTTAAATAGTAAAATCATGTGTTTGCATGAATGTACTATGATTTGCAATGAAATTCTCATTTAAATACAAATACGTTATCTAGGGTGGTTTTAGGTGAGTTGGTAACATAAGCTAAAAAAAATTCTTAGGTGGGTTTCATAATGAAAGGGTTAAGATAAACTTATTTAGTTAACAGTATTTTGAAACTGGTTCATTTCTTGAATTTGACAACTTGATAAAGAGCTATCAGTGGTATATACACAATCTCTCCAAATATGGTTTGTTGAATTTTACTCCTGACCATAGAATTCTACTTGTAGTCATACTCTCATTTTTAGTTACCAATATATTGTGAGAGGGAAGTTGTATTTCTTCTTTCTGGACTCCTGAAAAAATGCATGTGTTGTGCTAGCACGGTGCATCAGCTCTTTGCTAGAACATTTATTATTTCAAGGACAAAGTTAATGTGGTGATTACTATGTAGCTGGAAAGCTGAAGGTATACTGTTGTGGTAATTTATTTTGTTGACACTATTAATTAAATTTTTGGTGTAACTAGTGCATCTGTAGCTAACTTTTAAAGTTTTTGTTGAAAATCTTACAGTATTTATAACCAATAGGGAAGTGTCTGGGTACTAGATTCAAGAAGTTTCTAGCAGTGTTAATAGTGACACCTAGGATAATGGTGGCTGTTAAACTAGATAATATTACAGTTGCAATGTTTTTGTTATTTTTGAAAAATATTATTAGGTGGTCAATATTTCTCAAAATAAAAAGAAAAGTCACTCTCTTTCAATGCATTGCTATAATATGGGTTACCGAGTTGAACATTTCTTCATCTGATAAAATAGCAGAACTCCATGGCTAATGTTGCTAACAAAATTCTTCAATACTATTGATAGATAACTAGAGTATTTGATACACACACATTTCTCATTGGCCTTCCTGTTAGGCAATATTTTTCTGTACTTGAGCCTAATGTAATGTTTAAAAATTAACTACAATTTATAGTGTAGTAATTCTTCAACTTAATTCTTTGAATGGTCTTTTCTTAGTTTATCCAACTGATTATTATTCATATGGCTTGAAATTAAGAAGCTGTAATCTTGTGAAAGTCTATGCCACTGAATTTCCTCTTCAAGGAATCTAACATGTATTCCCACTTGTCTACTGGTCTCAGCCACATCATACAGTCCTGTAATGACACCAGGTAGCTCATTGCTATTGTTTCACTCAAATTCTATCTTTAAAGAATAGTAAAAGAGTTTTAGATATGCATGATATCAATTTCAAGATTACTAATGGGGATCAGTTTCTTGCTGAACTTTAAAGAATTGAGTAGATAAAGCTTTTAAGATATAGGGTAGAACTCAGTTTCATCCAATTGGATAAATTTTCAATTATGTTTACTATTTATTTGGATAAACCAATTAATAATATAAAGGTAAATTTATGACTTGACAAATTTTAATGATAATTGCATCTAAGATGTGCTTGCTTGCAATAGCTAGTTCACTCTTTGCTCCAAAAATTATGATTGTGGTCCATATGGGGCTTCCCTGAGTGCTAAGTTGTAGTATCTGAGTTATTTTTATCAATGTTAGTATTGATTTTCTGTATTTGATTGTAATGTTGTTAGAAAGAAGCCTGGAGCATTTTCCATCTCATAAAGAGATTTTTAATATGACTATGAATAATTTTTTTCTTTAAGCATTAGAATGTTTTTGTATTATTATTATTATTATTTTTTTTTTTTTAATGTTCTTGAATGATGTGTGTATGTAATAATTTCAAATAGTTCATTTTCAAAACCCACCTAAAATTTCTTCCGGGACAATAGATTTCTAGTCTTAAGACAATATTTTATTAGTTAGAGGCATCTGCAGAGTTATGAAAGAAGTATCATTTCCAGCATGTTTTATTTATTAGGTCTTTTAGGGTTTTTTTTTGTTATTCTTATTCCTATTATGCATTTTAGATATGCTTTCTTAGACATGATAGGGAATGTTTTCTACTTAATGTGGGACCAGGTATTGGAACCTTGTCAGTAAAAAGTTCCCTTTTTGTGAAGAATACACAACAATAACTGGGCTAACGTATCCTCCTTAATACAAATGAAAGGAAATGGTACCCAATACATAACCGTTAACTTTAATGATTGCAATGAGGAAAGAACTGGGTTTTCAACAGTTATTTACTCTGAGTTTCACATTATCAAAAAAACATTTCGTTTTTAACTGTTTGACATTTGATGAAATCATGTGGGCGGCCAGCGGGCCAGGCAGACTACAACTGATTTAAACATAGGGAGGAGAAGTAGCTAATTAAATGAAAACAAGGAGACTTTAATCAGAGAGTGGGAGTGGAGTTATAGGTGAGTTGTTGCATGAGTGACATTATAGTAGTCGATGGGTAGTGACAGTAGAATAGAAGCAAGTGTTGAACAGTAAAAGATCTGGAAGCAATTAATTTTACTGAATGGTGATGGAGCATGGTGAGGGAAGATTTTCTGTGATCCCAAGAAACCTCATGTACCGACATCTAACTGTATTGAGTGCACTTTCTCCTACTCATATGTATGTGTATACATGATAGAAAATACGTATGGTGCATTATATGAATGAAATAATAAAGCCAAAGAGTAAAATTTTTTGTAACAAGATTTTGATATTTTGGCATGAGAAAGCCTTTATTAAAGTTCATAACATCTATGCCTGCACCTTATGTATACACGCACACCCAAACCTACTTACATACAGACATTTATACACACACACACACACACACACACACCACACACACACACACACACATATTGTCATCATTGTTTTGTCTAACATCTCTCGTTTATGCTGACATGTGTTGGATGGTTTGACAGGATCTTATGAGCCAAAGGATCACACTAAGCTCCAGTACCTGTTATGGTATGGTTTCTATGGCTGGATGCTGCCCTAATGCCAAACACTTTACAGAGTGTATTACATGCTTCTTTTTTTTTCATGGTATTGATACTAGTGAGGTTACCATGTAACTTGCAAGACAAGAGCCCTCAATTGAGTGAGGGTTTAGTAATGAGATAGGAGGCTTTATGCCAGATATTGAGAAATTAAAGTGTAACAGAGGGACAGGAGCATGTGTCTTGTTGTAGAAGAGATAGGTAGCTACCTCAGCTGGAAAGAGAGAAGAGAGATCATGGTGATGAGGGTATCAGGGTGTACCCCCAAGCTACAAGAAAGTGAATATAAGATAGAATAGTTACAGAGGATCAGACAGAGTGGATGGGTTCATGAGAGTGTGAAAGGAGAGTGACAGGTGGTTAGAGATGGGGACAGAAGTGAAAGCAGTGAATAGGGAACACAGTTGCTGGCATGGTCAGGTGAAAGTGAAAGTAAGAGGAGTAATTCAAGGAAATGGAGATATCTCACAGTATAAAAGAAAGGAGAGAGTGGAGAGCAACAATATAATAAAACCATGAAGTGTGGAGGGTGAGAAAGGAATGCACAGTGACAGAGACAGCAGGCAGAGGTGAGGTAAAAATAGCGAGTGACAGACAGCTTAAGATAGTGGAGGGTCTTTGAAAGCGGATATTTGACGGATATTTGTCCTCGTCTTGTTCGCTGTTAACACGTTTCGGCTGATATATCTTCCAGCCTTCATCAGGTGTCTTGGGTAAATTTCAAACCTGAGTTTGATTCCAGGCAGTGATCTGAATAATAATAATATCAAAAAATACCTTAGAAATTAGAACCCAGGTGCAGTTTGTCATACATGCACACTGACATTGCACATTCAGCAGAGCATGCTGGCCTCATTTCTTTTTAGTGTTCACATGTCTTCAGCAATTACAGCCCACATTTCACTGCTGTTCAATGTGTCCCTGTCAAACCTTCCCCCACAACTCATCTTCTTAATACCCATCCTCTATCACTCTTCTTAATACAGCACTACTCACTCAGATTCTGTAAATATCCTTTTCTCTGCTATCAGTTATCCCTCTCCTTGGAACAACTTCTGTTTGTCACCCATTTTGCTTTCTCATTTTCCCATTTTCCACTAAACACCACAAAGTCTACTTTCTCTGTTAACTTCACTGTGATTCCACTGCACCTCTTATGTGGCCATTGTTTTCACTGGGTGCACCATAAGGAATTTCTACCTCTTCCTTTACAGCACACACACATTTAGAAATGGAAGTACTCAATACCATACTGTGTGCCCAGTAAACTTTTTACTATGCAAAATACATCTGGGCAAGAGAAAAACATATTTTCCATATTCAGTCAGTTGAATATCAAAAGCTGACTGGGGTACAAACCTTGCATCAGACAAGATAAGAACTCTAGTTATATTTCTCTTCATATAAGTTTTGATTAATTCGGGGAAAGTGAGAACTGGGCAAGAAAGAAACAACAATCCTTGCAATTCCTGGATAATAAAAAGCACAAACTCACCTGCTGGTGATGTACATATGCGTGCATGCAAGCACTCGCACATACATACACTCGCACGCGCACACACACAACACATTTAGATATCTAACAAAACACAGATGTATATATATATGTCATCATCATCATCATCGTTTAACGTCCGTTTTCTGCGCTAGCACGGGTTGGACGGTTTCGACCGGGGTCTGGGGAGCTCGGGACTGCCCCAGGCTCCAGTCTAGTCTGGCAGTGTTTCTACAGCTGGATGCCCTTCCTAACGCCAACCACTCCGCGAGTGTAGTGGGTGTTTTTTACGTGCCACCTGCACAGGTGCCAGAGGGGTCTGGCATCGGCCACGTTCGGATGGTGCTTTTTATGGGGGGGGGGTGCAGAAATATAGGGGAGCACCAGTGGGAGGGGTGGTTCAGAGGACAGGTTCTAGGCAAGTAGAACGTAGGATATCGAGAGAGGGGTAATGCATGGTGAAATAGCGTATTGAAGAGGGGGTTCAAAGAGTAGACACCTATAATGGTGGTGGGGGGGTGCAGAAATATAGGGGAGCACCAGTGGGAGGGGTGGTTCAGAGGACAGGTTCTAGGCAAGTAGAACGTAGGATATCGAGAGAGGGGTAATGCATGGTGAAATAGCGTATTGAAGAGGGGGTTCAAAGAGTAGACACCTATAATGGTGGTGGGGGGGTGCAGAAATATAGGGGAGCACCAGTGGGAGGGGTGGTTCAGAGGACAGGTTCTAGGCAAGTAGAACGTAGGATATCGAGGCTATATGTATATATATATATATATATATGCATACAAGGTTGGCCAAAAGTCATCTGACAGTAAATCAAAACCATTTAATTCCAAGATTTATTTACGTTTAACAACTAAATGAATTTAATAAAAGCATCTAAATATGAAACATCATGAAAATTGTTCAAACTGAAGTCCTTCTTGAGTGACACATTTTTCCATTCAAGTCAATACACAATTACAGATAGAATTTATGGGATTTTGATTTACTGTCAAAGTGACTTTTGACCAACCCTGTATTTAGTATTTATTTATCATCATCATCATTTAACATCCCTGTTCGATGTTGGCTTGGGTTGGGAAGATCCACTAGATCCAAAGACTTCATTCCAGTATTTGCTTTGGCTTGATCTCTACAGCTGGATGCCCTTCCTAATGCCAGCCAGTTTCCAGCATATACTGGGTTGCTTTTTTTGTGCTACTAGTACTAGTGAGGTCATTGTGCAGCTTGCAAGATTATGAAACCTGAGACAGGAGATGAGAGTAGCTTTATGCCAAGAGATGAGGTGTAAAAGTATGAGAGTAGGAGTGATGAGCAAGTCCTTATCGAGGATCTATGTGGCTATTCACATTTAGAAGAGAGAATGAGATTGCCAGGTGACTCCACAAGGTATGAGGGGAATGGAGGTCAGTGGGGATAGAAGAACCAGGAGTGTGGGCTGGGATTTGCAAAGAGTGTATGGGAAGCAAGAGTTAGAGGTAGGCAGCAACTGTAAAGATTGGTTAGGGTTCAAGAGTGGATATAGAGAGTAATGTATAAGGGGTAGGAGATGACCAAGGAGTGTAGAAGAGAGATGGGGAAGTTGTAGGGTAGTATGAGTAAAGAAGATACAGTTGGCAGGGAGGAGCACGAGTGAGAGATAACATGTAATTGGGTAGGCTGCAGAAGTTGGGAGACAGGGGCCGGTGTAGTGCACGAAGAGAGATAATTTAATGATTCAGTAGGGGAAAGGAGAGCAAATGATCAATGTGGTTCGTGGGCAACAGCTAACAAGTAATAAACAGTTCCAGGTAGCAAGAAAAAAAAAACAAAATGGTAGTGAGAGTGATCATGAGTGGGTGGTAGGGGTGGGAATATCAGGAGATTGGATAAGGTACCCATTTGTGTATATATGTACATGCAGTGCTTCCAAGTCACTTCTACAGAGATGGATCTTCTCCAGGCCTTCATATCATCAGACATCCTTGTCCTTTGTCATCCGCTCCATAACATTCAGGGATCTGAGGTCAGCCTTCATCATCATATCATCCTGGGTCTTCCTTCCACAAATTCTAACCTTATTAAATGATTGACACTTCTTTCTACAGGTGTCCTCATCCATATGCATCACATGTCCATATGAGTGCAACCTTCTTTCTTGTGCACTATATCTGATTCTTCTTATGCCCAGTTTTTCTCTCAGCACATTTATACTACGTCATTCATGCACACCCAACATTCTTTCCAGTCTGCTCACATCCTCTGCATTCAAGGATCACATCTCTCTATCAGTTCCAATACATGCATCATACAATCTGCTCTTCAGTTTCTGGGAAACACCTTTGTTGCCAACGACATATATATAGGTGTAGACGTGGGTGTGTGGTAAGAGGTTTGCTTCACAACCACAATGTTATGGTTTCAGTTCAAGTATGTGGGACCTTGGGCAAGTGTCTTCTACTATAGCTCCAGGCCAACCAAAGCCTTGTGAAATGATTTGGTGTACAGAAGTTGAAAGAAACCCATTGTGCATACACACACACACTCACTCACACACACACACACACACTCACTCACTCACTCACACACACACACACACACACATGTAGGTGGAAAGAAGAAAAAAAAACACCTTCTGAAGTAAGTAGTTTATAGGCGCAAAATTTCAAAGACAGTTCTTGCAATAGTTCATGTTTGATCATAGCTATGTTCTATATCAGTGCATTGTTCATTCTCTCTAATGCCTAGCAGTTAGTTTTTTTTTTTTCATCTTGAGCTTTTGTAGCTGTTGACAAATATGAAAGAAAGTGAAAGAAGTATTTCTGGACTGTATCCAACCCTCAACAGTTGTACAAAATTATTTGGTTGTGGTAATAGATGGTATGACACTATGTTTCATTGTTGTTGTGTGTTTGTGTATATGAGTATTGAGATTTTGGCATCATTTAGGTTTACTTATCCTCACTGTTCAAAAATCAAGCCCTTATCAGAAGCCAAAATAGTATTTTCAACTCTTATACTCAGTTTTTGATAATTATACATTATGTGGCTATGTTTGATGTGGTGCCATGAGACTTGGAAAAAAAAGACGATTCCATAACCATCACTCCGAAATGAGTATGACCAAGAAGTGTGTACCATGTTTTTGGAAATTGTATTAGTTAGTGATATAATAGGGTCAATGATGGGTGCCAGTGAGGATGGTGGTGTTGGAGAGGTAAGGGCAAGTGTAGCAGTGTGGACAGGAGTAAGGGAACGAGCTGGGTTGGGAGGTTGGGTTAGGGAAGAAACTGTGGACCAGGAGATCACGTAGCGTGTGGGCTCGTTTGAAGGAGGGGAGGGGTCGGAGAATGGTGGGTTGGAGCGGTAGAGTGGAGGAATGGTAGGTGAGGGGAGACGGGTGATGGTGGGGCAGTTGTGGGGGAAGAAAGCAGATGCATAGTCCATGGAATGTGCTCTGGCAAGGGCAGTATGGATAGTGGTGAGGGGATATCCACGTAGGATGAAGTGGCAAGCCATGAGTTGAGACTGAGTCTCAAAGTCATGGTTGTCGCTGCAGAGCCTGCGCAGATGGAGGAATTGGGAATAGGGGATGGAGAACTTGGTGTGTTTGGTATTGGAGGAGGAGAAGTTGAGGTATGAGTGTGAGTCTGTGTTTTTAGTGGATGCTGGTGGTGAGAGTGGAGTGATGAATGCTGACAGAAATGTCGAGAAAGGCGACAGAAGTGTTGGAAATAGTGCAGGAGAAGTGGAGGGCAGGATGGAAAGATTGGACAAAAGAGAGAGTCGTCAATATAACGATCATATAGTTCAGGAGTGGGACCAGTGAAACTTGAGAATATTTGGGCCTCAATGTAGCCAATGAACAGGTTCACATAGTTGGGGCCCATTCTCGTTCCCATGGCCATATATATATAAATGTGTGTGTCTGTGTGTACACAGTATTTAAATATGAACTACTAATAGTTTCATACACACACACACAGAGGATTTAAATCAGATGAGCTAGTGTAGCATGTTGTGTATTATCAGTCATTCAGGCTCAAAATACAAATAGCTGCTCTCTGAGAAAATTCAAGAAAGAACAGGTGAAGAATAGTAAATGAAAAGAAGGAACCAAGGAAAAACGTATGGAAGGAAGGAAGAAAAGACTTGTGTTTCTTTGATTTGTTACAATAGGAATTAGCATGGTTTGGTGTGATTGATTTAACAGGGAAAGGTTAATGTTTGTGAGACTCTCTGCTTAATCTGGAGAGAGGGGTGTTCTCCAATTTTATCATGGAAACTTATCCAGATGCTTGCATTTAGTGAACATTTTTGGATCCTATTACCAAGCCTGCATTTCCTTGAGCAATCAGTGAATGGAATGCATCATTCTACAATGCCCCACTTGATGGTTTGTAGGGTATTGCTGGCATTCAGATGCCAGATATGGCTAGCTAACTTAGTGATTTCCTTATCTACATATCAGAAAGAAAACCTGTGGCTGGCATATATTTTTATAAAGTCACTTTCACATAGACCAATATACTTTTCCTTTTGTGTATTGTAATTTCATTCAACTTGGGTGACCTCAACTTCATTAACCACCAAGATAAACATACATGACTAGTTGAGTGGGCAAGTGCCTGTGTCTCTACAGTTACATTTTGGAGTAGGTGCCTGATGTGATTTATGTGTAATAATGTTTTTCATATTGAGGCAGCAGCTGTAAGAAACTGTCACTGAGTGTCTATTAAAAATGTTCTTATACCTATAGCTATCCAGGAAATTCTTATCTTTCAAATTTACTCAGAAGAAACTTGCCATGCAGTGAGTCTGAACCTAAGACCATGTAATTGAGAAGCGAATTTCCTAACCACAAAGCCATGCCTTTGGCACATTTGAGTAATGACGGATTGCTTTGGATTTTTTTATATCTGATCCATCTTTTCCTTTACACCTGTACTGCTCGCCATCACTTTCCTGTCCTTCTGATCACTTCTCATTTAACATCCATCACTTCTCTTATCAATTAATATTACCTTCCTTTCATTGCCATGCCACACACACATATACTTGTCTGTTTTACCAGCATTTACTTTATCTCTATCTCTCACCATTCACCACTTGCTGTCACTCTCTTACTAGCAAAACGATTATATGCATAGATACACACATGCACATACAAACATATATACATCATGATGCTTGAGTATTGAGGGATTGTGTTTGATCTGATTACATCTGATGCACCCATTTCCCTCTCTCTCTCTTGCAAAATACAGCCATCATAAGCGTCTTTCCCCTCTCATGCCTGATTAAAGAGAGTTTGCATTTGATATTAAACACTGCCCCAACCTCACCCCAAGTGTCCACAGTCTCTTTAGTATTGCCATTTTGACTACCTATTAGTCATACCCTTTCATACTCATTAACATAATTTATTCTTCTGTATTGCTAGCTTCTGCTCCCTCTCTTTCAAGTTACTTATTATTGGCATCTATCAGTTACGCTTTTGTCACTAACGATTTCTATGACTACCAATCACTCACTATCTTTCATCACACCCTGTCAATACTGTTTCTTCCATTACTCCTTTTAGCACTATCTCCCACCTCATACTCTTGTTTTTACCATATTTCATCTCTGTTCTTTTTTCTCCTGTTAGTGACATTGCCTTCTGATAGTATGATAGTCAGATGAGCTAGTGTAGCATGTTGTGTATTGTCAGTCATTCAGGCTCAAAATACAAATGGCTGCTCTCTGAGAAAATTCAATAACGAACAGGTGAAGAAAAGTAAATGAAAAGAAGGAACCAAGCAAAAACTTATCTGCTCTGTTAGGGACATTGCCTTCTACAAACAAAGGCAGTGTAGAGCAGTGAGAACCTCTTTTACATTGCAAGGCTGAAGGCATCTGCAACTTGTCCTGGTGTCGTAAAAATGCTCCCTATTCACTTTGTAATATGATTGGTGATAGGTAGGGTATCCAGCTGTTGAAACTATGCCAAACTTAATTACATTTAAGTGAAACATGACTCCTTGACCAGTCCAAAAGGACAAGAACTCCAAATAAGAAGTGACCGTGATATTATTCATATATATCATCATCATCATCGTTGTCATTGTTTATGTCACTTTTCTCTGCTTGCATGGCTCAGATGTCTCTTCTGTAGCTTAGCATTTCCACTTTTGGGGTCTTTTGTTGTTTCCTTGAAATCAGCCTGACTTCTTGAGATGCCATTTTCAGTCTTATTGTTCTACAGATTCCCAAACTTGATAACTCAGTATTTCTTTAGCAAATTAACCTTTTGCAAATGCATCGCATATTTGTAGCAGCTCAGTCTTCTTTCTCACACATTATGTCTGATTTGTCTCATATCCTATTAATCTCTTGGTTCATTATGTTGTTCATATGCACTAACATTACACAACCAGCAGAGTATCCTCACCTTATTTCTTTCCAGCCTTGTCACATCCTTTCACCCTCATGTTTTATTATACACTGCCGGTGGCACATGAAAGCACCCACTACACTCTCGGAGTGGTTGGCGTTAGGAAGGGCATCCAGCTGTAGAAACTCTGCCAGATCAAGATTGGAGCCTGGTGCAGCCAACTGGTTTGCCAGCCCTCAGTCACACGTCCAACCCATGCAAGCATGGAAAGCGGACGTTAAACGATGATGATGATGATGATGTCCTTAAGGACTTCACTGCCCTTTATTCAGCTCTTTTCACTTTTTCCACCTCATTCTTTCTCTGGTTGCCATTCTTTCACAAAATCATCTTCTATTGCTAATTTTGTCATCTTCCTAAAGAAAAGCTATCAATTCCTTTTAAGGAACTGTCTAAATATTCGAAAGAATTTATTCTATGGATGCTCATAGTACTAATTCTGTTACATGGTAAGTGACAGTTATACAGAGAAAAGACCTAAAGATTTTTTTTTTACACTATTATAATTTGTTATTTAATATATTTTCATTTTCCCCTTTTTTTTTTTCAATCACTTTTCTCCAGCAAAACTAGAAGGCAATTTTTCCGATGAACTACCACCTTCAACAACACATTCACAGTCAATAGAAACTACCACTAGAAGTATAGATATTCTTTTACCAAAAGATAAAACTCATGGAGGCAATGATCATGGTAAGTAAAATGTCTTCTGTGCTTTTTAATTCTTTTATTTATATTTTTTAAAAGATACATATAAGCTTTTTTTTTAACATTTATGTCAGATTTCTTGCATCTGTGAGATGCTACGTTGGAGTGGGCATAGATAAAAATTCATTCCTTAAATAGTATATATTACTAACTTAAATGATATATATATATATATATATATATATATATATATATATATATATATATATATATATATATATATATATATTGCATTATGATATGCCTTTCAGAGTTAAAATGGCTGCCAACATTTTCTAATTATTTCAAATGGGTACCTTTGTACTCTTATACAAACTGGCATAGTCATTCCCATGATAAAATCTAGAAACCATGGAAACTACTAGCCTGCAGCCAGAGCAGTAACACTTCCCTTCATTCATCAATGAAGGACAAGAGTTTGAAATGTTAGATTCTTTAATCCCTAGGCAATTAAATTTACTAGACTCTCCAAGTAACTGTCCAATTTCTTTCATTTATTTTTAAATATGTTTTGTTGTGAATTTTACTGAAGTTGAAATAAAAGTTACCTAATAGATTGTTGATTTTTGGGGGATTTTTTTTTTGTTTTTAAATATGTAGGTTAGAGTATATTTGAAAGTGTTTACAGTTTTTGTGTGTTTGTGTGGAAGTGTACATTATTTTCACAAGATATGATCAGGCAATTCTGATGTTCACAATATAAATACCAATCCAATACTGAACTTGATTCGGTCAAGTATAGGCTTATCTCCCCAACCCTAAAAAAAAAATGTATGTTATCTATTGTATCAGTTACAAATCGACATTCTGTGAATAGCTGATATTAGTTAGAATCAACTTATTAGGTCAAAGTGATGCAGGTATGGCCATGTGGTTGTAAAGTCCACTATGCAATGGCACTAGGTTCAGTCCCACTGCATGGTACCTTGGGCAAGCATCTCCTATCATAGCCTCAAATCAACCCAGTTCTTGGGTTGACAGTGCCTTCTTTCCTGACTATAAGATAAATTAAGGATAAATTTTATTAGTATTTAAATCTATAGAATGGTTTCATGCAATCTCTAAATGGATAATCGTTATCCTCAGTGGCTAAGAAACAGCAGTAGAATAGTAAACATTCACTCAGATATCTACATGAAACCATTTATGGACTGAATCATGTGTATGGATATTTATTTACTGAGCTTGATTGGTATGGGGGGAAAAAAATCATAAGTTTAATCTCCACAGTATTTATTTCTTTGCTACCCACAAGGAGCTAAACACAGAGAGGACAGACAAAAGGATTAAGTCGATTATATCGACCCCAGTGTGTAACTGGTACTTATTTAATCAACCCTGAAAGGACGAAAGGCAAAGTCAACCTCGGCGGAATTTGAACTCAGAACGTAGTGGCAGATGAAACACCGCAAAGCATTTCGCCCGGCGTGCTAACGTTTCTGCCAGCTCGCTGCCTTCAATCTCCACAGTATTTGCCTGTATCCAAAGCACAGCAGTATTGAAATTATGACAGGCTTGTCTGATTGTGGACAGATGCTGTTAAGGTTCAGCTTGATGCTTTGTTTCAAGTGCATGAGAGGCATTGACATGCCTACACCACCACTTCGATAGCTGTTATTTTTATTGCTATTGAGTGACCTTTAACTTTTCTCAAAGAGTGGAACTTGACTAGGTTGCAAGTTTAGCATCTGACAACTTGACCATATAGTACCACAGGTAAGAGGCTATAGTACCACAGGTAAGAGGCTTTATAGATTATGATCAATGTAGAAATTGGATGAAGGATGATTGAAGCCCTATCAAAGCAGCTTCAAGAGGAAATCCTTGTGCAGTGGGAAGCTGAAGTAAATTTAATCAGTAATAAATTTAACACACAAAGTTTATCTTCAACAAAAAAAATTAATGTATTAATTCCAGTTTAGTTAAAGATTGGAGAAAACTTTTTCCATAAGTTGGAATTCATTTTATTTTGCCTGTCAGCCCTTCTTCCAATAAAATTATAAAATATCAAATTATTTTTGTCATCTTTTATTGTAGAGGAGGGTATACAATTTTTTGATGTGGTACTGTTGTTTTATTTTGTTTTATTGTTTTATTATTGTATCTGGGTTGATTCATTTATTACACCAAGATGAAATACAGATTTATTTCGTCTAAGTGATATATTATAGGCAGCCACAAAGACTTTTGTAAGTATAATATGTAAATTCATTTTTCTCTGATTTTGAAACACTCACACTCAAACATATACACACACATTTATTGATCTGGTTTTTCAAGAGAACTTAACAATTGACAGTTAACAGAATATGATCACAGCACATTTTTCTCTATCTCTTAAAAAAAAAAAAAAAACTACAGCTTAAACATATTCACATTGTTGTTTTCTTTCTCCATAAGTTTTGAAAAATGTAATTTAAAGTTTGCTTTGCCTTATTTAGGAAATGTCTGCTATGTTCACGACTCTAGTCTCTGGATCTCCTTCACTGGATTAGATCTGTCTTGAGAACTGTCTTTATGGAACTTGTTCCAATCATCCCTTCTTGACGAATTGAATCAAGCAAAGAGGCTTTAGTTTGGGACTTTTCTTAAAAGACCAAATCTTTAAAAAAAAAAAAAATGAATTGTTGTTTATATTTTTTTAAAGTCATTTACTTATCTATATTTTTTTCTTGTGCATGTTTTTCCTTCTAGAACGTTCTCGCAATGATCGTCAACATAAAGCTCCAAAGGCCATGGACGATAGCTATGTTGGAATTATAATTGGTGCTCTCGCTGCCCTCATAATTATTCTGTTCATTGTGGCTGTAATAATTGTGGTGCGGCATCGGCGATCCAAACATAACAACAACCAGCCTTGTCAGAAACCAGTCGTCCTTGGCGATAGGCATGTGACTATAAACCTTAGCGACCTCAGAGGTGGTTGCACCAATGGTAAGCTTTCCCATGGTAACATGTACAACAGTGTAGCAACAGATGATATGGACTCTGATCGAGAAATGTGTGCTGGCAGTGCAGATAAACTGTGTTCCAAAGGAAGTGGCAGCGGAAATTACCTGGAACCTAAAGATAGCATTCAGGGGAGGAAACTACCTGATTTGCCTCCCACCCCTGATTCTTCAGGCAAGTATTTGGAAACCTCCTCCACTCCTACTTCCTGCTACTTATTTTGGGGTCTCTTAAACTTAAGTAGGTATAACATTTTATTATTAAAAGCATCAGGGAGCAAATAATCAATAAAGATTTCCAGTTTTTCAAATAAAAGCAAGCAAAAATTGAATTTAAAGATGAGATGATAGGCAATTATTAGAAAAGGAAAGTTGAGGATCTTGTTTTGAAAAAGCCATTAAGATATTAGTTTTCATTTATAAAATAATAAATTTGAGAATTTTCCTTTAGGAATTAATTTAAACAAATAAACTAAACTTAGATAAATTAGACTTGTATTAGATAACTCTGTGGAATCTGGATTAATATTTACCTTATTTTGTTGAAATACTATTTTTTAGTATTTTTAAGAAGCTAATTACTTAAGTTAAAAGCTTATTGCTATTCTAATTTAATAGTTATCATAGCATCAAATCTACTTAGAACCCTACTGTATGATTTCCAGCAAGGATTTGAATATTCTGTTTATTACTACTCAACACTTCATGAATTGGTTCTCATTTTGCCTCAATTTATAGGCTTAGATCAAGGATTTAGGATTTTCAGACACACACACACACACACACACACACCCTTAAACATGTGCGTGCAAACACAGACACACAGAGTTTGAAATCAGCTTTTGCAAATAGATAATATTTATAAATTGAAGAGACTTTTCTGATAAAATACCTTTCCTTTCAATTGGATTTACTAAACTACATGCTAATCCTATTGGAATGAATATATAAAAGAAACAATTTCCTAATCTCCAAACCTTATTTTCTCTGTGTAAAGATTAGTGAAAACAAATAAAATAAAATGAAAGTAGAAAATGATTCATTGTGAAATTGGTGATATTTCATTTGCTTATTGACTTTTATTGGTCAGAAGATGATCAATCAATTATATATATATATATGTGTGTGTGTGTGTGTGTGTGAATAATCATTTTATGTCCAGTTTTCTATGCCAGCTGGAGTTTAATAGGCTGTCTTAGTTCAAGTTATCTTGCACATATAACAGTCAACTGGTCAGCTTTGGTATTGTGTCTTATGGTGTGACCTGGGTGTTTCACAGTACCACTGGCACTTGAGAAGTTGTCCTATGTCAAGAGGATTATAGAGTCTCCTCTACCCTATATCAGTGCTTATGCAAAGTTGCTGCCCTCCTTGACAGGTAGCCACATCTTGCTCATGCATCCCATTTTGGTACGTCCTCTACACCTGAAGGCCCTTCCTGTCATTAACCTCTTAATACAGACTATGCCGGGTGAAATGCATAGCCGTCTTTCGCCTGCCGTTACGTTCTGAGTTCAAATTCCGCCAAGGTCGACTTTGCCTTTCACCTTTCGGGGTCAATAAATTAAGTACCAGTTATGCACTGGGGTCGATGTAATTGACTTGATCCGTTTGTCTGTCCTTGTTTGTCCCCTCTGTGTTTAGCCCCCTCATGGGTAGTAAAGAAATATATTTGGTGCAGTTTGTGGTGCCACTAGCTCTTGAGAGCTTATTCTATGTGAGGACTAAAATGTTCTCCCTTTTCTTTATCAGAAGTTATCTAGATTTAGAGTACTAGTGGTACTGTGAAACACTCAGTTCACACCATAAGACACAATACCAAAGCTGACTGGTTGACTGTTGTATGTGCAAGATGACTTGAATCAAGACAGCCTATTGAACTCCTGCTGGCATGCTATCTTAGAGGGGTGACCATCCAAAGATTGGGAACACGAGACTTAGAGTAATGGCAATGAAGTTTTTTGGGGTTATAATAAATGAAGTAAAATTCTTATGCCTTGAGTACTCTTTTTACTCCTTTTTTGTACAGTTCTGTGTTCTGTAACACAGTAAACATAGATAGATTTAATTGTAAGGATAATTTAAAAGAATATCTTAGCATTAATATCATAGGTTTATGACTGTGATGTCTTTATTTTTGTTTGGTGAATTTCACTTTATGTTAAAGAGTTTACCTGACAAGAAAATCCAGGCAATTCTGGGTTCTAAATTTTAAGCTATCATTGCTATTGAACTTAAAACAATACATTCAGCATACTACTATGCAGCAACAGTATTCATGGACAAAATTTTGCTGATTTATCTTTTTTTTATTCTGAATATTCACCTGCTTTTCTGAATAAATTCTTAATATTCAAAAGCAGGTGATTGTCCACTACTCTATCCTCTTATTTCACTCATGCTTTCATTGGTGTATCTAAATATCAAGTAGCCGTGTATTAGTTCTAAACAGTTTGCAGTTAATATTTTAGTGAAGAAATTTATCTCAAAGATATTGTATTTTTGCAGATAATATTTTGATATTTTAATGACAGAGCTTTCAAAATATGTTTTTATCTACTGAGTGTAGTGTTCCAAAATTGAATTAATTTTATCATTGTTGTATGGATTCAAATGACTTGAAGTTCCTCAATCATTTGCTGACATTTAATGAACTACTCAAGTCTGTAATTAAATTGTTATTTAAGTGAAATATTAAGAATTCAGACTTAATTTGAAAGCATTTGCTTTAATTTGAGCGACTCTCAATAGTTTAAACAGAAAACTCAGCTGCTTCTATTTTGTTTTCCTACCCCTTCCAACTTTATTGCATTGCACCAAATGTTGTCATGTTGCAGTTGAAATGAAGTGCTGACTCATTCAAATGCATTTCCTTGGATTATGTAAGAGTAAAATATCAGAGTTTCAAATGGTGGTTAATGTTTGTATGCTTTTATTATTGCTGTTTGAAACATTACCCTCATCAGTGTCTGTAATATCACACAGCATGTCTCAGATTTAACATGCTGTGACTGAACCAATGAACACTTCATTGTTTTCATGGTGTTACATTGATGGAAGAAAACATTTTAAAGGCCAGGAAATGCAAACATAAATAATACAGTTAGTTACAACTCATTGGGGATGTAAAATGTAATGTGCAATTTTGTTGACCTTTTTCAAAACATACTGCATGAACGACCTGATAAATTGGTTGCTATGAGAAACAAATTAATGATTTTAAAAATAAAATATAATGGAATTGAAATTTATTATTTTTATAAGCTTTCTGTGTCTGTTCAGTAGTAAAGTACTCAAAAAATGTACTTCATAATTGAACAAAGACTAATTACATTTTAAGTTCTCTTTGTCAAGAATAACAGCATGTCTTTGAGACATGCTTAATGACTGTTTAAAAAATAGTCTTTCATATAATTATTTTAGTCGCCAAGCATATATTTTATTACTTTAAATTTGAGAAATTAATATATATCAAATAGTAATGTTAATAATAAATATTAACTAGTTACAATATCAAAGTAAAGCTATAAAATATGCATTTTCTAACACATACGCTCTCTTTCGCTCACTCATGTTTTAAGGCCATGTGTGTGTACATATATATATATATATATATATATATATATATATATAAAATAAACAAATGGAAAATGGAATGAACAACATTATTTAAAATTATTACTACAATTGTTTCGACACAGTTTAACATTCATATTACATTGGTGAGATGTTATGTAACCATTATCATCCTTCCAAAGTGTAAAATGCAATCCTCTAGTGATTGTTTAAATGAGACTTTCGTTAGATCTTGCTGACATTTCACTTAGTGTGAGAACGCATACCCAAAGCTGTGTGTTATTTTCAGCAGTTTACAGACAAAACCAAACTCATAGATATACTGACAGACAAAATACAATTATAATCAAAATGCAAAATAAAGAAATAGGCAAAAAACGGTGGGGTAAGGCTGGCTATAAATTACAATTCTACCTTCATGGTCAGATTATAAGAAAGAAAATGCAAAACAGAATCAAGAATGAATTTCAGCTCTGAAAAACTAAAATGATGAAGACTGACCGTTCCTGTGCTTATCAACTGTTTCTTTGTTTAAACAAAAACCTGAGGAGGTGAATTTTACACCTTGAATGGATGATAATGGTTACACATCTTACCAATCTATTACAAGTGTAAAAATGTGTAGTAACAATTGTATTGATTTTGAATGTAGAATATTGTTCATTCCATTTTCTGTCATTTATCTATTTATATAAACTTTATGGTATTACTGATGTATATCCAGTATCAAGAGTATTTCCACTGTATGATGATGTCAGATAGCCAATAACTGTGGACAAGCTTTACATAACATACTACAAGATTTTTACCCAAATTGTATTTAGCTTATATGCATATATGTATAGATACATTTACAAAAAAAACAAAACTCATCCATAGATATGTACATGAAAGTGTGTGTATGTATGTATGTGTGTGTGTATGTACATATGTATATATATATATTCATATAAATATTAAAAAAATAAATAAATGCACTCTTTTAAACCCTAGCCAGGCTCATGGGCCCGGTTTCCCGGTTTCTATGGCATATGTGTTCCCCAGCTGGACAGGACGCCAGTCCATCGCAGCGTTACTCATTTTTGCCAGCTGAGTGGACTGGAGCAACGTGAAATGAAGTGTTTTGCTTAAAAACACAACACATCGCCTGGTCCAGGAATTGAAACCACAATCTTACGATCATGATGCTGACACCCTAACCACTAAGTCACGCACTTCCACTCATATAAATATAAACAAAAATAATTGAAAAAATTATGGTAGACTAAGGAAAACAAAAATAAATTTGACCAAATATATTACAACTGTATAATTCTGTTAGTTATTGTTACGTTCTAGAGAAATGATGATTGCACAGAGTTTCCTTACCTTTAGGTAAAAGCCACATTTTCTCCCTTTCAGATAAAAACATTTTATTTACTATAATTCACTTATCATTTTTTTTTTTTTTTTCATCATCATTATCCTTATTTTAACATTTTCTGTATGGCAATTACAAATCGAAAAATCATAAAGATGAATATTTTAAAGTCATATAATGTGTAAAAGTAGAATTTAATCAATAAATATCAATTCTACATCACTAACATCTATAAATAGTAATAGTCATCTTTAGTGGGACTTTCTAAAGAATTTAAAAGAATTTTCCAAAAAGAACCTCACATTCATCTTTCCCCTTCTGTTTCATTTTTTTTTTCTCTCATACATGTTGTCAATTGCATAGATCATCTGTTGCCTGTCAATCTGTCACTGTCTACATATCTGCCTGTTGTTGTTGTTCATTCATAGATGTATGTATGTGTGTGTGTGTGTGTGTGTGTATGGTCTACAAATACATATATATATACATGTGTATGTGTGTATATATATATTATATATATATGTGTGTGTGTGTGTGTGAGTGTGTACATATACATATATGTGTGTGTATGTGTATATATTTTTATATATATGTGTATATATATATATATATATTTGTGTATATATATATGTGCATATATATATATATATGTGTATATATATATATATATATATATATTATATATATATGTATGTGTGTATATATATGTATTTATATATATGTATGTGTGTATATATATGTATTTATATATATGTATGTGTGTATATATATATATGTATTTATATATATGTATGTGTGTATATATATGTATTTATATATATGTATGTGTGTATATATATGTATTTATATATATGTATATGCATGTATATATATGTATGGATTTATGTATATCTCTATGCATGTATGTATGTATATATATGTATGGGCATATATATATGTCTGTGTGTATATGTATATATGCATGTGTATACATATATATATGTAATGTGTATATATACATATATATATATACATGTGTATATATGTATGTGTATATGTATATATACATGTGTACATGAATATATATGTATACTTCTGTGTGTGTGTATATATATATATATGCATATATATATATATATATATTTATTTATACATGTATTTATATGTATACATGTATAAATGTATACATGTATTTATATTTATACATGTATTTATATGTATAAATGTATACATGTATTTATATGTATACATGTATTTGTATGTATACATGTATGTATATGTATACATGCATTTATATACATGTATATATATATATATATATATATATACATTTATGTATGTGTATATATATATAAATGTATATATATATATGTGTATATATATATATATAAATGTATATATATATATGTATGTATGTATATATATATATATATATATATATACATTTATGTATGTGTGTGTGTGTATATAATATATATATACATTTATGTATGTGGTATATATATATATATATATATATATATATACATATATATATATATATATATATACACACACACATAACATTTTGGGTGTGTAGTCTGTTTGCTCATTTTTGTGTTAGACTCATCTTAGCATTCCATTCATTATTGTATATGTCTGCTTGTTCCTCAGTATTATATGTCTGTAACACTGTGTTAGAAGAAATGTTTGTTGTCAAATTCAATTTCATTTGTTATCAGTTTGCTCATCCATGCATTATTTTGTTCCTTTCCACCCCTCAGCTAAGATATCTAGTTATGAGTATTTTGCCATTTCTCCTCTTTCTATTGTCACATTCTGATGTTATTTTGTTGACATGTTGTTATCATATAGATTACCCAGTGTAAATTGTGAATTTTAAAATATACATTTTAAAATGTATTTTATAATTTATACATCGAGTTTTCATATATTTTCTCTCTTCAACATTAGTTTCTCATTTTTCTTCATATTTCTTTAAAAGGGCAATTTTTTCCCCCATTAGCTTTGTTGTATCTACATCATGCTTGTTTTAAACTATTCATATTCTACCTCTAAATCTTTGAGAATTAGAAGTTCTAGAATATATGTAGCATTATCTAAGTAAGTTTTCATTAAGTTAAAGATATGGTTTGGTAATTCTGAAATTCTGAAATAATCTTCTTGAGTTAAAGGTGACAGAATTTAATTTATGTCTGAATTTCTGAGATAAAGATTTATCCTTATTGTATACTGATGTATTTAGGCTGTTATCTCCATACTGGTTGTTTAGTTATAATGGCTGAAATGATGCTGCATTGACCACAATGACGACACTAGTCTGAATATGTCAGTGTATAAGATGATAGATTTAAGTGGGTTTTTTTTATATTTGATTTATTATTTTCTTATATACACACACACACTTTACTTCAAGGACACAATGGAGACACGTGTCCACACATATGGAGATGCACATCCATACATACAAACATGGTACATAGTTGCAAAACACACACATACTTGCATACACAAGGAGACAGAAGTGCATACATATACAAACGCATGCTCACACATACATAAAACAATACACAAACACAGACATGCAAGCATATGAATAAGCAGAATACATATATACAGATGCACACACATACATAATATATACATATGCATACACACACACATATATACATACACATACTTGCATACATACATACATACATGCATGCATAGGCACACACACACGTGCACAAACAAAGGTTGCAAGATGCAACAAAAATTTTAGGAAAATATAAATAAGGAATAAGTGGAAATTTTACCGGTGAGTGTGTTAAATTATAAGGCACAAAATGAAAATGATTCTCCCCAGACACAACAGAATATGCTTCAACACACGAACTCACATACAGAATCTTGCAAACCAAATCCAAAACAAAATATCATCTTAAAACTAATGTTTTGTTGAGCTAATTGTTAGAACATTCAGTATTCAGCTTTAAACTATATCTGATTTCGCTAATTAGCTTAAATTGAATAAAACGTACTAAAATTCACTATCAATAACAAATATTGTGTTGATCTGTTTTCTTTTTAACAGTTGGTTTAATCTGATATAATTGTTATCATCTGGTCCCTTCATTTCTATAGTAATTATTAAAATCGTTATAACATTGTATTAAGGTTTTAGAAGATATTCTATTCATGTTCTGTTTATTTTGGAACATGTTCTTTGATTTTATTCGTACAGAACTTTCATGCTTAGAGAAAACTTTAAGGTTATTAAGTCTTTCGCACTTATTAGCTATTGGTTGACAGTGAAACCATGTGATACCTGCTTAACTTTGAATAGCATAGAAATGGTTCTATTGAAAAAGAAAAAGATGATGCTGAGCAATTGAAAATGGGTGCTCAAGATTTGTTATAGAAGTAAAGTAGAGGTTGTATGGTGAAATGTTAAAATTGCAGTTCATCCTTTGAACTATTATATTTATAAGGTGTCAGTAAATAAATATTAACACAAAATAATGCTAATTACTAACATCTAGAATCACTGCAGCAATCTATATTAATCTGGTTGAAATTTAAGTTCAAATCCAGATGAATATATGCATAATGTCAGTAGCAATGATATCTATCTAAAATCATCATTTTACAAGTTTTCCTATGATTACCTTTGCGCGCGCACACACACACACACACACACACACACACACACACACACACAGTGTACAAAAACAAACAAGAACAAAAAGAAAAACAAACATGCCAAAAACTAAAAACCCAGAATAACAACACATACATTCAACTTGGTATACTAAAGAAACAAGCATTTCAACAAAAATACCCTTGGTCCCAGGGGTAGGCCCAATGCGATCACAGAAGTGAATGGATGCCAAGATTAGATGCCTTTTCCTTCCATGCTATTCATAGTGCCCATGATGGTGGGTTCCTCTCCCCACCACCGCCACCAAATCCTTGGCACTATGGAGAGGCTTGCTGGTCCTCACTCTCCCAACAACACCCCAAATGCAGCAGTCCAAGGGGTTCAAATCAAGAGAATTAGAGAGTCACAAGCACACAGTGTTTTTGTAGGGGAGGGGTGAATTTTACTGGACATGAGCTATTCTCTTCTTTTTGCTTATACCTTTTTATTTATACCTTGAAGTCTTTGTGCATATCACATATCAAGTAGTGGACTCCACCACTTGGAAATTTTGGTGGTGGCTTCCATCAATACATTGAGGGTGTCATTGTTGATATCTTGGATCTGCTGGATAAACTCTGCTGTTCTCATGATATAACGATCACTGTGAATCTTTCTTTCTCTTAATCACAAATAACATGTCACTGCCAGTGGACCCCTGCTCTTGTCCTGAACATGCATAACCCAGCCATGTTCATGAAGCTGACCATCACCAAGTCACTGTGGCTGGCAGCATGCCTTTCCATTTCCTGTGTCATATTGGAATCTGCCATGTTGATACTGGCAACAATGAGAAATTAAAACTAGATACGTTGCAGATAAGATTGTTAGTCATTTTCCATTTATGGCCTGCTAAAGTTTGTTCACAATTACCCAATGCACCTTGTATGTGTGTGTGTATTTAAAAGCACATACA
The DNA here is from genome assembly GCF_006345805.1 of Octopus sinensis. Classification (NCBI taxonomy): domain Eukaryota; kingdom Metazoa; phylum Mollusca; class Cephalopoda; order Octopoda; family Octopodidae; genus Octopus; species Octopus sinensis. The sequence continues at coordinate 187,568,582 of NC_042997.1, forward strand.
CTTGCACAGTATATCTTACATAAGTTATAATATCATGCTTGCAAGAAGCAGAAATTCTAATCTCCATCTCTTCATGAAAACTGCAATGAAAATTGACAGTTATAGACTAAATGTAGTCTGTTAAGTATATAAAGATTATCATCATTGCATAGAATAGATTTAGGTAAACTGTTGTATTGAAATAGTTTCTGAATTTGAAATATCTTATACTTGGTTACAGTCTAGTTTCCATTTTAGCAAAATTGATTTTTGATATTTTTATGATTCACTTGGAAGTAGCAGCGAAAAACTTGTCTTTTAGATATTGATTTGCACCAACATTTATTCAAATGGCTAAGAACAAAATGTTTTGGGACCAACATAAAGATTAGTATTTGGTTTAAACAGCTTCAGATTTCAAATCTTTATCTTACCTAGACATATTCCTAATGTTAAACATCAGTGAAAATGGAATTAATACTTTATGAATAATTGTGCTGATATCATTGAATTATTATTATTATCATTGTTTCATTGAGATATTTTGTCGGTATATTAACAGTTGAAGAGACTAAGATACTTCCAAGAACAGCTTGTATACTATCGACTTTTTACAATACCATCTTCAAATCTTGCAAAATAATTGGTACTTCTATCAAATATATTCTTGAAATCAGTAGGCAAATAAATACTCATCATCTTTCATATGGTTTTCTCATTTTACTCATTATTTCTAAAGATAACCCTCAAATTTTCACCAGTTTATTGAATTGTAAAGTTAACCAAAGCCCAAATTCATATTTATATACCAGATAATGCTTTCTTTAAAATTTATAATTGAATGAAAAAAAGAACATATAATTGGAATAATAATTTATTCACTTCTAACTGAACAGTTGCCAAAAGCAAAACAAAAATCTCTGTAAAATAAAACTATAAAGTTATGGAAATTAAAAGTAATAGATTCCCACCAAGTAAAGAAAACCACTCTTTTGAACATTAACTTTACGTAACAAATACCATAATATATGTATCAATTATCATCTACTCATCTATGTTTCTAACATGTGAGAAGTTTTTTGGTGGTGAGAGATCTTCATATTAGCTTTAAACTTGTTGTATTTTAATTACACTTTAAAATACACCTGAGTTTAAAAGATCTGCCAAATTTCTGCTATAAAATCATCATTTCTTCCAAATATAATACAATGGTATTTTTTCAAACATGGTATGATAACATTAAGAAATTCTACTTCATATTTGTTTCTGATGCTAATTAACCAACATTTCCTTGTTAAATATAGAAAAGCTTATATATTGAATCTTAATTGATCTAAATGGGGCAGGGAAGAAAAGAAAATTTTTGATCTCTGTTATTTGGTTTAAAAAAAAAGTGGGACTTTCAGTAGAAATTACATTGTTTGGTATTTTGTTAAAAGGTTTGTTTTGATCATTTCTATTGAATTGTGATATTGCTGGTTTCAAATAGATCTTGCAATCATCATTCAGTAATAAATGCTGGATAATTTGTTACTTCTAAATGTGTATGAGTGTGTGTATCTGTATCTGTGATGAGACTTTGGTCTCTTCTTTTCTTCAACTTTGATACTGAGTAGATTGTTGATTGCAAGTTGTATTGAAACCAGTTATATCTCAATCCTGGCAAACAGAATACTTTTCTGTTTATTTTATTACAAAAACTTCTCTTTTAAAAAAAATGGCAGATTTTTTATTTTTTGCTTCATTTTGTGAATTTTTTTTTTACATAAAATGTATTAAAAAATATTTTTTAGTATTAAAAAAAAGCTGTAAAATATACATTGTCATTGACTTCATTTGAAACTTCTCATTAGGTAATAATTTTCCTTATTACTCTTATATATATTAAAAAAAAAAGGTAATTTTCTCCAGAATTATCATACAGTTTTTATTAATATTATAATCAATAGAGTAATAATAGGTCAGTATAAACATCTGTCTTTTTCTTCTTTAATTTTCAATCTTCGTAAATAACTTTTATACTTAGAATAAAAAAATCCCTTGTTCTTTTTGCATTCAAAGAATTTATACATTATTATCTTTTTTGCTTAAATCTCCCCAGCCAAATAATTATGAATATTTTCTGAATAAATTATCCTTTTGGCGAACTAACTTTACATTTTCAATTGTCACTCTCTTCAGTTTTTATCCTTTTTCTTCCATTTTTAAATCTTTACCTTAGTGAGGTGTTTTAAAACTCTAATTCTTGCTGACAACTCTCTCTCCTTTTTTCTCTTATTCATCAACAATGGCTTTATTTGCCACACAGCTTCAGTTTGGGATGTCTATATATCTTATTTTTATCTCTTCATTTTTATCTTTATTTCAATCGAAGTTGGTATCTGTTGCTCTATGTTCTTTTGTCTCTTATCCTTAGGCATGCACTTCATTCTCCCTGCGTGATGATGCCTAAGATTTGCTTTATTTTACAAATTTATAGGCATAATATTGTTGTCTTTTTAATCAATCTTATCACTTTAAACTGGAAATTTTTTAATCAAAGATAGAGTATCTATAGTGGTAGACATGGTGTTGATAACGTTAAAACCTATACTTTTAGTGTTAACAAAATACTTTCAACTCTTAGCGTATTTATCTGTGAGAAGGTACAGTGCTAAACCTTTTCTCCAATCGTTATTGTGACAGGAGTAAATCTCAGTTTTCTATAAAGTTCAAATTGAAAATTACTTCTTTCAGTTTGATAGTTATCTCTGAGTTATAAAGTGAGTTTATCTTATTTCAAACTTAATAACTTCATACATTAATATCCAGCAATTACTTTCTTTTTTTTTTAAATTCATGATAAGTTGAAAATATATATATAACAATCTTAAAGCATTTTAACTATTCTTACCAACATATCGAGAACCCTATTATTTTTTTTTTCTCACTTGTTTTCAATTATAGTATTTGATTCACCTATCATCTTTAGACTCCTCTTATCTAAACTCTAATTACAGTACTATCAAACTGATCAGATTGCATATATCCTAAGTTTTGTTTTTATTTATATATACTTCTTTACATCACAGCTTCTCTCCCTTAAAAGCTACTAACAGCTTACATCAAAGTTTGATTGGAAATTTAAACATTTCTCTCCCATCACTTACACACTTTCAACTTTTCTTATTTTCATCTGACGTAAATGTCATTAAAATACAGCCTTCATGATATCAATTATATTTTAGTTTGATTTTTATCTGATAAAACTTGAAGTATTTTTATTTGAAGACAATAATAATAATAATAATAATAATAGGCTTAAAACTTCAAAACTCAGCAAAATGTAGAACTTTAAAAATAAAATTACTATAATTTCTCCAAAGCTAATTGAAGAAACAATAATGATAATGAAAGGCTTGCTTTTGGTAGGGAATTAGCCTCCATTACCCACCATTACTATTTTGTCGTACCAGACCTATAATTCTCTCTAATCAACAATGCCTGAATGACCCACTTCCATCACCTCCCTGCTGTCCACCCTTCCACACTGCTCTCTTGTTGTCTTAATCTGCCAGTACACTAGAGATCTATGGTCAGAATCCATTCCATCTCCTCGTATTCCAATCTTGCTGCCAAAAATGCTGGCCACCTAGCAATATTATTTCTTATTGCCTGCTATGTATTTTTTTTCTATAAAATGAAATTCTTCCACAGCTGTTGGAGATTATTTTTGCTTGTTTTATTCTTTAATTTCTTTTAGTTTAGTTTTGAATTTAACATTTTTTTTATTGTTCTTTACTGCATTTTTCAATTTTTTTCTTGCTTTATTCACTAAAAAATGCGCTTCTACTGACCTCTGTCCTATCAATTTTGCTTCATTTTATACAGATCCTTGCATCATCCATTTTTTTGTTATTAATAAATATTTTGTCTTAATGAAATAGGATTGAATAATATTTAGAACTTGAAAACTGTGTGAAAAATATCCATACTTTTTCTCACCATGATAACTGATGTATAGTAGTTTGAACCAGGAAATTCTTTTCTGTTATCAAATAAGCTATCATTAGATGAAGAGATTTTTAGACTTCTACTCCTAATATGCTTCTTTGCCTTCTGTTAAAAGTTTAACAAGATTAGAATCCATTTCAAAAGTTAGATTTAACCATGACTGCACTTTAAGAACTTCTATACCATTTTTTTTTCTTTTTTAAAGGGAAAGACATTTCTAGGTTTCTCTTGTGATATAAGTATATAATAGCTAAATTATTTTCCCCTGTTATCAGCATCAGCATCCCTAAATTTGTTAGCAACAAAGGTCTTGTTATTATTCTATCTTGAACTACCAAAAGTATAGCAGTATTTTCCAGTGCCTATCAAACGATTTAGTATTTGAATTCATTATCATGCTAATCACAATTAATCATAAAACATCCTTAATCCAGTTACATACATAATTCATTTAAGTTTTTTTTTTTTTAACAAGTTTCAACATTTTTTTGTCATATTTAAACTATAATTTCTGCAACTACATTAGCATAACTCTCCTAGTTGACACTGACAAAATATTTCAAGAGTAACAATCTACAAACTGTGTATTGTCTTTTATCTACATTTTCACTAAATCTAATGGAGAAACACTTGCTTTTCTCAACTATCCTAGGATTTCACTCAAATGCTTTATCACCAGCTCCTATCTACCACTATATACACTCAGTTATACATCCTTCCTTGTCTGTTTACTTCTGGACTAAGCCCTTGCATAATATTATCATTCATAGTCAGTATTATTAACATTTTTTTTTTATTACTTTAAATTTTCCTCTAATTAAACTCATCAAACTGCTGGTATGGCATGACATTTCATCAAATTGCATGACTGTTTTTTTTATTGTGCTTTTTTTGTAATGAATGTTTTCTGATTTTTCTAAATATTTTTGATTTTCATTTTTGATGTTATTACATGTTTTTATTTTTGCTATGGCTTGCTTATATATATATGTGTGTGTGCGTATGTGTGTGTGCATTTGCATATATATATATATATTTATATTTTTATATATATATATATATTGTAGCTAGAATGTATTTATATGACTTGGTCCACGCAATGTTGTATTGTATTCGTTTTTTTTCTTTTCCCATCTCTCAAAAGCTAGATACCTGATACCTTCAAACAAACATATACTCATTCATGGGCCTACATAGCATGAATAGTATTCTAATAACTTTTAGAAGAGTTGACATTTTATTTACACTAATAAAATTCAATATTCTATTTAGACTAATTTTTATTTTGTGGAAAAAAAAGTATCCATGCAATAGCTTTTCTGAAAACCATTTTTCATCATGTATAACATTATTTAAAATATTCAAATGTTTTTCTGTTTGTTTGGTTTTTTTTTTTTTTTTTTACATTTAAAAAAAAATATATTATTGAAATATATTTTAATAGAAATATCAATGAATTTTGGTATATTATATTTCTCATTTTATTAGCAGTATATTTATATATTTATTAAGTGTACAATATTAAAATTGTCTGATAGCTTTTATAGAAATTAAGGCATATACAAAGTTTTCCTTTTAAATACTCTCTCCTTATCCCTATTCAATATTTTTTTTTTTTTTTGATAAAGTTCTACAAAAGCCAAATAAAGAAAATCTGAAGTGTTTATTGCTTGAAATAGAATCAAAAATAATTTCTTTTCCTTCTTTTTACTGGAGGAAAAACTGAAAACAAAAAAGTTCTTTACAGTTTCCAATGACTATAACTTTTTTTTTGCATAATATTTTAGCACTAAAAAAAATAGTTACATACATACTCTTCAGTATGTGTGTATGTGTATGTGTGTGTGTGTGTGTGTGCGCATATATGTGTGTATGTTTTTTATGCATGAGCTCAACAATGTTTTTGGCTCTAAACATTTTGGCTCATTAGCAATTTGATGTGTAAGTTCTAAGATTCATGAATTATATATCAAAGACAATAAACTGGCCTATTTGTGTCAACCCTTTAGATACTACTATCAATAATTTAGGTATTTTTTACATATTACTTCTTATTATTTTTATCTTTTTCCAAACATTGCTTCTAATTAGTTAATAATTGATTATTTAGTATATAAATAAACTTTATCATGAATACTCTTTGTTTTATTTGGGGGTTGTTTTTATTTTCTGTATTCTGTTTTAGCTACAAAAACTTTTTTAATGGCTTTCCTTAAGTGAAATGAATGTAAAATGAAAACAAAAAAGAGGTTGTGGGGTTTTAATTTTAAGTAAACTACAAGTAATATTCAAATCAAATTTATGTCACTTAAAAATTTTATGAAGGATTTGTTTTTTTAATGATTGTTTTACAGTTCAATGCTTCAGTAATAATGTCTATTAGTAGCAAGTCACATTTTCACATTACAATCAGTTTACTATTAATCTTATTACTTTGAAGGGTTGATCTGAAATTCTATGGTGCCTTTGACTTTTATTTCACCAAATTATAGACATTGTATACTAACTTACACTTACCTACCTACTTCTTACTGAGAAAATATAGCATATTCTGCATGTGATTGTGATGACAAGATAATGATGACAAACAGCTCTCTTTAACATCAGTTTTACTACACTGTCTTAAGATAGATCAATATTTTATACAAGTTCTACTGGAAGATTTTTTTTTGAACTATCCTCTCATATATTAGTTTTATTCTGGAATAGTAGCTCTGCTGGGTGGGTAATCTTCACAAATTGAAGGTATTCACCTTTTGAAAAAAGAGACACTGATCACAGGTGAAGGTGTTAAAATAATAATGGGGAGGAGTAAATGTAGATAAGAGAAAGAAAAGAGAATAATGGTGGGTGGGAGGTAATGATTTAGTGAGAAGAGCAGTGTCCACAATATTTTCAAGCCTTTCCAGAGTGGGTTGATCAATATAGTTGACTTTTAGTTTGAACATCATATTTAAGACTATGTGGGTAGGGATGGAATTGCAGTTATAGGCAAGAAATATGATGAAAAATGCTTATTGAAATAATAGTAGTAACAGAATTAGGTGAGCCAGATCACCTGGACATGCAACTTGCTAGCTTATAGCAGCAGAAGCTATTGTAGTTACAGTTGAGGAAACTACATATGTGAGCTAGGATTGTAGTGTATTAGTGAATGACTTTCATATTTATAACTCTAACATGCAAAATGTTGGGAGAAAAAAAATTCCCCCCGCCTAGAATTCCTAGTGTAACAAAAGATTTTATTCCACAGATTTGTCTGCTTATTAATAGTTATAAGGACCTGCAAAAATTGCAGTTATCACATTATTAGTCCCTTACTTTAATAATTTTTTTTAGTAAAACTAATTACCTATTAAATCAGTTTCAAGAATTAAAATTATAAAATTTTTAGTCCTTTTGTTTAATATTTTTCTGTAACTTTTTAAAAAATTATTGATTTGATAAAATCATTTCTTTTACAGTGAAACAAATAGGATGCACTATCTCATCTATTAGGCCTAATCTTCTTAAGTCTTTATCTTCCACAAATACTCTCTAAAACTAACTTATAGCACTTTTTCCTAGCATGCATTGTTTTAATTAGATGTTCATACTAGTACAATCAGTTTTTAAATGTATATTTTCAAATCTCTTTGATACTCAGTCACTTCTACAACTTGTTTGCAGTTAAGTATCATCAAAGTGTATAAAGTTTGGCCTATGGACCATATTCAGAAGCCTTTCTCCAAATCCTGCAGATCATCTGCTCTTTGGGTTCTGGGAGAGAAATCTTTAATCACCAACAGAAGCAGCAATAACTAGCTATATTTAAACAGACACCACAGATGTAAATTTTTTGAATTGAAGCCTACTGAAGACAGAAGCAATTTTACATAATGCATTAAAACACAATAAAGATAACATTATTTTAAATTCTGGAAACAAAATACTTGAATTTCAATTCAATAGATAAGAAAAGTAAATAATTCTTAAAGAGACTAGCACCTTCTGCTTTCTAATCTCAAAATAGTGGGTCTGTAGATGATCATATTCATTTTCTATAGGTTAAGCAGTGGTTGCTCATGAAGTTAGCAGCTTCAGTGCATGCAATGCATCGGTGATTCCGGTTCCTTGCCAATCTGCCATGGATCCATTACCCCTTTTGTTCACCTCTTATTTTCATTGACTACACAACACTGAAGTCCTGTCTACTTTGTTACTGTATATTAAACAAGTCTGTTTCTCAGATGCTTTTGGATGATAGTTAACCCCTTTAAATTAGTAAGCTAGTTTTTGTGGTATTCACTTTTTAGCCCCTTGTTGTATCAATCAGAAACAACTTTAAAGTTTTTAATTATTTCAAAAAATTTGGATTGAATCAGTCTTAATGTCAAGATAAAGAAACTTTCATAGATATCTCTTCTTGTACTTCTATGAACCTAAACTATGATAAAGAAATCAAGACTGGTATCAGTCCTTGGTGCATACCTGCCTCTACAACATATCCTCCTCCCCCATGGCCTTATTGAAATATTTACATGGCCTGAACAATTTCTACAAATCGTTCAGCCGTATATAGCTTTTTCATTGCCCACTTGACTAAAGAATGTATCATGGAATTTTTTTTTCAAAATAGTTCCTTGCGTGCAAAAACCCAAAACAATTGTATACTATGAGGCGGAGTCCTTTAATAATCTTATTTCAATGTAGTGGGATGAAGACCCAAGATAGTAGAATAGTGAAGTAAAATGTTGTATAATACTTAATTTCTTTTGCTGGCTTGAATTAAAGCACCTGTGACAATTCACCTTTCAAGTGTTAAGAGTTAATAAAATAATGTTGTTGTTGTTTGTTCCTTCTCAAGCCACGCCTGGCTCATAGGGCCGGTTTCCTTGGCATATAGGTTCCCCACCTGGACGGGATGCTGGTCTGTCACAGGTGAGCTGCCAGATGCAGGAGGAAAGAGTGAGAGAAAGTTGTGGCGAAAGAGTCAGCAGAAGTTCGCCATTACCTTCTGCCAGAGCCACGTGGAGCTTAGGTGTTTCGCTCATAAACACACACATCACCCGACCTGAGATTCGAACCCCTGATCCCTTGACTGCATGTCCGCTGCTCTAACCACTAGGCCATGTGCCTCCACAATAAAATAATGTAGTTGGTTTGATTTGACTGACTACATGTCTACCTCTGCTACGATTAGCCCTATCAATATCTCGGTTTTATTGCTGCTTTTAATACTTGAAAGAAAATATTCCAAAACTAAAGATACTAGTTTATATCAGTGCCAAAGATTTCCTTTAATTGACTGATTTGAATAAATTTTCAGGTAATTTTAAATAAAATGAAAAATGTTAATGTTTTGAATCAGGAAAAAAAAATCACAAGTGACTGAAATATCAGAGATTTAGCCATCCGTATGGTATTATTTTTGTCTTTAAGATGGTTAAATTCATTTGTTTAATATTTGTTTTTAAAGCAATACGCTTTGAGTTTTCTATTTCACCACATTCCAGATTCCCGTGATTATGCTGTACCTGACGTGACCAAGTCATCTTTGACAGTGTCCCTACCACCACGACCTCCACGACCTCCCAAGGGCACACCCATCATGGGTAACACACTTGACAAACCTCCCAACTATGAAGCACTTTATGCTGCTGCAGATATAGTCAATGTACACGTGCCTAACATTCCCAGTCTACAGGGGGTTAGTGGCAACAATATTTATGCAGTACCCAATGCTGACCTACTTCTTAGTATTGACTACTCTGTGGCAGAATTTCCTAGAGATAACCTTAAATTCATTGAAGTTCTTGGTGAAGGACAATTTGGAGAGGTAAGATGTGTGCTTGTTATAAATTTGAATAATTTTTCTTTATATGATTTGATTTCAGCAATGCTTTGTCACCTTTGAACATCCATAGGCAAAAGTTTTTGTTGAACTATAAAAAAGATCTTTTGTCAAACTGAGGAGGACAAGATGAAATCTAGACCTAAGAGCTTCTTATGATGCTGATATGATCTTTGGAGTTAGTTTTTGTGAAAAGTTTATAAGAATTCTTATAGTTGATGCTATGGAAGGGAAGAATGAAAATATGATTCTTGGCTTTTTTCCCACTTTATAGAGTTGTGTGTTTCTTAAAAGCTTCATTAGATTAACACTATGCTCCAAACTCTCTTCCCAGACCTCATTAGCAATCACTATCTGTTCTTAAAGCACCAATTACAAGTATTTCTCTGGATTTTGCAATCCATAGTTTGTTTTTCTCACTAGACTCTTGGAAACTACTGAATGTAAACCCAGGAACTTTTTTCATTTATCAAGTGTTTCAACAGTATGCTAATTTTCTTTTTGATTTTTCATTTTTATTTAGTTTCTCATTAATTCTACCATCTTTTTGGCCATGTGCAATGCTCTCCTCCTTGAACATAATAGTTTAAAAATATGTCTGGAAAAGTGTTGTTATTTAAGGATGAGAAATTGTGTGTCTTACTCAGGTGTTTGTAATTCTCTGCAGTCGAGTGTTCTAGCCATAATTGGTAATATGCTAAAACTGTTATGGCTGAAGCCTTTGTATTGATCAATAAAAGCACTTCAGCATATGTCTCTTACTTTCAGCCACTTCATAATTCTAACTCAGGAAATGGTATAATGTTTCGATACTAAAAAAGACAATAGTGGATCAGAATCTCTGCTGTGAAACTGTAATTCATGCAATTTATACATGCAATTATGTGTGGAAATAGAAAAGTTTTACAAAAATACCATCACCATTGAAACAATAGATGCAATGATTTTATAAATAGCCTGAAAATTTTAACTGTATTTATGTGTGTAAGTGTGTGAGGCTTTGCTAATTTTGCACCTGCTTTTATTTTGAAAAAAACATAGAAAGTAAATAATGAATATAAATGGTTTAACAACTTTGAATTCTCATTAAACCAAGTTGAATGCATAGATAAAGGAAATGCCGGGAAAATGGCAATGAAGGCTGTAGTAATAAGATATTGAATGTTTTTTCTCTATTAGGTTTAATCACATTTTGAGGAATGTGCTTGCTAGAAATGAATGTTAACTCTATTTTAACAAATAACAGAGAAAATGGAATATAATATTCATAATGTGATTACTGAGAATATTATGTTCATGATATATAATAACTATGTACTGATGTAACAGAAATGCAAAGAAACATGACCTTATATAAGCCCTATCAAAAATTACTTTTCTTTCATTTATTTATTTATTGTCTTAAATAAAAATTTTATTGGTTAACTTGAACAAAGATATCTTTAAAATTGTCAAGCACACCATAGTACAGAATTACTCTCCTGGGTAAAATATTCTACAGTCTGCTTTCTGATCCTCAGTTGAACTTATTTAATTTCACTTACAAATTCAATTCTTCCTGTATTAAAAAAAAAAAATTAGAGCTGGCAAAAGGAGAATTAATATAACATTCACTGAATGATGCTGGCACAGCTAGCTACATTTAGAAAATGCATTCTGAATAGAAAAAAATATACTCTGTGTGTGTGTGTGAATAAATTTTAGATCTGCAATATGTTGCCTTTAATTAATTAAATTGCTGGAATACATGATTTTGCAGAGGAGTATGTGATTATTTCCATTTGAATCCTGTCCATAAAACAATAAGTGGAATATCACCCCCTTCAAATAACAGTTTAACATAGACTTAACAATAAATTGAATTTTATTCCTTCACAATAAGAATAAAAAATATTTCGTCACATAACCTTTTGGTTAAGAAGTTTGTATCACAACTACATGGTTCTGAGTGAGATCCCACTGCCTGAGTAGCAACGAGTGCACAGAATTTGGTAGTTGGAAATTGCAAAAATATATACATAAACATACATATTTACCATAATGTAAATATCCTAAAATATGTAAAAGCATAGATTTTTCACACTGCAGCCATTATTTAATATAGAACTCAATTTGTTGGGAAGATATACTTTTTTATGTAATGAACATATACATTAATATGTGTATCTCTATATGTAACTCACTCTAGTAAGACCATTTCTTGATTGTTATTCATGCTTCATTTCTAAAAATGACCGGGACTCTGCCTCTTAAGCATTGCAGTGACTGCAGCTGCACAAGAGATTTGTAATTGCTTTCACTTACTCTACACCTTCCGTGTAATGAAGCAGGGAAGTGGCTGCATTTCATTGTCAGTGATGTACACGATACTCTGGCTGCTGCAATAAAAAATTCTGCCATCTGTTTGGGTTGTGAAGATGGAAAACCAATTATATTTCCCACAGTAGCTGAATACTAGGAAATGGGATCATGCTGGTTGCTCAGTGAGCTAAGAAATACTTGTACTGATGAAAATATTTGTAGTGGACATCCTAGCACTGAACTAACCCCATTTTTAAAAAAAATCATAAAACATAGTATGGACAAAAACCCCTGACCTCAAATTAAAAAGACACAGGCTTGACCTACATAAACCACTGTATTCCAGCCAGAGAGACTATGTATCTATCTTAGACTGGTGCTGAAGACCATCACATTGTGAAAATCATCAAGTTCTTGAATTTTACTTGCCTCTTAGTTCCATTACTAATCTTAAAACAACTGCAGTTGATTTTGTAGCAAAGCTTTGATGTCTTTGAGTCAACTGGTACCTTGCTGTGTACCTCATCTATCTAGAATAGTTTTATGGTTCTTATGTTTTTCAAACAATAGTCAGTGTGCTCAGATTTTGGAAACCCAATTTAGGCAGTAGCTGTTTTTTGTGGATTATCTTACGCATGGCTGGTGTAATGTTGGTAGCATTTTTATCTTTCTGGTCATATTTGCTGTAAGTGTACAATGCACTTAGGATTTTTTTGTTTTCTACTCGTTTTGGTGCAGTTTTACTAACTTCCTTGCACTTCAATCTCACAGACAAATTGCATACACTGTGTATCAACACATGATTAGTGAAGCAGTACTTAGCCTCCCTCATGACAGATGTACAGCTTACATCTGTAATGTTACCCCTCTGAGTAAGCACATATTCCAACAGGTGCTATTGTTTTAACTGTGGCTGGCAATAGTCGTAAAACATCTTTTTTCAGGAAGCTGGAAGAAGTTGTTTGTCATGGCTAGATCATATTTCAGGCATTGTTTGAATATTAGTTGTCTGTTGGATTTGATATTTCATTTTCCAAAGTAACCTGATGCATGGTCACATGTTTGGTAATTTATCCTTATCCTTGCATTAATATTGCCCTGGCACCAGCATCTTATTAGTTGTTAGTATTGCATCCCAGTATTTTCTTCATATACACTTTCAGCAACTTTCAACATGTTCTTCTAATAAAAGGTGTTTTACTGATTGAGTTGCTTGCAGAGAAACTAGAGCAGACTAATTTAGGATCTTGGCAAATTGTATATTCAGTATTTGGTGTTGGTTGTTGATAGGTTTATATTTAAGTTTTTCAGTTGTGGCTGTACGTTCTTCCTAAAGCTTAAATTTTGTCACTAAACTGTCTTTTTAATTTGTTTTCTAAATTGTGTGCGCACGTGTAGGGTGTTGGCATAGCTATATGGTTAAAAAGTTTTTCTTTGCAACCACATGGTTTCAGGTTTACTCTCATTGCACACCATCTTGGGCTTTTACTAAAGCACTGAGCTAGCCAATGTTTTGTGAATGAATCTGGTTGATGGAAACTGTGCAGAAGCCTGTTATGGCTGTATATATTTGGGTTTTGTCCTGCTATCTATCGTACTACCGATCTTGTATCTTATCGTACTACACAGGACACTGGAAGTCTTCTACTGTAATCTAGGGTCAACCAATGTCTTGTGGATGGATTTAGGATGATGAGAACAGTTGAAGCCTGTCGTGCATGTATGTGAGTGTGTGACTGGGTTAATATTTACATGAAATCATTGAACTTTATGCTATTGTCATATTAAATGGTCATCTAGCTTTTGTGCTTTCAAAAACAAGTGAAAAAAAAAATTTGAGAATCAGTTTAGGTTTAACAGGAAGGACACCCAGCTGTAAAACAATACCTCATTGTATTTGTTCAACCTATGCTAGCTTGGGAAACAGACGGAAAAAACAAGTGAATTCCTGTGTATGTATGTGGTTGTGCAAATTTTCATATCTATCTGCACATTGGTTGTTTACGTTCCTGTGAATAGCAGTTCAGCTAAAACAAAAATCAATTCAATAAGTATCAGGCTTTAAAATGGTCAAAACATTGCCACAGTGGCTGAAACAAGCAAAAAATTAATGAAATAAACGAATTAATATGCTTGTATGTGCGTGCTTATGTTTGCAGTTGAATTTGATACAAAGCTTGCTAAAATAATAGTCGTGTAAAAGGACTAAACCACTCGATAAATACCACATGGATAAAAGAAGCCGCAAATACTGAGGTCGATATATTCGACTGAAACCCTTCAGGGCTGCAGGTCCACTAATACTGGCATCAACTCGCTAAATCATTGACAGAATTTCGCGTTTTATATAAATAAATAAATAAAAAATTGTAAGGGAGATAACTCATAAATTTTTTTTCTTGTGTTAATTCCCCTGATAAAATATCCAGTAATTTCCTTGAGAAAATGGCAGTTTTGTTTTGTTTTGATTTTAATATAATGTACTTTAATAATAATAATAATTTTTAGCTTGTTTCATTTTGGTAGTGTAGCATTAATCTTATAACAATAATTATTTTCTTGTCTAGGTTCATTTGTGTGAAGCTGCCCGAATAACCGACTTCTTGGGAGAAGAATTTGTGGTGACAAGGACAACACCGCGGTCAATGTTAGTTGCTGTAAAAATGCTACGTCCCAGTGCTGATGACAGAGCCAGGTAATTAAATTTGACTCACTCTGAACTTTTGTTTTCTCTGTCCCTCATCATTACTCTTTACTCTTTTACTTGTTTCAGTCATTTGACTGTGGCCATGCTGGAGCACCACCCTTTAGTCGAATAAATCGACCCCAGGACTTATTCTTTGTAAGCCTAGTACTTATTCTATCGGTCTCTTTTGAAGAACCGCTAAGTTACGGGGACGTAAACACACCAGCATTGGTTGTCAAGCGATGTTGGGGGGACAAACACAGACACACAAACACATATATATACATATATACGACGGGCTTCTTTCAGTTTCCGTCCACCAAATCCACTCACAAGGCTTTGGTCGACCCGAGGCTATAGTAGAAGATACTTACCCAAGGTGCCACGCAGTGGAAATGAACCCGGAACCATGTGGTTGGTAAGCAAGCTACTTACCATACAGCCACTCCTACACCTATGTTCCTATGTGAACATTTTAAAAAGCCTAAATACAATCTTTAGCTGGAATAACTTTTGCTTAACAACACACATCAGCTGGAGTTACAAGACAGTTTAATGATTGGAATCACTGTATTATATATCAAAATATGAGTAGTTTTAAGGAAATCTAGTCGAAACACTTATGTAAATCTAATATTTGTAAATTGTGTAAGATGTATCCAGAAGACTTAAGTACTTGGACTCTGAAAGATTTACAAACGATATTAACTGTATTACTTTCTAAAAAACATTTGGCTAACTCCTTGTCTAACCACTCTTTCAATGATGGATTTTCACAAAGTACCCTGATTTCCATAGCAGAATTTTCATTCTGATGAACTCTTTTCTTTTTTATATACCAATGATTAATGAATTTCACAATCTGGTATTCACAATTCTCTAAGCTAAAGGTCACAGATTTATCAGCTCCATCGACATTAAATGATACATCACGAAAGTTATATATTTATAAAAAAAACAAGTTTTTAACTTTTGGGATTGGGGTGGGTGAATAGATTTATAGAATCTCTGCATCAGGCTTGTAACACTCTAACCTCTGTTAATTAAAAAATACTAAAGTACCATACCAGTGTAATCATTGCCAGAACAACAAGCTGGCCTCCGTGCTTGTGGCACATAAAAAACCCCATTCGAGCATGATCGTTACCTGCATCACCTTACTGGCACTCGTGCTGGTAGCACGTGAAAAAGCATTCGAGTAATTTCATTGCTAGTGCTACTTGACTGGCTCCTGTGCATGTGGCACATAAAAAGCACCATTTGAGCATGGTCGTTGCCAGTACCGCCTGACTGGCCCTCGTGTTGTTGGTGTTAGGAAGGGCATCCAGCTGTAGAAACTCTGCCAGATCAGATTGGAGTCTGATGCAGCCATCTGGTTTGCCAGACCTCAGTCAAATCGTCCAACCCATGCTAGCATGGAAAGCAGATGTTAAACGATGATGATGGTGACTAAAACTTCCAATTCACTCCAGAACTAATTTCACCTTTTTTTAATTTTAATTTCATCCTAATGATTGTGTTTCTGTTTACAACACATCACATCCATTGTTTGTTTTTATGTAGCATATGATATGGTTCTGACCACTGCTAACATTAGCATCATTTAGTTGTTGCAGTATAACCTCTCTACAGCAAAGACATTTGTTCCTGTCCATCTATCACACTTCTCATCACCTGGCATACAGCTACCTCCCTCAGTACTATACCCCATTCAATTGTCTTGCAAATTACTTGATGACCTTACTGGTGTTTGGTGCCAGTCCCCTTTGTAAAGTACTTGGCTTTCAGAAGGGCATCCAACTATGCCAAAGCAAACATTGGATCTTGACAACAGTTCTCAGGCTCAACAACTTTTGTTGAAACATTCAACCCATGCCAGCATGAAAATCAGATTTTAAGTAGTAATTATAGATTGTAACAACTCACATTTGATCAATCTCAACAATAACCTTTTGTCACCATTCAGCTAATTATCTCAGCTCAAAGACACATTGTTCCTATTGGTTTTTAATACTGCCATTCTTGTAATCATCATTGTTTATATTATTAGTATGTGCTATGTTTTCTCTTTGAGTAAATTAAAATATGAACCCTTCTTTCATTAAGCAGAAGCATTCCTTAATAACGTGGAGTTACTTCTGCAAAAAAATATCTCCTCACCAAATAAATTATATATATGTATATTTGCTGTTAATTCCTAATAAAATATTTGTTTTAATTCAGAGCTGATTTTCACAAAGAGATCAAGATTATGTCACAGCTTAAAGACCCAAACATAGTTCGTGTACTTGGAGTCTGCACACAAGAAGAACCATTATGTATGATTGTCGAATATATGAAATATGGAGACCTCAATCAATTTATCTTGGAACATGTCCCTGAAAGTCCTGTGGCTGCTGCAACCAATGCTAAGACAATGAGGTAAATACTAAAATCAGATTTTATAACAACATTTTACAAATGCATGTGTATTTTATCTTATATGTTAATGTTAATAATTATATTATTTTTATTATTATTATCATTATTTTAAACATAAAACAAAACAACAGGGAAATGAAGCAAAAAATTTCTACTTTCTTGTTATTTTACAATAACTCTACAAATATTTCCATAATTCTGAATTTTATTAAGTATTTGAACTAATATGCATCAGCATATGATACTAGATATTGGATTGTAACTAGCTAAGTATATATAGGTAGTTAGGATTTACCCTCACAACCTATATATATATATAATTTTAAAATAGGATAAAATCTTTATAAGAATTTATCAAGTAGTTAGCATGAAAAACCTCATAAGAGAAAAAAAACCCATCAATTTTTTTCTTTTAAATGTATTCATTTTTATTTAAAATAAATAAATAAATATATATATATATATATATAAAAAATTTAATTAGAGGGTGAGTAACCTCATGAAGGGATGGTTTCATCCAAGGAAATACTGGTTCAATACCTAGTATTTTGGGGGAATAAATTTATTTAAAATAATAGGTGTATATATATATATATATATATATATATATAAAAAATTTAATTAGAGGGTGAGTAAACCTCATGAAGGGATGGTTTCATCCAAGGAAATACTGGTTCAATACCTAGTATTTTGGGGGAATAAATTTATTTAAAATAATAGGTGTATATATATATATATATATATATAATTACATTATATAAAAGGGCTTAGTAAAATAAATTACTTTGCCGCATACTGAACTCATTAGAAATAGTAGCTAAAAAAACTTTTTTAAAACTATTTCTAATACTTAAAGAAAACCTCTCTCATATAGTGTTTGCTCAATTCAACTCACGAAAGTATGGGGGTAAAGACATTAAAAAATCAAATGCAAAGGTTATTTGAGAACGTACGTTTCAAGATTAGTCAACTCGACATTTCTATCATCAGCTCAGAACTCCTTGGTTTGGATTTGAAAACACTGAAAGTGGGAGCATACCCTTTCGGCTTCTTATCGCTTCTGAAGATTTGCTCGAAACTAACAGTGCCAGCAAACTCAAATATGCAAGCGAAGAATTTCTGCTCTCCCCTTTCCACCCTCAATTGTTGAAATTATAATTCATCTCTCTCTATTTAATGCCTCGGATTTTACCGAAAAAGCATAGTGTTTACTGATTTTAACCCACGCTGGTGGAAAGGGGAGAGCAGAAATTCTTCGCTTGCATATTTGAGTTTGCTGGCACTGTTAGTTTCGAGCAGATCTTCAGAAGCGATAAGAAGCCGAAAGGGTATGCTCCCACTTTCAGTGTTTTCAAATCCAAACCAAGGAGTTCTGAGCTGATGATAGAAATGTCGAGTTGACTAATCTTGAAACGTACGTTCTCAAATAACCTTTGCATTTGATTTTTTAATGTCTTTACCCCCATACTTTCGTGAGTTGAATTGAGCAAACACTATATGAGAGAGGTTTTCTTTAAGTATTAGAAATAGTTTTAAAAAAGTTTTTTTAGCTACTATTTCTAATGAGTTCAGTATGTGGCAAAGTAATTTATTTTACTAAGCCCTTTTATATAATGTAATAATTTGAATTCGCCTTAAATGGTCCCTTTGCATACTGAATACTTGGTGAAATTGATTAATAATTAATTAATTTTACCCTCAATTGTTGAAATATATATATATATATATAAAAACATATAGTTTATATTTATTTAAAAGAAGAAAAGAAAATGGAGATTAGGAAGTTCATAATTGTTTATTATTAACAGCAAATTGGTCATCTTCACTTACAGCCATTTCAATTATTAATACTCAATAAACATTAAATTTACATTTATGTGACATGAGCACAATATCATCAGAGGAAAAAAGATGTATATTTGGATGTTATGTGTGTGCTTATGAATTCATTTTAGCAGACTGAATGTTGTGTGTGTGTGTGTGCATATATATATATTTATATATGAAATAATGTTTCTTTATGTTATATTTTTTTAAGGAATATATCAGCTCTAACTGAACCTACATGATGTATTCCTTTCTGTCATATCTATGTCTCATTTACCAGGTTGTGCTTCATACTTTTTCTCTCACATTGCTTTCTTCTGGAGCTTCATCTCAGTTTCCATGAATCTTCAAGCATTCAAACAGATCATTGACTCTGTTAATCTTACCCTGTTATTCTTTACTCAGGGACTGCACCACAGCAATTTAAAGATAAATCTAAGAATGTATAATATGCTGCCTGTTAAAACGGTGTGGTAACTAAGAGATGGTCAAGGAAAGCCAACTATTTCATCAAGATCATTCAATTACTTAATGAATATCCCATATGCTTCATCATGAATGCAGACAATGTTGGCTCCAGGCAGATGCAGACCATCTGTATGTCACTCAGGGACCATGCAGTTGTCCTCATGGGTAAAAACCACAATGATGAAGAAGGTCATAAGAGGTCATTTGGAGCACAATGCAGCCCTTGAAAGGTTGCTACCACATATTAAGAACAATGTTGGTTTTGTGTTCACTTTGGCTGATATCAGGGATAGATTGACGAATAACAAGGTAAAAACTCCTGCTCTTGTTGGTGCTGTTACTCCGTGTCATGTGTTGATACCTGCTCAAAATACAGCTCTTGGTCCTGAAAAAACTTCTTTCTTCCGAGCTTTGTCTATCCGAACAAAAATCTCCACTGGTACTATTGAAATCTTGAATGATATCTGTAATATCGTTTGGTTATTCAATATAGCAAGGGAATCCTTGAGTTGTCTCCCTTGTTTGTTTGGGTTTTTTTTTTTTTTTTTATATATTTGGCACTGTAGACAACAGAAGTTTCTCTAGTACTCTTCCTGATTCTTTCCAATTTGCCACTATAGAAGAAGAGTAACAAATATCGAAATAAATGAAAACAGTAAACAAATTGTTTCCATATATGAAATACATTCAATGTTTCTAAAATTTAAAGAAAATACCCAGAAAATATTCAAAAAAACATTTACTGATTGAAAGTGGATGGTAATGTTGTACAATATTGAAGTGAACTGAAAGCTGGATTTCAACAGCTAAAAAGACTGACTATAATCAGATAGATGATCAGGAAGATTGAATACAAATGAGATGATAAATTTAGAAACTAGGATCTCGCAGGTTAACACAAAATAGAAATCATCTACCTCAACTTCATCATCATCATTATCGTTTAACGTCCGTTTTCCGTGCTAGCACGGGTTGGACGGTTCGACCGGGGTCTGGGAAGCCAGGGGCTGCTCCAGGCTCCAGTCTGATCTGGCAGAGTTTCTACGGCTGGATGCCCTTCCTAACGCCAAGCACTCCGCGAGTGTAGTGGGTGCTTTTTACGTGCCACCTGCACAGGTGCCGGGGAGAAGTCCGGCATCGGCCACGATTGGTTGGAGCTTTTAACGTGCCACCGGCACGGAAGCCAGCCAAGGCGGCGCTGGCAACGGCCATGTTCGGATGGAACTTCATCATAATTATTTAACATCCATTTTCCATTCTGGCTTGGGTTAAAATCAATAACTCGACTGTTACAATTTCATAAAGCTAAAATGATGATTATTCATTCATTTTTTTTTACATTTATAATTTAACATAAACTTGTATTATTTCTTTCAGTTATTCAAACTTGTCATCAAATATTTCATTTGAATTTACAAATACTTTGTTTCGTATTTCATTCTTCATATCATTTTCTATGTTTTAAATTTCCCATTTCCCTTTTCAGCTATGGTTGTTTAATCTTCATGGCGTCACAGATTGCATCAGGAATGAAATACCTCGAGTCCCTGAATATGGTCCATCGTGATCTGGCCACAAGGAATTGCCTTGTGGGCCACAACTACTGCATCAAGATCTCTGACTTTGGCATGAGCAGGAGTCTTTATAGTGCAGATTATTACAGGATAGAGGGAAGAGCTGTCTTACCCATCCGATGGATGGCCTGGGAAAGCATTCTCTTGGTATGTTGCTTAAGAACCTTCGTCTTTTACATGTTAACTAAATATTCTCTTATTCTTTTATTTGTTTCAGTCATTTGACTGTGGCCAAGCTGGAGTACCACCTTGCAGGATTTTAGTTCGAACAACTCAACCCCCAAGACTTATTTTTTTTAAGCCTAGTACTTACTCTATCAGTCTCTTTTACCAAATCGCTAAGTTACGGGAATGTAAACACACCAACATCAATTGTCAAGTAGTGATGGTGGGACAAGCACAAAGAGACACACACACACACACATATGAATTCTGTAGATAAGGTCAGAACAGTACTGGAGGAGTATTTTTCATCACAGACCAGTGAATTTTGGAAGAGGGGCCTTGCAAGTCTACCAGAGAGATGGAAGAGCATTGTAGAAGGAGTATAAAAAAACCACATTATTTATGGGATGACCCAATAGAAGACACTTGCCCAAGGTACCACAAAATTGTGAATCCAGAACTGAATCCGGAACCATGTGATTGGAAAGCAAACTTCTTACACATAGCCACACCTATGTAGTGTTTAAAATCACTCCATTTGTTTGAAGTTCATTAACAATGAAACATTTAATAGCTGTTTTGTATGAAGGTTTCACAGCCATTACACAAATTTGATATGTGGAAAAATCAGTATAGTCAATGTATTGCAATGCAGTTTATTCATTGACAGGATTCCAGCAGCTAGTTAATTAATAATAGTTAGAATAATTTTTGAATAATCCTAAATTTAAATATTACTGTTTAACCCTTTAACATTCAGATTACTCTAGCAAATGTAAAAGTTATTTAATAGTTACTAATCACTATGACCCGGCAATGCCAGGTCATAGTGCTAGTGCATGCATATACAGCTGTGTGCGTGCGCACATACACGCAAGTACTGTCCAAATCTCCGACCAATCACATACAGCTAGCTGACATTCAATTGGCGTATCGAGTTTTGGGCATTTTGATTGGGTTTTGGATAGAAAATTCACAAAAAAGTGACTTCTATTGATTTTTTTAATGGCTTTGCGGGGTGACTGGGGAAATGTGAAGATGTGCACGACCACCCTTGGATGGTTTTGAATGACCATAGAAAGTGCAAGCCCTTTAACTGAAAAATTGTGGGTTTGCATAAAGGACATGCACACACACACATACACAGACATTTGCCGTTTATATATAGAGAGAGAGATTTAATCATTTTGAACTCCTCGTGCATTGTCTTGTAGCTTTGAGATTTCAATGACGTGATTGTTTATTTTTAAAGTGACATTGTAGGTTAGGTGTGAGAGGCCAGATCTGTCAGGTCTGAACATAAAACAGGCAGAACATTTGGGACTGATATGGCCAGTTTGAATACTAAAGGGTTAATCTTGGGAACCAGAAGGAAATTATTGTATTTTCAACATTACTCGTTTGTAAGTAAATATTCTGTTCATAAAATGTTGTTGTTTCTCTTTCCTAAAACAGGGCAAGTTCACGACTAAGAGTGATGTGTGGTCATTTGCTGTAACACTGTGGGAAATATTAACATTTGCAAAAGAACAGCCATATGAAGCGTTAACTGATGAACAAGTCATTGAAAATGCTGGACATTATTACCGAAATGATGGACGCCAGGTTTATCTTCCACAACCGCCCAATTGCCCAAAGGAAATTTATGATTTAATGCGTGAGTGCTGGAACCGACAGGAGAGTGAACGTCCGTCGTTTAGGGAAATTCACATGTTTCTTCAACGGAAAAATATGGGGTATAACCCAAAGGATGAAAAAATGAATCAAATAAAAGTGCCCATCTGCTGATTTAAAGAAAACTGTACTGTATAGAGTACAGTCAGACCAAAGAATCCTGCAAACTCCAGCACTGCCAAAATGTCCAGATGCCTGTCTGTCTAAAACTATATTGGTTTATTATTGACATCTTATAAAGTGTCACAATGATAAAACATAAACAAAAACCAAGCTTCAGGACATTAAGGAGAGATGTCCCCCATCCCTACAACCTTTTCTTTGATGGCCCCCCAACGACAATATAGGCAGTATCTTTGTACCTCGAGCTATCAATGAAACATTTTCAAACAGCGAGACTACTAAGAAATATATATATATATATACACATATATATATATACTCATATATATGTATGTATATATATGTGCGTGTTTATATATATATACACACACACACATACTTATACATGTATATGTATATATATGTGTATATCTATATATGTATATATATATGTGTATATCTATATATATATAAAACCTACACACACACACATTTAAAAAAATTTTAAAAAAACAATTTATAGAAAATGGTAAAAAAGAAAAAGAAAAATTTGCCATTCAATATTGAATATGTTCAATTGCTAAATTTGCATAAAAAAAATATAAAAAATATAACTTATGGTTGGGCTTATGGCAATACAAAAAAAATAAAATATAAACTAAACCTTACATTTTCTTCTAACTCCCAAATTTTCTCCTTCCCCTTTCCCTACCTTCACATCCCTTTTAACCTCTTCAATTGATGATCAGTCACTGTGTTATACTGCTATTCCAGACTTCTGTGAATGTCTCCTCTGTGTCAGACCTAAATATTGTTATGCACACACACATACATACATACATACACACACTCATACATGCATACAGACACATTATAAACAGGCAGATAGAAATTATGAAGTGACACACCTTCTTTATTTTAAACCCCCACCTGCCAATAATAAACTAGCAGTTTACTACTTTTTTTCCTTTTATCCTTATTTTTTTTAAGTTCAGAAAATATTTTAGTTGCTGTCACTGTTTCCTAAGTATTACATAAAAATTATTTTGTTGTGGTAGAATTTTTTTAGATAAATTTCTTTTTATGTAAATTAATTTTTAAAACTATGTCAATGAAAGTATTCATTTTGTGTAAAGAAATTTTAAGTTCAAATCTATTCATAGGTTTCTTGAAAAAATTGTTCCATTGTATCTTCCCACCAGTTCCTAGGTTTCTTAGTCAAAGGAAATAAATGCACAGCTTCCAGCATTCTAGAACATACCACCTATAATTTAGGATTTATATTAAAAAAAAAAAACAGTAATAAAACTGCTTTAAATTTTAAATATTAAAAAAATAGCATATTTAAATACAAAACAATTTTTTTCATCCACTGCACAAAAATGTAGGATAATTTATGCCCACTGGACTCTATCTGCCTGTTGTTATCTGACATATTGTTTGTGATTCTCTATTATAAGAGACAATATATAAATAAACACAAACAACTCTATAGAGAATTCAACTTCCTAAGGACATACAATATGGATGATGATGATAATGATGATTACCTATGGATATTCTAAAGCAAAAAATCTTTCTCGTGTTGTGAAATCCACAATGGCATGCATGCAGAGAAACATATCTTATGCAGCAAACTGTGGCAAACATTAAAAAAAAAAAATCCTAAAAACTTTAATACTGAAAAAAATTCAATACAAAAGAGGAAAATAATTTAAAATTCAATTTATTGCTATCCTTTCTCCGAAGTATGGATGATGTGTAGAGACAACAAACAGAAACGAGCTAATTCCTAGGAAAACGAAAGAAAGAAGAAAAGACATTAAATTTCTTTAAATTTCATAAGAAGAAATGAATTCAAAGAGAAAATTAAATATAGATTCAATCAATTTCCCCACTTTCCCCTTTTCATTATTATTATTATAATTATTCCAATTATTTTTTTCTTTTTTTTCACTCTTTTTCTGTTTGAAATATTCATTGTGATTTAAATTATTTCCAACTTTTAGCATTGCAGCTGCTGTCCATTATTTCAAGCATTCTATTTCCATTCTAGTTTCTTATTTTTGACAGTGAAAAGTAAACTTTAACCTCCTTTCAAATATTTGTGCAAAACTTCCTCTTTGTAATACAAATATAATCACACACATACATACACACACACAATTCATGTCAGTTTTAAGTTTGCAGCCTGTGAAGCTAAAGAAAATTAGAAATTATTTGGAGACCTGGAGAAAAAGAAAAAAATTCAGTTACATTATTTAAATAGATAGGTGTTACTTAACTCCTAAATCTTCTGTGTAAGTAGGATGCTTTGAAATAATTTGATGTTCGAATGTGAGTGTTTAGCTCTCAACCGATTTTACTATTGGATCCAATTCCTTGGAGGAAAGCTTCATCTTGGTTTGGTCACCTAAAACGTCCATTTACAATTTGCTCATTTCTTTTATTTTTTTACTATTTCTTTTTCTCTAAACAGAAGCAGAAGAAAGGACAGATGTTTCCAATAATAAAATTTCAATTTGTACATTGGCTGGGATTTATCGTTAGGCTTCATTTATTTGCTAAAACACTCCTGAAAATCAGAAAGAGTAAAAACCTGTAAAAGAAAAAATATGTTGACAATCTTCCTATTTTTTCATCAAAAATAAATTTTAAACCATTTCAATTCATTAAGTTGACATTTCTCCTTTTTTTATATATATTTGTAGATTATTACCATTATTAATATTAGTGCTATCATATAATCCTTGCAATTCAATACTCATTGCACAAATCCTGAGATGCCTCCTTGTCTTTGATTCAGTATTGTCTAGTTTGAAGAAATTTATGTTTCTGATTTAGTTAACAGCCTAAGAAACACCCTGGCCTTTTAGTTGCAAGGTCTTCTCAATGAAACAAAATAAAACATGAATAAACAAATAAAAATGAAATGAATTGCTCAAACATTTTACAACCAAAATATAAGCATGTTATTCAAATCATACAATGATAGCTTGTAAAAGTTAATTATGTAGCTTTTTAAAAATGTTTGCAATTGAAAATGCTAGACATAAATGGTTGCACCTTGTGTACATTCGTGTGTGAGTGGTGTGTATGCCTGTGTGTGTGTGTGAGAGAGGGAAAGAGAGAGCGAAAGAGAGAGAGAGCAAAATACCTCCAATTTGTAGGCTTAATATTGAGGAGAATGAAAAGTTGCCATTGTATATATACTATGAGCAATATCACCCCGACCCTTTTTTTTTTTTAATGGTTTCATTGTGGAGTTGTAAAACTATTTACCCGACAATCTTGATCTTACTTTCTTAGTTTTCCCTTTCTCTCTCTCTCTCTCAAATTTTTATCTCTAGTTCTTTCTCTATTGTTCAAAATATCTCAGGGCTTTGAGCATAATGTAAACAGGACTTTTGTTTGGGCAAAAATGATGAAATCTTTCTGAATGGATCAAAAATGGTAAAGCCATCACCAGTTATTTTGAACATTGAGTAGACGACTTTCTACACATATCCATATATATACAATATTATACATCCATATATACTGTGTATAAACATTTTGTTTCCATATATATATATATATATTTTAAATCAATATTACCCAATCATTTAATAACAATTTTAAGAACTAGAGAATTTAGAAACGGCAAAACAGATATGAAGTAGCTTTGACAAGCCTAATTTAACCCTTGAGATTTTGAGGTATTCAGACTAGTCCCCACTTCATGCTGAAAATGCAATCATTTGAAAACAGATGAACTCAAATATTTGTTAGACTCTTTCCATCCTTCTGTCCCATGGTATCTATTACAAAAAACTCAATTTCAAATGTTTATTTTATAAGACTCTTTTCATTGTTTATTCCAGACACTGCTCTTAGAGGGAAATGTTCAACTAGTGATTATCAGTAGAGAGAGAGAGAGACGAATGTAGATTCCAGGAGGGAGCTTTCTAAATCATTTTATATTTATTTTTATTTTGTTGTTTTGCTCTAAACCATTTCTGTTTATTACTGTATGCTAAAGTCAACCCTATATCTGTAGCCATCACAATCAAATTTACTGACAAAGCTCTTTTGTTCTTCAACTTTTACCTCTTTGGGTTTATTTCTGATCTTAACTGTATATTGTGACTATTTCCATATATAAATCTCTCTCTCCCTCATATATATACATACATATATATATATATATATACATATATATATTTACATAAATGTATGTATGTATTTATATATATGAATGTATATATGTGCACACACATACAGACACATGTATATAAGAATGTGTGTGTGTCTGCGTGCTTGTAACAGCAGTGAATAATTGCAACTATATGTAAAAAAATAAAAGTTGAGAAAATGATTTTTCAGCTTTTTCAACTTCACAAGAACACCTGTCTATGAAAATGCGTGAAACTAAAATCAAATCTTTTGCGCTAGCAAGTATGATTTCTTGCTTTGAAAAAAAAAATAATAATAAAAACAAAAAACAACAAAAACAAAAGACAAAAAAAATTTTGGATGACCTCATTATACAACGATAACTTGAACTGTAGCCAACCTTTTCAGCTGGTTGAACATGATCAATATTTATAAGGACGCTTTGTTACACTGTTTTTCTCTCTATCTGATCTGTCATATATATATATATATATATATAAATATAATATATGTATATGTATATATATATACACACACACTCACACATACACACACACACACACACCTGTCTCCAAACCATTCCTGGCCTGAGAAAGTGATATCTTTAATTTCTCTCTTTTTCCATTAGGATGATTATTAAAACCAATTTCTTTTTCTTCCCTACTTTGAGAGACATGAGGTGGTAGAAAGAGGGTTCAGGGCAAAGGCTGACCAAACCTTAATACCGCATGTTGCAGCTGTGTTATTGGTTCGAGTTAACACAGACAAAACTGCCGATTTATTGCTGCATAACTACAGCTGTGTTATCATATGGTTATTATGTGTCAAATTTGAAAACAAAATAAAACCATTTTAATTTTATCTTGTCTTTTAATCTTAACAGAGCTAAAAAGTTAACTGTGATGTTTTTTCCTCTCTTCATCAGTAAATAGGCAGATGAACTCCCAAGACTCTCCTCATTTCATTGACAAAACACTTGGCTCAAGTATAGTGTCAGCATGTCACTTTATTTCATTTTTTTACCTTTTTGTTTAATTATAATTACTATTATCTGTCTCCAAACGAAGAGAAATCAATGAATAAATTGCAGTTTATTTGCAGTGAATCTGGGATCAACAAAAAGAAATTCTAAAAGAATGTCTATCATATAAAACAGATTGTGGGTGGAGAGGCTAGAGCATTTTTTTCTAACTTTCCCTCCTTCCCTTCCCCCATAATTTTTTTTTTTTTTTGAATTTCATTTCTCAATTTAATTTTTTTTTTCTGTCTATCCTTGAATAAAAACAATGTTTGCTATGATTTTTTTTTTTTAATTTAATAATCTTTGTAATAATTTTTCAAGAATATTAAATCATTATGGATGTGTCTGTTTAACACAGCTTTATCTCACTCTCAAACTGTTGATATCTATGGTTTTACTATTACAGTAAAGCAGAAAAATTAAACTGGTTTTGTTGTCTTTTTTTTTTTATTTATATATACAAACTTGACTACGATAGCATGACCTGGTCTTTGTAGTGCCTTTAGCAGAGTTTACTCTGTTGCCAGCATTTGGATCGGATCTCCCAGTTTTCTTCCAACCCATGTTTTGTTTTCTATCTTTTTTTCATTCTTATGCATATTTATACTGAATACTCACAGCAGCAATTCCATCCAGTTTGGGAGGACCTGAAAAAGGTCATGGACTTCAATACTCCTTTTCCTGGCTAACTTATTGAAGAAACATTTTAATGCTTCATTAATTTTAAAAAAAAGCAGAGCACAGCTTTATTTTTAAGGTTTTTGTTGTAATTTTTAAAAACATCAACATATGATTAAGAAAACTTCTGGATTTCCAGTTTAAGCTGGAAGGATAAGTGGTAACAACTGTAAGCATTTCTTTCCATCCTTTGAGAAATGACAATACCAGCTTCAACTTAGTCAAAAATAGAACTTAAGGAAAGGCTGCCTTCAGTTGTTAAAAAAAAAGCTGAAAGCTATCAGTTTTAATTAATTAGTTTGGCTGTTCTACCTTTTTTGGGAGTGGGGGGATAGGACTTATAAATTTGTAAATGAAACCATTTAGCTCTATAGTGATTTGATATCTTAACAACAAATTATTGGAAAAATATACTTGCACTGCTTTCTCTCTAAATTTTCTATTGGCCTTATGTCTAAAGAAGAGGTTAATCATTGGAGTCAACTCAGAAGGACAAAAGATCATAGATAATAGGTTGGATTGGCGTAACTTATTTAGGAATTCGAAAAGTGTGAAACTTTTTTGAGGTTGAGGCACTATAGGCCCAGAAATAGAATTACACAACAATAATTAGAATTAGTTGTGGTTTAGCCCTTAATTCGGTAGATCTGTGATCAAAAGTGTAACTATCTAAAAGCTTGCTGTTTTAGGATAGTAAAGTTTTCAGGGAAATTTTACTGCTATTTCTCTATCAGATTGAGTGACTGCAGAGATTCACTCTTCAATTTGTAAAAGTGCACAGCACTGCCATAATACAGTTTCTGAAATTTTTCAGTTAAAGGATTTCTTTTAACTCATGGTTTGTATATTCATTCATGATATATCCTGGCAGGTTCAAATGCAAATATGCTAATCACTGTTGTGTATGTCACAGGAGAACAACTTTTTTATCTATTTATAACAAACTTGGCTCATTGGTGCAAGGATTCTGGGATGCTTGTATTTTAATATGGTGTGTCTTGTTAGAAGTACTCAGAGTTTTGAGCCTAAACAAAGCATTGGCTTTGTTTATGAATTTAGCAAATGAATTGTTTGATGGTCACTGCTGATATCTACCCCGTAATTTAAAAAATCCTTATTTGAACTGAGTACAGCAAGATCAGAAATGATGATCTGCATATTTGTTCTTATTTTATTCTAGCAGATTAGAATGTAAATATGCTAGCCACTATTGTATACATCACTGAACAATTTCTCTTTTACAATGAACAATATCTTCATTACTCATTGGTGCAAAGGATCCTGGGATACCCGTGTTTCAATATATTCTATCAGCCAGAAGTAGCCGAACCTTTTGCACTTTAGCCACTGATTTTGTTTGTTATTTCAGCGATTATTTATTATTTGTTGATCAGCGTTATCTGCCAACTAATAAAAAGTTTTTCCACTGTATCAACAACGTAAAAAAAAGATGACCGTCTTTAAGAGTAATAAATATGGTAATGCAAAATCTGGAATCAAAAGAAACTGCTATTGGACTGCAGGACAACTGTTCTTCCATTGCAAAGATCATGGAAGAGTATGATTCTCTCAGCTCCTCCGACAGAGGAACAGAGAAGGGGGGGGGTATCAATTTAAAGGGAGATAAGTGAATGAATGAGTTGTGTCCCTTGACAAGGGACATTACTCTTGTTCTGTTTCACTGTTATTCTTATCTGAAATTAGATTTTATTCTTTTACTTGTTTCAGTCGCTGGACTGCGGCCGCACTGGGACACCGCCTTGAAGAATTTTAGTCGAATCGACCCCAGTACATTAAAAATTTTTTTTTAAGCTTGGTGCTTATTCTATTGGCCTCTTTACAAAACCTTTAAGTTACGAGGACGTAAACACACATATATATACGAAGGGCTTCTTTCAGTTTCTGTCTACCAAATCCACTCACAAGGCTTTGGTCGGCCCGTGGTTATAGTAGAAGACACTCGTCAAAAGTACCATGCAGTGAGACTGAACCCAGAATTATGTGGCTAGGTAGCTAGCTTCTTACCACATAGCCACTCACATTTCAAAATTCAGAGATTTATGGTATTGGTAAACAACTAAAACCATTGATCCAATCCAAGTGTGAAAATGGTAGTCTATATATTGTCATGCTTTTTTACCATTTCTCTGATGACAAGTTCAATTGCCCTTCACACTCTTTTTATTCTACTCACATACCACATCTGTCAATAAGAACCATCACAATACTCTTCAATTAATGTCTGGTAATTTTGTCATCTTTAATTATTTGTACACATGTACAAATTGTCAAAAGTCATCCCATGAGCATAAAGGTCTGCAAAAGAAAAATTAGATTTACGTTTTCAGAGCATCTTGGTCACTGATCAGAATGGTTACTAAACTAAACATTTCGTTTCAGTTACATTTGATTTGTATTAAAAGTTATTCAAACGAACTGCAGCTTTGGAAAGAAGAAAAATGGGTAAAATATTTAATACTTTTACTCTTTTACTTGCTTCAGTCATTTGACTGAGGCCATGCTGGAGCACCGCCTTTTAGTCGAGCAAATCGACCCCAGGACTTAGTCTTTGTAAGCCTAGTACTTATTCTATCGGTCCCTTTTGCTGAACCACTAAGTTATGGGGACGTAAACAGACCACCATCGGTTGTCAAGTGATGTGGGGGGGGGCAAACACATACATATATATACATATATACGACAGTCTTCTTTCAGTTTCCATCTACCAAATCCACTCACAAGGCTTTGGTCGGCCCGAGGCTATAGAAGAAGACACTTGCCCAAAGTGCCACGCAGTGGGACTGAACCCAGAACCATGTGGTTGGTAAGCAAACACACACACACACACACACACACACATATACATATATACGACGGGTTTCTTTCAGTTTCCGTCTGCCAAATCCACTCACAAGGCTTTGGTCAGCCTGAGGCTATAGTAGAAGACACTTGCCCAAAGTGCCACGCAGTGGGACTGAACCCAGAACCATGTGGTTGGTAAGCAAACTACTTACTGCACAGGCACTCCTACGCCTATAATATAAAATTTCGATGGTGGGATAGTAGAAGTACTTTCATGTGTATGTGTGTTTTTGTGCACTCTGGGAAAATGACTGATTTTGTTTAAAAGCATAAAACTAAAAGCTCAGAACTGTCATAGTAGAAGTATAACAACTTAATGGAAGCAGTGAGTCCAAATTTGTATTTTGGAATTGTTTACTGTAGATTTTGATTTGATTCTGGTGTAATTTAAGTAATGCTCCTAGCACATGTTGAAAGTAAGGTTGTGGTTCAACTCTTGTAAAAAATAAAGCTTAATCAAGTAATTAAAGATGCCAAAATTACCAGACATTAATTGAAGAGTACTGTGATGGTTCTTATTGACAGATGTAGTATGTGAGTAGAGTAAAAAGAGTGTAAAGGGCAATTAAACTTGTCATAAGAGAAATGATAAAAAGCATGACAATATATAGACTACCATTTTCACACTTGTATCTCATTAAGGATGATTTCTTAACTTTGCACAATTTCATACATTTGTAACGACTACCCAACCCATGCCAGCATGAATAGTAAATGTTAAATGATGATGATGATGGTGTAATCAGTTTAGTTTAACCAATACAATACTGGTATTTCCTTCATCCTGTATTTAATAGTAAAGTCAACTACAGCAGGATTTAGACTCAACTATGTAATGAAGCAGAACTAACAGGTTGACATAATCTGGAACTCTACCATTCTACTACTTTTTTTGTATCTAATTAGTAATACTATATTGAATTGTCTTGTTTAACAGAAAATAGATACAAAAGCAGCTAAATGGTGTGACATCAAACTACCATGAAATGAACACAGCTTTAGCACCATTCGAGCATGATCGTTGCCAGAGCAGCCAACTGGCTTCCGTACACGTGGCACGTAAAAGGGCACCATTCAACATTCAAGTGTGATCGTTACTAATGTCGCTTCACTGGCACATGTAAAAAGATTCGAACGAGGTCATTGCCAGTACCAACTGACTGGCCCCCATGCCGGTGGCATGTAAAAAGCACCCACTACACTCTCAGAGTGGTGGGCATCCAG
Source organism: Octopus sinensis (assembly GCF_006345805.1). NCBI lineage: Eukaryota > Metazoa > Mollusca > Cephalopoda > Octopoda > Octopodidae > Octopus > Octopus sinensis. Next base: position 187,601,545 of record NC_042997.1, read on the forward strand.
CTGTAGAAACTCTGCCAGATCAAGATTGGAGCCTGGTGCAGCCATCTGGTTCACCAGCCCTCAGTCAAAATCGTCCAACCCATGCTAGCATGGAAAGCGGACGTTAAACGATGATGATGATTACCATTATCAAAATCACTTACATAAACAAATGATGGGGAATTACTAACTCTTGGCAGATACTGGAGTTTACTGAGTGAAATTTCAGGTAACACTGTAAATACTGATATATAAAGATCACCAAAATGTTTTGGATTCAGATAAGTAATTGTAAAACATGAGTAGCATCTGATCAAGAATTTTCATGTCATAGTTTGTCAAAATCAATGATCTTAGATTTCTACAGCTATGAATTCTGCGTGGAACTATTCCTTTTTGTTATTCCACTGGGATAATCAGTGGCATAGTACAATAGTTTCTATTCTTCATGATCTCTATTACTAGATCTCATTGAATCAGATTATTATGTTTAATGCTTCTTCTAATGACAAACAGTGTAGGCACATGGCTTAGTGGTTAGGGTGTCAGTATCATGATCGTAACATTGTGGTTTCGATTCCTGGACCAGGCAACGCATTGTGTTCTTGAGCAAAACACTTTATTTCACGTTGCTCCAGTCCACTCAGCTGGCAAAAATGAGTAACGCTGCGATGAACTGGCATCCCATCCAGCTGAGGAACACATACACCATTGAAACCAGCAAACCGGGCCCATGAGCCTGGCTAGGTTTTAAAAGAGTGCATTTATATTTATTTTTTATAATGACAAACACCTGTGCAATTTTTTCAGATCACTTCCCATCTCTTAATTCAATCTTAAGATTATTCAATTAACCCCATTTCAATTGTTTTCTCACAGTTTATTAATACAATTTGCAACATCAAAGCTCCTCTCTATTCTTCCAGTCTAAGTATCTTCAATTTATCTGTTCCATAAATTCATGCTTCAGATTTAATGGTATAATTAAAATGAAGTAAGAAACATAACAAAAAGGAAGTTGAATATCAGGTTTACTTTGGTGAGAAATGAATAGAAATGGTAAAGTTTTATGCTTTGGAAATGAAAATCAGAAATTTTACATTTGTGAAACAAGATGTTCTTGTTATGGGTCCTTTTGCTCTTGGTGTTAAATAAAATACAGCTACATTAAAGTATCATTAAGAGACATTTCTGAATAAAATATATGAATGATACAGAAAGCCCTAATGCCCACTAAATCAGAGGAGACAGGAATTATAATCAGCAACTAAGAACACAAAGATAAATGTATTTGATAAAGAAGAAACAACTATGCTTGTTTTTGTTGACCAAATGTCAGTGTGTAGTCTTTGATATGATCATATTCTCTGCTGTCTGATTCTAGAATTCTTCAGGTCATGTCTGAATGTAGATTTGGCACTAAGCTCAGATATGAATTTAGTGTACAATTTGCTGTCTTTGAAGTCACCATCCCTGTCTTTTATGATTTAGTCATGGGGAATATACAGGACTTCAAAATTGGATGTACACATTGATTTTTATGTATGCCAATGACCCAAGTTTTCAAAACAATGAATTTCTCAATTTGTGGTCTGTCAGGTAAGTCCAATAATATTACTGAAATTATTGATTACTGCCTCAAATTAAATCAAAGCTGTTCTAGCCATAGCATTACCAGTTTTATTTTTATTTGTTTCTAGGGTTACATTATACAGTGTTCCTTCCATTTTTAAGATGTTAAGTGCAATTTAAAGGAGATTTGGTCGCTATTTCTAGCTATTTCATATCAGAGAAATCATCATCATCATCATCGTTTAATGTCTGCTTTCTATGCTAGCATGGGTTGGACGGTTTGACTGAGGACTAGCAAACCAAATGGCTGCACCAGGCTCCAATCTTGATCTGGCAGAGTTTCTACAGATGGATGCCCTTCCTAATGCCAACCACTCCGAGAGTGTAGTGGGTGCTTTTACATGCCACCGGCACGGGGGCCAGTCAGATGGTACTGGCAACGACAACTTTAGTATTTATTGTAAACAATGTTGCCAGGGGATCTTTAGTAAACTAACAGGGAACCTGAAATTGCACTTTTGCAAGTACATCAGAATAATCATACATTGTTATGGATTGTCCACATGGCTCCATGCTAACATTCATTAAATTGTGCTACCAATATGTCAGCACTGGTCATGGAGCTGGGGACAGCAGAATGGTTTTGGTTTCAAGAGGATGGCAAATATTTAAAACAATGAGGTTTTCTCTTCTTGCAAAAAAACAGACAATACAAGCAACATGTAGAGAGTAGCGATACTTGAGTAATTGACCCACAGATATTACAATGAAACAATTGTGATCTGTTGGATATGCAATGTAAGTGTGATAGACAAATTTAGTGCATATAACTTAAGAGATACAGCATTGTTAGTATAACAATACTCTGAATTAGTGCAGGAAATACTAGTAATTTTATTATACAATCAAAACAACAAGGACACACATATACTTCATTTTACTACTACGAGACAATTCTAACCCACTTTACTCAACACCATCACAATTTCAACCAGAATAAAACTGCACTAAAATTATCTAATTTCAAGAAAAAGTAGCAATAAACACAGATCATCATCATCATCATCGTTTAACGTCCACTTTCCATGCTAGCATGGGTTGGACGGTTCAACTGGAGTCTGGGAAGCCAGGAGGCTGCACCAGGCCCAGTCTGATCTGGCAGTGTTTCTACAGCTGGATGCCCTTCCTAACGCCAACCACTCCATGAGTGTAGTGGGTGCTTTTTACATGCCACCGGCACACTGCCAGATAACTACCAAAATACCGAGAAATTATTTGACTTTATCTTCATATAATACATTGTTATAAGAATGAAACCATGTAAATGAGATTACAATTTCTGTACCATTGTTTATTATTATATTATTAAAAGTTGTAAAAATTAGTTTATATAGAGATTATAACTAGACTGTGTAATTTTTTTTCTCAAAATGTTGTTTTGATATAATATCAAAGTTTTATAATTTTAAATGCCAATTTCTTTGCACTGACGACAAGAATAGTTATTAGAAAGAATATAGTCACTAAAATTAGTCATGATATATCACCAACCGCAAAAGAGATAAAAGTATCTCAGATGAATATAAAATCTCAAAATAGGGCAGGGTTTGAATTTGATGAGATCCAGTAACTAAACGCTATAAAGTTTTTAAATAACCATTAAGTAGGCGTGGGAGTGACAGTGTAGTAAGTAGCTTGCTTATGAACCACATGGTTCCGGGTTCAGTCCCACTGTGTGGCACCTTGGGCAAGTGTCTTCTACTATAGCCTCGGGCTGCCAAAAGCCTTGAGAGTGGATTTGGCAGTTGGAAACTGAAAGAAGCCTGTCGTATATATATATATGTGTGTGTGTGTGTGTGTCTGTGTTTGTCCCCCAAACATCGCTTGACAACCGATGCTGGTGTGTTTATGTCCCCGTAACTTAGCAGTTCAGCAGAAGAGACTGACAGAATAAGTACTAGGCTTATAAAGAATAAGTCCTGGGGTAGATTTGCTTGACTAAAGGTGGTGCTCCAGCATGGCCACAGTCACATGACTGAAACAAGTAAAAGAGTAAAGAGAGAGTTTGTCTCCAAGAATGACAGCATTGAGTTTTAATCAATATACCTAATTCCAATAAAGATACTGGTGTGAACCAATAAACTACAGTAGGATGGCTGACTAACAGCATTAGTAGTTTATATCCCACTAGCAGTATCGCCCAGCGTTGCTCGGGTTTGTAAGGGAAATAACTATATAAGCATTTTTAGAGAGTTATAGCAAAAAAAATGCATTAAAAATGGAAAAAAAATTATGGTAAATTTTTTTTTAAATCGTTGACTCATCGTAGACATTTTTAGAGAGTTACTTCCCTTATATAATAGCGAAAAAAATGCATTAAAATGGAAAAAAATGATGGTAATTTTTTTTTTAAATCGTAGACGCGCGCTAATACCCAGAAGGGCTCGATATGAATCACAACTATAAGGTACCCGGTTTTGGTTAAACTGCACCGCAAAATGTGGGAGTAGTTTGGAATCTAAATCGTAGGAGACAGACACACAACTTGACTTTTATATATAAAGATTACTAGAACCGAACTGTCCTTGGTAAAGATACTTAACTCTTTAATGCCCATCCATTGGTAAAATATATCTCCCTGATGCATGCAGTAGAGCAGCTCTATATACAAGTATGATACAATGTAGCAGTGCTGAGTCCCAGTCTTTTAAAGAGCTTCACGTAAACCTTAACTCTAATCTTTTCTTACACTAATATAAAACTGTTTCTCAAACATATCAAAGGCATTCATATTTAGTTTAATTTTTTTGACTTTCTACAACCTACAGGATAATTCTGGTGAGTTTCTATTAAGTACTACTTTCAGTAACAAAGACCTCTCCACTATAGTGTCTCAACAATAATTATTCCATGATTATAATCATATATGAACGGAAAAGATAAAAAGAAAACTTTCACAGACGTTGAGTATAAAAATCAATAAATATACAGCACAAAAAAAATTGCCAGAGTTATCTCCCATGATTGGCAAAAAACTCCTAGCCAAAAACCAGCAAAATTTGATTTTATGTAATGTATTTGAAACTCTCGTTTAGTGGCAGTCTCCCTCAAACAAATTACCAGATTCTCCACGAGGTTCTGTTATAAACTCGATATTCTAGAAATAGTTGCCAAATTTCCCTTGAATTGCAATTATCTTGAAAAGAATACATTTGATTGTGTCCTAAATACAGTCTGGGGAAAAATGGAGGTAATTTAACCCTTTCATTATATTTAATATTACTTAGACTATACTTAATAACAGAGTATTCTTATTTAGGGAATACTCAGTATCTAAACAGCAAAAAACAACAAAAGCTATGCATTCATTTTCTATTCTCTTTCTTTTACTTTTTCACATCGTTCAATCGATAAGAAAATATCTAGTGAATATCTCACAGAGTGGTTGGCATTAGGAAGGGCATCCAGCTGTAGAAACACTGCTAGATCAGACTGGAGCCTGGTGCAGCCTCCTGGCTTCCCAGACCCTGGTCGAACCGTCCAACCCGTGCTAGCACAGAAAACGGACGTTAAATGATGATGAAAATATCTAGTGAAAGATGATTATTACCAGCTAAAAGTAAATTCAGATTTAATCTGACATAACGTCTAATTTTTTGAATAGGAAGAGATGAAATACCTGAATATATTACAGGGACTGATATAAACTATCCCCATAGAGTCTGAACCTAGAATACTGGTGTGCTCTAAAGTATCCAACTTAGCACTGTATTGTATCAGTAATCTTCTCTCTCAGTCATTTTTACAACCATTTTTGTACACTTATATGACGTGGATGAACACAGATGCTTACAGTACATGTGTTTGTGAAGTAGTCACAAATCTAAATACTAAACTAGTTTGGCATGGCCTCTCTACAGTGTGATTTTTTGATGGGACATGACCATATTACATATTTATCCAATCAGCTATGACTCCTCCCACATTTGGGAGCCTTGTGTGTTTATTTAAGAAACCAATAATTATATATCATCATCATCATCAGCTTGCATCTATGGAAAATAAGGGTGATGAAGATATCTTTATATATAAAAGTGAGGTTGTGTGCTGTCTGTCTCCTACGATTTAGATTCCTAACTACTCCCACATTTTGCGGTGCAGTTTAACCAAAACCGGGTATCTTATAGTTGTGATTCATATCAAGCCCTTCTGGGTATTAGCACGCGTCTACAATGAGTCTACGATTTAAAAAAAAATTTACCATCAATTTTTCCCATTTTTAATGCATTTTTGGCATATATAAGGGAAGTAACTCTCTAAACATTTATTATTAAATCTCAGAATGTAAAAAGCTACAGTAACCCCTCCCTCCTTTGTGGTTAGCCATATTGAGTTGGCTATTATACTTTACATCTCTAAAAATGCTTATATAGTTATTTCCCTTACAAACCCGAGCGATACTGCTAGTCTAGTATATAAAACTGAGATGTATGTGTATTAATTTTTTACGCAAAATTGGCTTCACCAATTGCTTCCATACTTCTGATGCATGAATAATTTCACCTCGGACAAATTATAGCCCGTTCATTTGATATTTTCAGAAATTCCCCACCCCTACACCTACTAAAACATGTACTCCACAAAATTTTGCATATTCGGAATCTACATGATATAACACATATACGTAGAAAATTTCATTAAAAAATATCCATTTTTCTGAAAGTTATGATCATCCAAAGTCGGTGGGGTGGTGCAGAAAGCTGTACTTATGCAAATTTGTCTACAATATCAAGGTCAGACAAAAGAATGTCCCTGTATAGGGAAAGAGAGATAGCTGCAGAAAGGGAGGCATGCCAACAAAGAAACAGACTGTGCACTACAAAAGTTAGAGCATCTTAAAGTGATGAACAGAGGTATGCATGACTGGCAAGGAATAGGATTCTCCACTGCAAAACAAAGAGCAGTTGCAGCAGCTCATAGAAGCAACTTCTATGAAGCAGCTTTCAATTATGATCCAGCAGTTCATTATGCTGATGACACCAGAGTTTCCATTGGTGCAATGACAACTGAGTGCATACGTTGTAAAGCAAGGAAGTTGCCTGGAGAGACACCTATTTCTTTATTACCCACAAGGGGCTAAACACAGAGGGGACAAACAAGGACAGACAAACAGATTAAGTCGATTATATCGACCCCAGTGCGTAACTGGTACTTATTATATCGACCCCGAAAGGATGAAAGGTAAAGTCTTCCTTGACGCAATTTGAACTCAGAACGTAGCAGCAGATGAAATACCACAAAGCACTTCGGCCGGCATGCTAACGATTCTGCCATCTCGTCGTTGTGCTACAGTGGTGGAAAGGTTAAACTCCTTGCAACTCACCAACCTCCGGAGCCATTGAAGAAACTGTTGTCATCAACTGACCAAGATTCCAAGCACTTCCAAAACAAAATTAGATAGTACAATGCTGCACTACATCATTTGGGGCCACAAGAGATATAAATGAACCAGGATTCATGCAAACTTTCAGGGTCAAAGGTCAGATTTATCATCATATTGGCTCTCTACTACCTCTGTCAAATGAATCACCAAAATTCCTTCAAATATATTTTATGGGTGATTCCCAACAAGAAGAGCAAGCGAGGTGCAAGAACATTTCCGGCATCAGGATGAACATTGTAGTGTCTCTGCAAAATATGCTGCATATCAGCAACAACCTGATCAGAAGCTTCAAGACTGCACTAAAGGTGGTGGGACTTAACCTCCTTCAACCTTGCTTCCCACATGGTCAGCTGTATATTGGATGTTCTACATTTGGAAATGAAAAGAACCTCTACATTCTCAGTGATAAACATGGCAAGACAGGAAACATAGTATGCGAAGAAGCACTTACATGAATAGTAGGTCCATGTCATATACAGAAGTGTAAAACCATTGAGCGTTACAAGTATTACTATTACACTTTCACTTTTTCACTGACATGCGTGAATGTATATCTGTGCATATAAAAGTGCAAGAGTAACATGATATATTCACTGTTTGTTTGTGTGTGTGTGTATTCTCTATGCATGACCATTCATTGTTTATAATCTGTACCTGTTTTTTTTTTTGGCTACGAAATAAGTTAGGCAAACATGTATTTACTTTATATGCATATATGAGTTGAAAACTTTCCTTTCACATTTCACTTAACGTCTATGTTCCATGCTGGCATGGGTTGCAGAGTTACGTAAAAAGTTGGTATCTCAGCTACTAGCAGTTGAAACCTGTGTAATCTACACAGCATTTTCAAATTTCATTATTTTCTTTAACCTGGACGCCAGGTATTTCTGCTAGTGTGTGTGTGTGTGCATATATATATGTGTGTGTGTATATATATATGTGTGTGTGTGTGTGTGTATATGTGTGTGTGTGTGCACACATGTCTGTATACATGTGTGTGTATGTGTTTGTGTGTGCGCATATATATATTTGCACAGGAATGGCTCTCCAGCAAAGAAGCTTGCTACCCAGTCACATGGTTCCAGATTCAGACCCACTTTGTGGCACCTTGGGCAAGTGTCTTCTACTATGCCCTCTGAATGATAGCCTTTTGAATGAGACTATTGTATTGGATCCACATCAAAGCACTATTGATTTGGTGCAAAAATTTAATGTGTCATATTCCACAAACATCTCAAGCAAATTGGGAAGGCATGCAAATTTGGGTTCCACATGAGCTTACGCTGAAGAACCAAAAACAACATTCCATCATCTGCAGCAGTTTTCTAACCAGGAATAACAACCTGAAAGGAAATTGAAAACAGTCTTACAGACTTTTTTTCAGAAAAGGAAATAAGTTTCTTTGAATGTAGCATAAAAAAGTTACTTTTCCATTGGGTTGCAGTCATTGGAAACTATGGTGATTACATTTTTGATTAAAACTATTCAGACAAACGAAGTTTAAGTTTGTTTTTATATCCTTTCTGTAAAAGGCAATTACTTTTCAAACTCCCTAATACACACACACACTATATGATTGTGTGTGAAGGTGCATGTTTCAGTGGTTAGAGCATCGGACTCTTAATCATGAGGTAGTGAGTTCAATTCTCAGACCAGACTGTGTTGTATTCTCGAGCAAGACATTGTTTTTCATGAATCTCCATCTTACTCAGCTGTATAAATGAGTTGCGATGTCACAGGTGCCAAGTTGTATTGGCCTTTGCGTTTCCCTTGGATAACATCGGTGGCATGGACAGAGGAGGCCTGGTATGCATGGGCGACTGCTCGTCTTCCATAAACAATCTTGGCTGCAAGAGAACTTTCTAGGAGAAATCCTATGGTCATTCATAACTGAAGGGGGTCTTTACCCTTTCATGACTGTGTGAGTAAGAAATTCACTTTATAAGAATCATCATCATCATCATTTAACGTCCGCTTTCCATGCTAGCATGGGTTGGACGATTTGACAGAGGACTGGCGAACCAGATGGCTGCACCAGGCTCCAATCTGATCTGGCAGAGTTTCTACAGATGGATGCCCTTCATAACACCAACCACTCCGAGAGTGTAGTGGCTGCTTTTACATGCCACTGGCATGAGAGCCAGTCAGGCAGTACTAGCAACGGCCACACTCAAATGATGTTTTTTATGTGCCACCTGCACAGGAGCCAGTCCAGCGGCACTGGCAACGACCTTGCTGGAATGTTTTTTTACAAATGCCAGTAAGGCGACGCTGGTAACAATCACGCTCAAATGGTGCTTTTCACATGCCACCAGCACAGAAGCCAGTCCGCTGCTTTGGCAACAATTTATCCCCAGGCCAACCAATGTTCTTTGAATGAATTTAGTAAATGGAAACTGTGCACAATCATGTTGTATAAACATGTGTGTGTGTGTGTGTGTGTGTGTGTGAGACTTTATCACCACTCAACAACTGGTGTTGGTTTTTTTTATGTCTTCATTACTTAGTGGTTCAGCAAAAAAATGCAGGATAAGTACTGGACCTAAAATAAGTTTTGGAGTCAGTTGACCACAGTGAAAGAGTATAAAGGCCTAAAATAATAGCAGTGGTTATTGCTGATTAAATCAGCTAGTATTTATTTTAACAACCTCAGAATTATGGAAGGCAAACCTGACCTTAGAGTAATTTGAACTATGAATACACAACTAAATACCGTCACTCACCTGACCCAGCCAATCCACTCTCATCATCAACAAGTAGACTTGTTTCTTAGAAATTTTCCCTGTTACTCTTGACCAGTGGATTCCAGCCAGGGTACTACGACACACATATGTTCATCCATCAGAGTGTCAAAGAATGTCTAGTAATCCTTAAGGATGACTGATGACTGGTGCAATGACTTTGTTTAAAAAGAAGAAGGGGTGTGCACCATCAACTTCACCCATTCATAGCTATCCTTAATCCAGGGGTAAGACCAGGTCAAGATGACTGCAGATGGAGGCAGATGCAGTGGATGACCTAAATGCCTAACTTGCCTCATCTTGTCCTCTGTACTCTACAAAGCATTTCTGCAACCAGATTTCCATTAAATGAGTCATGAATATTTCTTCTGCTGAGTCTGCTAGAGTCAGTCTTCACATGCATAGGTAGGCAAGCCCTAATATGCAAATTAACCCTTAGCTAGGACCCTGACAGGTGCTACTACTCCAGGTCAGAGTAGACCTGGGAACAATGGTAGCTAAGAGGTGATTCCACATCTTCAAAACCCTGGAACTTTCAAACCAAGGTCCCACAAGTCCCACAACCAAATGCAGTTTAAAGTCATACCCAAGACACAGTGGGGTTAAAAATAGTAAAGGGTGTCGCAAATTTTAAAATTTAAATAACAATTGACAATTTTTGATGTCCACATTCCAAACATGGTAAAGTTTAGAAAGAGTAAGAAAATACACTTAGGGTACAATTGATTTTCACTGAAGCTTATAATTTTCTGTCAGAGTAAAACATAGAGAAATAAGGTGACGAGATGCCAGAGACATTAGTCACCATTACAGGAGATACTATTACAGTGAATATTTTATTAAAACTAATTAAAAATAACATCACTCACTTGATGGTCTTTTATCTAGTTTCTCTAATGAATGAATGCATGCATATATGTATGTATGTGATTTGTAAAATGTTAAGATCAACTAATCATGAAATACTCTTCTTCTGATCTAAAAGAGAAATATTAGTATTTAATATGCAGCTTTGACAATATTGTATATGTGGGGTTTCCACTGAGAAATAAACAGTTTGTGAAGCTTATTACGCATAGTGAATTTCAGAGTTGTATTTGTATGTCTCACTGTCTATATTTAAGTTCAAAATGCAATAAATATCATTCATAATTTTGTTATACACAAACCTGAATAATTAAGGTGAAAAAATAGTTTACAATATTTTTCCTAAATTTTATAACTTTAAAATTTTCCTTGTGGAGTACAATATGAAGTTAAAAAATATTGAGATCATCATCATCATCATCGTTTAACGTCCGTTTCCGTGGTAGCACGGGTTCACTGAATAAAAACAGAAAAAAACCCAAATAACTGCTAATAGTGTTCCAAAGTCTCCATCACAAAGGTGACAGAGAAAGAATTTATTTACTCTGCACATAAAGAGAGTGAGATTTGATATGAATAGAAAAACACGACCAAATAACAATTGTGGAACAAGAAAAATACTTAGAAGCAAGAAAAGGAAAGCTCATTAGTGTAATAAGAGAACATGAAGGAAATCAAGCAAAAAAAAAAAAATTCTCTCTCTTTATATGGAATTAATGAACAGCAAACAGGAAACTAACTACACTGAAGAATCAACATAAAAGGCTACTAAAAACAACAGATAGAATATAAATTGAATTCCTAAATATACAGAAGAAAAATTGGAGAGAAAAACCCTCCATGGTCAATGTACTTCAAGAGTCACCAAAAAAAAATTAATAAATAACCTGAGTGTAATGCCTACAATAAAAGTTATGGGATAAAAACAGAAAAATAAGGTCTAAATTCAGCTGTAGAAGACTAATACCTAGTCACAAGCAATTATAAAAATAGTGAAAAATGATACCAAAAACAAGACTATGGGACAATGAGATAGTTGACCACATGATCTCTGGTTGCTCATCCTTACCAAGTCTTGCCACTTTCCTCCACCTTTCATAAAACACACACAAGACCCCACCATCCTCTTCTTTACTCTCACCTTTGCACTTCAAGTGACATTTGAATAAGTTGATGAGAGTTTAACTAAAGAGGAAAATGCTTGTCTTCAAACCTCTCAGACAAGTTCACTACACATCTTTCACCGTAGCCACCAAACAGAGAAACACTACTCATCCTTTCCTGTCAAAGGAAAGTAGCAAACTGATTTTCACTTCAGACTCAGCTGGTAGATGGATTCATCCCATATACCCAAGCAGCTGATTGGTATAAGCCAACAAAAGGTAAAACATAGACAGTGATTGTGTTCAGAATGGCTTCATTTTCTCTTGTGCAGGTTTGGTTGTTGGCACTTCTGTGGCTGTAGAGCTTGTCTCCATGTAGCAACTCCATGCCAAGAACTTTTGGAAGCTATCTATAGTCTCTGACTTGAAAGTCCTCCAAAGAACATAGCTCAAATTTTTTTCAGTAATGCCCGGAATTGTTCCCAGGATATCATCACTCTTAGTCTCCACTAACTCTTCATGAAATATATGAACTGTTTTCCTACCAATGGTACCAGCCAGCTGATAGTGTATCATATGCATCTGGATGTCAAATGTCCACCTCTAGTCTACATTTGACCTATGATCACAGCTCAGTCAATAGATGACCTATGAGAAGACAAATCACATGAAAGGTACTCACACCAGTTCAGTTAGGTTTTTGTCAGTGTCATCAGTGGTTGAACTATTTCTGCAAATATATTTGCCTCAGTTCATGCCGACGCATTATCAGCAGCAGCATCCCAAGACTGTCACACATTGTAGGCAGCAGATGGATTTCCTGATAAATGAAATTGTCTCTTTTATAGGAAATGAAAATGAAAACAATCCAGTCTCATTGTACGTTTCTTGGAACAAAATACAAAGGTTAGGTGATTGTACACCCCTAAGGTATTGTAAGCATTAGACATTCCTGCCTGACTTTCCAAGGACATCTCTCAACCTATTTCTGAATAACACTGACCACCTCTTCTCGGTTTCTTATTTCTTTGCTGTCCACAAGGGGCTAAACATAGAGGGGACAAACAAGGACAGACAAACGGATTAAGTTGATTACATCGACCCCAGTGCGTAACTGGTACTTAGTTTATCGACCCCGAAAGGATGAAAGGCAAAGTCAACCTTGGCGGAATTTGAACACAGAATGTAACGGCAGACGAAATATGGCTATGCATTTCACCCGGCGTGCTAATGTTTCTGCCAGCTCACCGCCTTTTCGGTTTCTATTTGCTGAAAGATCTGCTTCAGACCAGACCTGAGTACATTAACCAGGCCTGTAGTCCAGTGATTGTAATTACCTCTGGCTAGCAAGGATTTGCCTCTCCAGGTACTTTGTTACAAGCTCATTGACTTGTCCTAACTATGTGCTCCTGTACACTCTCGATATAGTATGATGTCAAACACCTTTATATTCAGAATGTCTGACACCACGATAGTGGCTTCTTTTGTGTATGTAGACATGAAAAACTAAGTATTCAATGATAAATGGTATTGAGAACTGATTGCTTAGTTTGACCACCAAACAGATGCTGCTTGGATGCGTTTAGCTTCTAGCAACTGGATCCCTGTCTATTGTTCTAATTCATTTGCACAAGTTATAAATTTGTGGTCTAGGTAACCAACTAGCCAAAACTATATACTGTTTCTAACTTGACTGTACAAGTTCATAACTTGTGGTCTGTGTATCCAACTAGCCAAGACTATAGCCAACTTACACTAAACCTAACCTGATGAAAACTCTATTTAAATGCAACCTGGAAGACTTGTGATTTCTCCAAGTCTATGATAGTACATTTGGAAAAGCAAGGTAAAAACTGTCCAACAGTTGGAAGTGCCTAACAATGTTTGTGAGGCCTTTTCACTTTTCTCTTCTTTTTGGTACTCCATTACAATCACTGCATGCAACTGAAATGCCATTCCAATCAAGTACTAACATTAATGTGCAAGACATTTCTAGATGTCTAAAGAAAGCAGTCCTTCTTTCTCCAGTTGAGACATAAAAAAACCATTAGTCTGGTTGCACCACAATTGTTACTCACATCCAAAGGCACTGATTCACTATGTGGGTCTAGGAAGACTATGTATTCCTCTAGGTCTAGGCCTTTTTGGAACAACATTGCCATGTCACTTGAACTGAGCCAACTGAAAGTGGCATGTACCATGTAGTCACACAGAAGAGAGGAGAACGATTTTGTTTAGTAAACCCTGGTCTTGTTAATGGCTATCATTTCCAGACATATCAACCAGAAGTCAATTGAGCTGGTGTCCCTGCTTTTGCTCTGATTCTAGGTTGTATACATTTATATTGTCTATTTTTTGTAGTGTAGCTATTTAAGCAAGAGACCAAAGAGATGGTTACTTACTTTGGCCTTCTTTTTGAGGCCTTATTAAGTGACCTCCAGAATCCTAAAACATTCTGAAGGAAGCAATACATTGCTGATGTGGTCCTAACCAGAAGTCTCCTTTGTTAGGATTTTTGAGAGTTACTTTCTTGAGGCTCACACCTGAAGTCAGAACTTTGTTTTTGTTGGAACTTACATAATATTTTCAGAGAACTGTGTTTTGGAATCAGACCACTGGATTTGTCTGTCCAACCTATCTTCCTTTTTTTTTGTGGCCTTTCTGCAAGCCATTTGGATGTTTTTGTGTTATTTTTGGCCTGCTTCTCTTGGTCTTGGTTGTTGTAGCCTGGGTGTTGGTAGTAGTGATGGGAAGAGCTGCTCTACGTCTGGTTTCTCTCCTCTGGAGTAGAAAGCTTTGAGGTGATTCATTTGTAGTATAGGTAGCATTTTGGGTTTCTTCTTTCCATTACCATTTAGACTCTTCAAACTGAAAGTTATTTGAGATGCTAGTCAGGTCCTCAGGTGTGGTCAACACTTGAAACCACAGCAACATGCCTGTTTTCTTCTGTTGGGGAGTATCTCTGAGTCCTTTTACTTCTCCATGCTCCTCCACCATTTTCCCCATTCTAGCTTGGTTCGTCTCCATCCTTACCTTTTCCCCAAAGCAGAACTCAAAGAGTCAATTAAAGCCTGACTCAGAAAGAACTATGCATCCTCAGTCTTTTCAATCAAGCTCACCATACAAACTTTTCCTCCATATAACTATCAGACAGAGGAAAACTGTCAGCCCTTTTGACTCAAAGCAAAATGGACCATTGATGACTCAATTTTTGAAAATCTGCCTTTTCAAATATTGTAGGATAATAACAAAATCTTTGGAGTGAGCAAGTAGTAGTGATCATGATTCTGGCCTCCTCCTTGTTGCAGTTGGCAGCAAATAGCTCATGTTGCTTAACTTTTATAATGTATCCTATTGTGCACCACACTTCCTGTAGGAATTTTCCACTTGTGCTGGGCTTTTGCTCTTTCCTGTTTATACACCTGTAAATAATTGCTTTTTTCCGGATGCTGTTTTCTTCTTCAGCTGCAGGCTTCTTGACTGCAGAATAAGTTGTTCTCTTCACACAACCTTTTACACTAGAGACAGTAGACAGAGTCAAAGAAAGTTGGTTTGGGTTGATCTTCACAAGTGACGTGGTAAATAACTGAATTTGTCCTACATATAGAAATCAGCAATCCTCAGATACTGAATGAGTGTGAATAAAATGCTTTCAGCACCCTTCATGCATCTTTAACAGGTTCAGCTAATGGCACTTCTGCATTTACAGAGTTCGCCTTGAACCAGCAAATCCAAGTAGAAAGATCTAGAAACAGAGACAACCAGAATGTGGTGACCTAGACTAGAAATAATCCCTATAATAATTGGTGCAGTGGGAGTTATTAAAGACATGCATCAAACAAAAACACGGCCAAAACTGCAAGACTTACAAATATGCACAGCAGACAGAAAATAGTACAAGGCATGCATATATATTACACAGAGCACTGTTAATTTAAAACAAAATACACATGGACTAAAATATTATACAATGAAAGACTACTGAGAAAAAATAATAGAGCAAAAAAAAAAACAAGAAAAACGATTTAGAGAAGAAATTATTCTCAAATTTTTAATTCATTAATGGTTGATTCATTATATGCTTGTTAAAAAAAATGTCATCGCTAATGACAGTTCATGGAACTGTTACAAATTCCGAAGCTCTTGGCCTGTGACCAGGGATTTTTTTTTTCTAAAAACCAACAGTAATATCACAAACACAAAATACTCAATTATAGCTGATGATTATTCAATAACCATCTTTGCCTTAGATCAAAGACATTGTCACAACAGAAGAAAATATAGCAAAATATACAATATAATTATGCAAAGTAAGTTACCCAATAAATGAAATACTTACTCTGGATATACAGAGTAGAAATATCCCATTAATTAAGTAACTTTATTCATTTATTTATTGTTAATTGTTTGGTTTTATTACTATTATCATTGTTGTGTTGGTTTTACATTTTTTCCTCTACAAAAAAGAGATCAAACAATATTTTGTTTATGATTACATTCTTTACAAAATATAAATAAAATTAAAATGTAAATAAATTAACAATCGATATTATAGTTGCTATTTTTCGTTAAAGTTCAAATGTGAAAATTTGTAGAGTTTACACAAACAATTAAAATATATATTTCGTGTTAGAAAAGGAACAAAACAAAATATTAAAAAGGAAAAGAAAAAAAGGGACTATCACAAAAGATTAAACCTTCTAGGTTTGAACCTCAGGCAGGAGGTTGCAGAAAACCTGCTACTTCCCACAGTTAGTAACTAAGACTAGATCTAGATATGTTAAATTTATCTTAGACCTGGAAAATATATTTCATTGTAATAAACAATTTCACAAATCATTAAAACAAAAACAGAAAAAAAACCTATGTAGGATATATTTTCAAATTAAAAACATTCTGAGAAAAATGGCCACATTTGGAGGGGAAAGGGAGAAAGCAATATAATTTCAAAAATATTTTAATGCATGTTAAATGAGAGAAAAACTGATCTAAGCGTAAAAACATCATGCAAAGTCAGACAGACTTTTTTGTTACCATATACATATTTTTGTGCATTACATGTGTATAATGTCAGTGTTTGTGCGACTCTTTTGTTATTCATGTTTGTGTAATAATATATATTGCAATAATATATATTTCTGCTTGTGTAATAATGTTGTTAACTCTGCTTGTATAATTATGTTATAGTCCCCTGTTTAACTGTGTAAAAGCTATAAAGCTGTCAATGAGTGCAGTGTATAACTTTGCTACAAATCATAATTCTATATAACAAATAGGGCTTTCCAATTTCTTCTGTCTAAATATCAACAATAACAATGAATAAAAAAAAAAAAAGGCCTAGGAGAGTTTTTAAACTTGAAAGGAAAATAAAATGAGAAAACAGGGAGAGCATGTTATGCTTGTCCCTGCTCCTCTCTCTCGCTTTCTCTTGAATACACACAAATAGTTAATACAAAGAGATTTTGTGCCTTAACAAGAAAATAAACACTTTGGTACAGAAGAAATGCAAAATTCAGCCCCAATTCATAAATAACATTTCATTGACTCTCATTTATCAAGTTTCTGTTACGCAGAAATATATACATATAAGTGGAAATGGATGTGCTAAGTGTGCAAAAAATTACTGTACTGTTTGTGGCTCTTAATAGAACTTAACTGCACAACCCAGTTAAGTTCTATGCCACCATTATAGAACTATTATTACATTATATGAAGAGCACATCTAGTATGGCAGAAAAACATCAAGCATGAATTTTCTATTTCTTTTATTTCATGCATTCCTGTGATGGATAATCAATGATGGTAAATTATAAATGTGATTTATAAAGTGTGTTCAATCTTATTGAATGCACTTTGGAAACAACATTTATAATTTGTCATCACCAATTACCAATGTAATAGATGTGAAATAAAAGAAATGACAAATTCATGCTTTAGGTTTTTCTATTATAATATGGTGTATATATGTGTGTATGTAACATGTATTTATGTGAAATAAAATATAGTGAATAAATAAAACAATTACCTAATACTTGAAATGAGGGGTGTGTACATGTGTGTGTGGGGGCATGGGCTTGTGTAATTAATTGTGTGTGTGTGTGTGTGTGTATATATATAAATATATATATGCGTGCGTGTATGTAAAAAATAAACAAAGTCAAGGCGAGGGGCATCGAAATATAGTTATGCCCAATATAAAAGCCATTTAGAAGACATTTGGGATAATCGAGGGGAAAAAATTTGTTAATTAATATCTAATAATGTGACGTTTCCTTTTTTTAAAGACATAAATTATTGGTATATTAATATCAGTTATCAATTAACTTACTAAAATCAATAGAAAAGCAATTTTTAACATTACGTTACCTTTCCTCCTGAATACCTGCCAAGAGCAAAGCTTGTATAAAAAGTTATTACTACTTAAACCGTTGTGAGTATAAGGAATAATATAAAAAAAAGAGCTAATATCCAAGGTAGATAACTCACAAAAAAGAGCTGATTTAACTCCCTTTAATCACACATTTGAACACTATGGTTAATGTTTGTTTTCTGCGTGTTTATTGGACCAACCATTGTAGTCTCTGGTACAAAATTCGAGTAATATTTGTTTTACTAAATTTGATTAATAATTGTTTATGTGATGCTTTGTTGAAAGAATAATAGGTAAATTACCGAAACATCAGCAGAGATCACTCTCTTACTATCAGGTGCTAAAGGAACAACATCGCGATGAATTCTTCAATGTACATGGTCGGGGAGAGGGATTAAGGTTCTTGAAGTTCTATGATGCAAAATGACTTAAACGTTTGTAGAACAAACTCTCAGGAGATAGCCCATCAACCTGATTGCTAACACTTAAATGAAGGCATAAATCAGATGCACCAAGGAAATAAGATAGACAGACGGTCATAAAGAGCAAGTCTTTTACTGATGAAGAATTACCACTCAATATGGGACAGTGATTTATGGTATCAGAGTAAAACAGATCCAGAGACACAAAACAATTTGGAGAAGGAAAATATCGAAACAATACATTCATAGAAGTACATGGTGGTGCATACGTCAAGAAGATACAAACCTATAACATAATAAAAATAATCAGATTTTCTCAAAGAAAACTTTTTGCAAACCACAGACCAGATCTGGTTCCAGCTAGATGGAAGATGATATGGTAGTGGATTGGTATGGTAGGACCATAAAAACCACAAGATAGACTTGGAAGAAAAGGAGAGGAAGGACCAATATGATGTAGGTAGCGAATGATATTAGTTGTTAGGTAAACTTAGCAAAAGAAGCAGAAAGTAAGAGGTTTCCCAGTGTTCTATGATTTAAAGAATAGAAGTATGAGATGTTCCAGACAACAAAGTAATGTCAGTGTGTATTAGGATACCATATTGTGTGTCTGGTGGTCACTAAGAATTGATGAATGGCTTGGGAAACCCATGTAAAAAGATACTATTTGCAAAGTTAGAGTTAGTAATAAGTTCAACAAGGAATTTAGCATTCAGATGGGTGACCATCAGAGCTTGGTTCTCAACCCTATCTTGTTTATTATTGTTCCCAAGACAATAACAGACAAGTTAAAGACAGGCAATACATAAGGAACTTCTGTATGCCAATGACTGAGTTCTCATAGCTGAATCTGTCAAAGGATTAGAGAAGAAATTCCAAATATGGAAACAAAGCCTAGAATCAAGAAATCTTAAAATAAACTCAGAAAAAACAAAAGTCATAGTTGGCTGGAAGTGTCCATACTCAATATATAGAAAAAGATTAGGTAAGATACCGTATAATCTACCCATTTAAACTATGAGTGGACAAGAGATGCTGTAGGGTCTGTAGGATAACAGACAGGGCATCCAGCCATAAAACATTGTCCCAGTAAAACCACACAACTCATGCCAGCATGGAAAAGTAGACTTGCATTTATGATGATTATAATAAAATATGAGCAGAGAGTGTAAAAAAAATGAATGAAGGCTGCCAAAAAGGGAAAAAAATGAGGTGAATACACTCCATTGAATGTGTAATGTTAGTGTATATGAAAGATGAAGCACAAATAAGCTTAGAACAAAAAAAAAATAAGAAAAAAAACATGGTACAAGAAGAATTAGATTTAGTGTACCAGACAGAAAACTGATTCAGGGAGGACATGATACACTTGCATAAAGAAGTGTCAAGTGAAATGAACCTGTGGAAAAGGAAGACCAAGGAAGACACATGAAGTAGTAGTGAAGGTCAATCTTAGGAGACTGAACCTCATAAATGAGATGACGAAAGTGGAGAGATACTATGTTGGAGAAGACCCATACAATCTATTAAGCATGCAAAATGAGATGAAAAATGATGATGATGATGATGTTGGCATACCTATTGAGATTATTTCAACAGATTTTTTATTGTGTTTACACTTATAATTTATGGTAAAAGAATTTTTTTTTAATAATTTTGGTAATCAAAGGGGCATTACTTCATATGAAACGAAAATTAGATGAATTTTAACATTTTAGCCTTTCCTAAAATTGAAGTTTTGAAATTATCAAACAGTTTGATTATGTTAAAAAATTCATGAATGATATAGTATTTCATTATATTTGAATTTATAATCTCAGTACCTATGACTAGGAAACCAATTTTATTTAAATCAAAAAGTAATTTTTAATTTCAAGGAAGATTATAAAAACTATAGTTCTTTATCCTTAAATTATATCAGAAATATGATTTTATACTAATTATCCAGTTATTGCCATTCAATCAGTAAGAATTTTTTTTAATTAATTGCATATATAAAATAAAAAGGTAAATACAAATTAGAAATAGAATCAAGGATGGGAAGTGTTGATAAAATTTTACAAATAAAAACTTTGATTACAATAACATATTTTTATAATTTTCTTTGTTATAAAGCGTTTGCTTTTCCTTAGGTGGAGTTGTTCACCACTGTACAATCACTGACTTCATTCTCCTATTTTCTCACTACAATATTGGTAATCTTCACACAATTTACTCAGGTCATTTAAGGAATATATTTATATTCAGCCCTATTTTATAACCTATAAATTCAACAATTCAATAAAATCTGTTTTGATGTCAAAATGCATAAGATTAAAAACTCCTGTTTCAGAATGTGGAGACAAAGTGATTCATTTGATACAATTATTGTGGAGTGTAGGTTTCAATTAAGATTTTACTTTTCTTCTCTCGCACATATGTCCTTTATGCTTGTCTTTACAAGTGTACATAGTTTGAATATATTTAATTTTGGATTAATGTTTAAAGAAATTTAATTGAGGAACTTAAAGGTCACATATATATTCTTTAAATGATCCAAGCAAATTAGATGAAAGTTCCCACTCTTTAGAATTAGAAAATAATCAAACTTTGTAAAAACATCATACATTCAATTTGATGATAATAAAAAGTAAGAAGTGTGTTTTTCATAATATAAATTAGTTTCTTATGAAATCAACATGATTACTGAATGTTAAGTTTTAACGACATAAGCATAATTTGTAAAAGCCAAAATTAAATTGAGCATTTGGGTTTTGATGATGATATAAATATAAAAGCGTACAAAAACGATGAATGCTTCATATAAAACTAACTGCATAATAGGAAATAAAATTAAAACACCCATACAAAATGAAGTATAAAAAAAATTTTAAATTGCATCAAGTTAAAAGTAAACTTTTTCCTGTAAGGAAACAAAAGCTTGATTACTAAATTAAGAGAACAATAGCTGTAATTATTATGTAAAAGAGATCTAATTGCAACTTTTAGTTTAGCTAAGCTTAAGATATTGTCAATTGCAAATGAAACTTCTTGAAAATTTAGACAGTCCAAGAAACTAGTTCTAAGATTTTGTAATTTTCTTTTTAAGGATATCACTTTCAATCTGGTAAAAATCTAAGTGTGTGTGCATGTGTGAAAGAAAAAAAAAACATTTAGGAGAAACTAAGAATGGAAATGACATGGGTCACACCTGAAAGACATGTGTAAGTGTGAAGAGGGAATGGATGAATATATTCCTTTTGATAAAAAAATGTTAATATTTTGATGACTATCACCTAGTGACTGGCAGTGACATGGGTAAAATTTTACAAAAATCATTTATGATAAATCAATGTGCAAGGGAGGAAGCTATATTTGTTACTAAATTCAAACTGAGTAAAATAAAATGTTATGAGATAAAATTTCAATTTAGCAATTTAAGTTATTGAATGAAATTAATATATACTGAAAAGAAATAATTCATGATTTTTTTTTTTAAATGCTCATTAGAAAATAGAAGAGACGTATCATTTAGGTTTAATGGGAGGTTATTAAAAAACTAAGGAAATCATTTGTGAAAAAGCTACCCATCTAAATCCCTTGTAAATTATATTCAAAGAATTCTGGATCACAAACTAAAGGAAATGTTGAATGAAGATCTACAAACAGCAATATATTGAAGAGAAAATGGTAAAAATTAGCAAAACAGTAAAGTAGATAAAGTTTGGGAGCTTTCAAAATTCTTTCTAATTGTGAAATAAAATAAACAAAAAAAAGAGGGGTGGGAATATGTTTTAAATTAATTGCAAACCAAATTCAATAACAAGACATCAAAAACGTATAATTCTAGTAGTATAATTCTATCTTGACACCCCACTTACACTTTAAACTAAATGGACCTTAAGGCATTACTAACAGAATTGAAAGAAAAAATTAAAATCATAATTATTGAAACCAGTTCCTTTGGTGTTATTTTGCTACTTTTATGAAAATATCCAAAACAATTTTTTTTTTAATTTAAGAAGGTATTTTTGTTTTGTTTTGCTTAGTTGGAAGTATCTCTTTCTTCAGATATTTCACGCTTTCTTTTAAAACAGATTCTGAGAACCTGTTTTAAAAGCAAAAGCTGAATTCAGTTTGTTTCATCATTCTAAACCTTGAACAAATTGAACTATAATTGGCATAGGAGTGGCTGTGTGGTAAGTATCTTGCTTACGAACCACATGGTTCTGGGTTCAGTCCCACTGTGTAGCACCATGGCCAAGTGTCTTCTATTATAGCCTCAGGCTGACCAAAGCCTTGTGAGTGGATTTGGTAGACAGAAACTGAAAGAAGCCTGTCGTATATATATATATGTGTGTGTGTATGTATATATTTGTGTGTCTGTATTTGACCCCCAACATCGCTTGACAACCGACATCCCTGTAACTTAGCGGTTCGGCAAAAGAGACCGATAGAATAAGTACTAGGCTTACAAAGAATAAATCCTGGGGTCGATTTGCTCAACTAAAGGCGGTGCTCCAGCATGGCCACAGTCAAATGACTGAAACAAGTAAAAGAGTATAAAACAAAATCACAAAACAAATTAAAAAAAAAATAATCTTCATCAAATATATCATATATGTAACAGGGAAACCATTATCCAGACATGAATAGTCAAGTTATAGAAGTTGTTGGGTTACCTGCTAGCAATCATGATGAATTGGAAGACACAAATTAATAGAGAGAATCTATGGAAAGTAAACTCTAGAAACATTTCTGGTCGTTGCTAGTTCAATCCTACTCTTTTCCTGAATCAAATTTTCAGAAATAGAACAGAATGTAATCCAAATGGACGGATGACATTTTTTAAAGTCTCATATATTTAAAGAAGTATGAAAAGAATGCGTCAATTTCATTAATGAAGTTTTGTAAAACTATGAAAACAAATACATTTATTTACTCTTCTAACTTTCCTGTGCTAAGTTCATTTCATTTCTTCTTTTTTAAAAAACTATTCCAAGTGCAAAATAAACAATGAGATAAATGGAGAAAAAGTTTACAATCTTTTTCAATTAAAAAAACAAAAAGATTATATTCTCCAACAATAAAAAAAAACATGAATAAACTTAAATGTATAATTTTAAATTTGCTGTAATAAGATACTATAAAATGAATATATATGTTTGTATGAGTGTATGTATTCACATGTATATAGTACTATATTTTTTTCCCATTTGCAAATTGATTTTCTATATTAAAAGTATCAAAAATGTAACTATAAATCTGTATCTATGAAATGAAAATGTGAATAAAGAACAAATATGGAAGAATGCATGGATGTTAAATATGTAAAAAATAATATAAATCAATGTTTAAATATGTAAAGATTCAGCACCTGTTAATGAGTTTGAAGTCAGCAGCAGAATGTATCCATAATTTTGTAAATGAAACAAACTATCAAAAATGTCTTTCCACTCTTAAATAAAGTAATTAAAGGATGTAGAATGGTGTAACATTAGTCATAGACATTGGTGAAATAGCAAATGGAACGCTTTTTTCAAGCCTGATATCCAATGATTAAGATTGCAGATTTCCATAGTAGATTATTAATCATTGATGCTATAATTATTTGGAGGAGAGTGCTAATAACATATGTACTGCAATATACTGGTTTTGATTTGATTACTATTACTCTGTTCCTTGAAAAATAACCCAGTAGTGTAGTCAAAAGAAATTATCATAGGAAGTTTTCAGAAAACTGAATCTGTAGTCCCTTTATGATTGTGTCTGGAACCGTAATAATGTGCTTGGGATAAACATGAACATTGTAAATTTTCCACTTCTAGTCCAAGATTCTTTAAATTAGAGAATTCATACCAAGACTACTACTGCCTGACCTTCATAACATGTCCTAGAAAATATCTGACCAATTGGAACATATGCTCTATGGCTTCTTATGGAAGGGACAGGTTCTACTGGTCAGGAGGTTTGTTTGTTGTTAACATCTGATCCAAAGGAGATTAAGGATACTGTGGTCACTAATATGCAACCATGTGCGGAGGTTGACACAGCTACAGAGATTCCTGGACAATGACAACAGTAAACAAGTGTGGCCACCATCCATGTAGCATCTTTCTGTACTTGTCTCTTTGATGGTGTTGCAGTCCTGGGTCAAATGCAGACCAAAATTGAACATTTGGCAACTGAATGGTTGCCAGGTGCTCACTGCATTCTATCAGCTAGACAATCTGGTCAATGGAAAACCAACTCCCAAATTCTATAGGAGAGTGGTGTGAGTGACAATGACCTGGGAGTGATTCTAAGTGTCATCAAAGGCAGTCTTAGCAGTCTCTTCTTTCCGGAGGACCTTCAGGTAGGGGGTTTCTGAACAATTTCCAAAGAGTGGCTTTGCTTCATCATCATCATCGTTTTCCATGCTGGCATAGGTTGGACGATTTGACGGAGGACTGGCGAACCAGATAGTTGCACCAGGCTCCAATCTGATCTGGCAGAGTTTCTACAGCTGGATGCCATTCCTAACGCCAACCACTCTGAGAGTGTAGTGGGTGCTTTTACATGCCACCAGCATGAGGGCCAGTCAGACGGTACTGGCAACGACCTTGCTCGAATATTTTTTCACGTGCCACCAGCACAAGTGCCAGTAAGGTGATGCTGGTAATAATCATGCTCAAATAGTGCTTTTATGTGACACCGGCATGGAAGCCAGTCAGCTGCACTGGCAACAATCATGCTTGGATAGTGCTCTTAGCGCTCCGCTAGCACAGATGCCAGTCATCGAATTTGATTTCGATTTTGATTTCACTTGCCTCAACAGGTCTTCGCAAGCAGAATTTAGTGTCCAATGAAGGAAAGGTATGCATAAGTGGGCTGGTTACACCCCTGGCATAGGCCACGAGTTATTGTCCCACTTGGCTTGCCGGATCTTCTCATATTTCTAAAGGTCTTGGTCACTAGTCACTGCCTCAGTGAGGCCTAATGTTTGAAGGTCATGTTAATGATAATACAGGAATGATCACATTGGAGCCCAAGACACATTCACAATGATAAAATTGCCTGGCACACACCCATTCAGCACCCGTACACTACTTATTCATGGGTTTATGTCAAACAGTTGTTATTGCATTCAGGACAGATCCGGCTATCAACTCAGTCTATCATGAAATCAATCCATGTCTTCCTTTGATAAGGAAGAGTGAGTAGTCTTCTTCTGCCTGGTGGTTATGGCTAAGAAAATTGTGTGGTAGATGCAGCTGAAAGCTCTAAGGAAAGCTTTTCCTCTCAGGCCAAGCCCTCATCAGTTTTTTCTACATACCATTTGAAGAAGATGGTGAGAGTAGAGAGAGAGAGATGCTACCCTCCAATAAATTTTATAAAAATTGGTGAGTGGTGAAACTGACTTGAATAAAAGGGCCTACATTAATTATGTGGATATCGGCCAATAGCAAGAACTAGGAGAAGGCACTTGCCTTTTGTATGTCAAAGTAATCCAGGTTATATGAAGGATGTCCTTAATAACTCTATGTGGTTACCCCCAACTATTTTTGGAATTCCTTTTTGTTATTTTGATGTTCCACAATGCTATTGCGAATTACTGTTATCTAGTTGTTATTACTATAAGTAGTAGTTGTAAAATATTATTTTGTTGCTTTCACCCTTTTACTCAATGTAAATACCCTGCTTAAATTATATTTGGTATTCTGCTTTTGTTCTGTCTCCAGCATCCTGGGCCCATATAGTAAGCAAAAGAAATTATTGTTGTTGTTGCTATTTATATTCCTTACATTTTGAAGAAAAAAAATGTCAACAGGAAGCAGCAGATAACTACATTTTTCCTGAAGTTACAAATATAAATGAAAATATAATGTTGCATTATACACTCTTCTCCTACAGCACACACAAACACACATATAAATACATATGACAATAAAAATAAAAGAAATCTAAATTATAACTTCTTTACAATATTAAATAGGAGTTTAGTATTGTTCATTGATGTTGGTTTGATTTAATTTATGTATGTCTCCACAAAGTGTAAAAATATAAGAGGAAACAACAGCAAAAAGAATTTGAAATTTGTCAATATGAGTTGTATATTTTTGTAAAAAATGTTTTTGCTTTGTTCTACCAAATCAAAGAAAAGCATATTCATATGATATTTTTATCCAATTAAAAAAAATTTTTTTTCACTTTTTTCATGATATAGGTGTAGCCTTAAAACTTTAAGCAAAGTTAACTCTTGGCTGATGTTAGAAATTATTAAAATGAAACATCAATTTTAAAATAATAAAACTCTCAAGATTTAAAATATTTTTAAAATAATTCTTATTAAATGCTAAATTTTGTATGTTAATGTACCAAAGTGTAATGCAATAAAAATTCAATATAAACTCGTAATTTATGGCAAAGTAATGTTGTGCTATGTCTAAAAGCATACAGGGAACCAGTACAGACCAATGAAACACTAGTGGCTTACAGTAATTAATGATATACTAGGACCCAGTAATACTAATGAAATCTATGGATGAAAGACATGCTATGCAATCACTAATTAACTAATGACACTTCAGCTGCTGAAGTGTATGGTTCACTACAATGAAAACTGAAGCATCAAAGATCTCCTCAGAAATGAGAAAAATTGCAATTTTCAATGAAAGACAATTTACACATCTTTCAATAATTTTTGTAAAAATCAATTTCAAAACTTTTGTTATAAATATTTCATAAATAAAAAAATGAAGATTTTAAAAATAATGATCAAAACTGATGAAAGAGTCTTCCGAGTTAAATGAATAATATCAATTCCATTCACTGACAAATTAAGTCTAAAAATTAAATTAACCATAAATCCAAGCAACAAAAGTGAAAAAAATTAATACTAATAAAACAGAAAGTTAAATGAAAACAGCAATGAATAGAATATTACTTGTGTTGGGCGAATTGAAGTGAAGTGATAGAATTCCAGTAAAAAAGAATGAGAAAATAATTTCTTCATATAAAAGAATGAAGAAATTACTTAAAGGTTAATGAGATGTAAATTATTTGTCTATAATGCATTTCATTAGTTAATAAAAACAACAAAATTAGAAAAATCATTGACAGATCCATTTTTGATAAGGACCCGTAACAGTAGGTTGAGGATCTATAGATTGAGTGATCACGGTGTCTGTTGTTCGAGTTACAGTATGTCTAATCGCTGTCTCCCACATATACTTGTACTGAGCAGGGCTCTTTACCTCTGTTGTCTCTTCCTTTTTACGCCTCTTCTTACTTCCAGGTTTCAACTCCTCACTTGGAAGGGGAATGTTTTTATTTGTCTCTTCTTTCATCTTTTGTAGTCGTTTCTGACGCTGTAATTCAAGCTTACGTTCGTTCTCATACCAGCCATGGTAACGTAAATTCATACTTTTGTGTTGATAAAATACTAGACTAATTCGTGTTGGTGAAAATCTGTTAGGATTCAGAAGAGCAGTTGTTGCATGCAACTCTCGCTTAGCAACTTCAAATAACACAGAACCATGTGTTAATGCAATAGCAACACCTCCAATATCTGGATCTCTGAAGCTTTGTTCATTGAACTCAAGCTCAGAGCTAATTAGTTCGGCACTGTTGCCATTCAAACGAGAGTCTTCCATTGATCCATCAGCTTGTAAAAATGGCGTACTTAATGGCGGTGTTGAAGTAAGGTTTTTAGAATTTGAAGGAGAATAAGATGAAACACTAGTTTGGCATAAATTACTATTGACTTTATCAAAAATATCTTTCCTATCAAAATTAGAACTAAGAGATGATAGTCTGGAATGTTGGTCTTTTGATAAATCTAATGGTATATTAGCATTTGAACATGAATTTCTAGATAGATGGTTAGAAAAATTTACAGCATTCTGATTGGCAGCACCCATAACAGCAGCTGGTAATTCTGTATTTGGAGCTGGCTTTCTTGGAGTTGATATATTCACACCAGCTTGTGACTGGGGTGAAACTGTTCGTGATTTTTCTACAGCAGTCTGGCTCCGAATCATAACTGCTTCAGATAACAAGTGTAGAGGAGACTCAAAGTCATCTGATGTTAAACTAGATGCAGAGAAGGGACGCTTACTGTCTTTAACATTAGAGTTAACAAAAGGGACATTACATACTGATCCTGTTGGCAATAAGACATCAGTTGACATTTTCTTTAGACCCTCATAGGTTTTAGGGAGATCAATGTTTCTAAACTGCTGATGCAATGAAGGATCTATCAGACCATCTTTGCCAATAGCTGCTGATTGGCCAGTCAGCATTTTTATAGCTTCAGAATCACCATCCTTCAGAAAATTTGCTGGAGGGAATGTACCATGAGAATATAAATATTTACAAAACTGATTGTACGTGTTTTCATTATTTGACTGTGCATTTGTTGGGGGCTTTAAAGGAGCAACATTATTCACTGACTGATCATTTGAATTTTTGTTACTCTCTTCTACCGAGCCAACTTTAAACGATGATGATGATGATGATTGTGATGATGGTAAAGGTGCTAGTGGTGTTGATGATGAAGAAGATAATGATGTATTTAATGATGATAAGGATGATGGTGATGACAATGATGCTTGAGGTGGTGCTGTTGATGACAATGCTGATGCTGCAGATGATGATGATGATGATGATATATTATTTACTGTGCTGTTCTGTAATAAGTTAATTTTATCAACGATGTTCTTATATCCAGAGATATTTGCCATGGCATTCTGAGGAAGATTAGAACAAAGGTTAGATTTAGCATTAGTAGCAGCTTGAGACATAAGATTTGCATTCTTTGAATTCAAAAAAGTTGCTTTTCTGGGTGAACTCATGCGAGAATTGACTCTTTTGTTAGAAGGACTATCCTTCTTATTCTTCCCTTTACGTTTAGGTGTTACTGGAGTAGCGCGAACATGTGCAATCTTGGGATAGTTTGCGAGAATCTCAACGCATCCTTTCTTCAATTTTTCTTCAAACTTTTTATCTTTGAGATCCAAAATATAAAGGGGTAAAACATGTAGTTGCTCTTCAACTGGTTTTTCTAGAGGTCCATGTTTTGTCAAAGTTACAACCTATTAAATATAATTGAAGTAAATCATTACTGATGATATATATATATATAAAGAAAGAAAGGAGTGACTATATATTTTATAGAATCTAACTTATTGTCAATTTTGAAATAGATATATTACAAAAGACTCAATTTGCCTCTTATGTTTTTCATTATATTTTTAACTATAGATGAAAAACAAAATAAGATTTCAAAACAGATATTTTATTTTAAATCAAAATGAAATATATTTCTTTTAAAAGGAATATTTCTGGGTATGTTATTTAAATGTCTTTGCTTATTGCCTATTTTAGCCCCAATTGGTTCCACTTTAAGAGAAATCTTCCATTTTGGCATTGATAGTCAATTATTGGGTGTAGTTAAAAACTGTTGCATATCAAAATTGAATATTATACAAAATAGGGGGAGAATCCACAAAAAAACAAAAGACAAAGACAGGTGGTGCAGACAACAAACAGATGTATTAGTTTAACACTTGGGAAGTGAAGAAGTCTTTAAGGCTTCGAGCCTACGCTCTTCCACAGAAAGAAACAAGGAGATAAAATAGCGATCTATTATATAAAATAGTTATTTTAGTTTAACAAAATATATTTTCTTATATATTTTACATATCTTTTACATGACAACTTCAAACTTTTAATATGATTACCATTTTTAGACAGTAAGCTTCATCTTTAGTTATAATTTCTTTTTAACACTTACAACATAATGTTTCTCTTAGTTCAAACTCTGATTATCATCAGATGTAATACTTGTCATAATACCTGTCAGAATTCAAACAAGGAATCTTTATTTCTAAACTATGGATAATAATGCTGTTATCCACTTGGCCACTAATGCATGTAAATATTAAAGAATTTCTTATCTCTAAAGGATTCCCAGACATTTAAACATTTTGAAGATGGTGATGATATTTACCACAGTGCATCCATTGTTCATATTGTGCAAATCTTTATGTGAATGGGCACAAAAGTCCACACAGGCAGTCACACCAGAAAATGGCCGTGAAGGTTTTGAATTTTCATCCCGGTAACCAAGGCGACATTCATAACCACTGTCTTCAAAAAATACCTGTTTTAATGAAAAGATAAAGGAAGTTATAATAAATCTCTGGGTGAAGTATATATATCACAATAAAGGAAGTTGTTTTGTCATTAAATAATTAAACCCTACATATTGTTTGTATCATTTAAAAAGATTTTTAAGAGTAATTTTTAAAAACAAATTTATTCATAACTCATTTTCCTAAAATTCTGAGACCACCTTCGGTCACGACACTGACCATGGGATTGCACCTAGAAAGCTACCCTCCCAGGCACAAGTCCGGGCAAGACTGTCTTGTGGAAAGCCAGCAGTTGTCCATGCATACCGGCCTCCCCTCTCCACGCCACCAGTGTTATCCAAGGGAAAGGCAAGGGCCGATACAGCTTGGCACCTGTGACGTCGCAACTCATTTCTACAGCTGAGTGAACTGGAGCAACGTGAAATAAAGTGTCTTGCTCAAGAACACAACACGCAGCCCAGTCCGGGATTCAAGCTCACAACTTCACGATCGTAAGCTCAATGCTCTAACCACTGAACCATGCACCTTCACATGTGAAGGCGCACATAATTTTCCTAAAATATATAATGATTAATCTCAAACCTTTACACATATAAAAGTATAGAAAATTAATCAAATTGAGTAATTCAGCTCATATCAATAGCCATTGCAAAATTTGATATTTTTTTACTTCTTATAATATACTGCTTTTGAATATATCTTCAAAAGGAATCATTCAAAGCTATTGTATCATGGTGAGATAACAATTACAATCAAAATGCCACATTATTATCGCACATATCATGTCCAATCACATTGTGATTAAAATGCTTGCAAATACTCAATTTGATTTAATTAATTACTCCATCCTAGAGTGGAGGTGATATATTTTAGTTAGTGAGCATAACTGTACATATTAGTACAAAGCAAAGATTTATAATAAACTTTAACTAGAGCTGAATGATTATAAAAAAATTGTAGATGATTCTTTACCTGGTTGTTGTAGGATTCAGGTGCCACTGATTTATATAATGGAGCAAGTCTTGTTGCTAAACTCTGGAATTTATTTTCTGCAACTTCATCCTAAAATGAATAGACAACAATATACCACAAGTTTATGTTTGTAAATAGAGAGAGAATTATAGTCAATTGTTTGAATCTGGTACATTATTGTATCTTATTGGTACTTAATTGATTGACTAAGAAGCATGTAAAGTAAAGTTGATCTGGGGAATATTTGATCTAACAATGATGAAACAACAGATATAATAAAGCATCTAACTGGCTCTTTACTATCTGTGCCAAATATCTTCATAACAACAATTTTTTACATCAGCACAAGTCCATAGTTTGTATGGTAGAAAAACAGTAAACTGAATGAATCCACAATATCTAATGGGTATATGTTTTATCAGCATCACAATGACAAAAGTTAGAAGTGACTCTGTCAGGATTTGAACTCAAAACATAAAGGCACAAAACAGATTACTGTAGATTTAGTATTCTGCCACTATGTAATTGCATTTCCTTTATTAAAATTTTGATACTAATCTGTCTGAGACCATCTTTGATCCTATGATACAAACTATATGTTATAAAGTGATCTAAATTAAACCCTTCCATCCACATTTCAAGGTAATTTATGTTCCAAACATCAACTTAATAATGACAAAGAAATTTTGCAAAATCCTTCATTATTTTCAAATTAATTGAAATAAAGCTAGTATATTTCAACAGAAATACAATGATAAAATGGTTAAGACAAATGATAATTTCTAACTTCAAGGTAAGTAGTGTTGGTGTTTTGGTACTGATGAACAGAACTCATTTGTGAAAACAACATTGAGTAATGTCTCATTTCATAGCAGAGAAAGAGCACTGATATGGTATATGGATAAATTTTATGCGAAAAGTGGAGAAGGATTGGAACTGAGAAGGAAAAAAAGAACTGTTTGGTCTCTATGGAGAGAGAAAGAGGGGTATCTTTCAATATGTATTGTGGTGGAATGCTCTGCTGGGAAGCCTGAGTTTCAAATAGTTACAATTAGGTGAAACACGAAAGCAGGAAATTTTGAGTCTCAAACCAGACATGGTTAATGACTATTGATATGAAACCCCAAAATCTGGGTTTCATTGCAATTTTCAAAAGCAAAAGATGACTGTTGGATGTCTGATGAAAGGAAAGAACCTTTGTTGGTGATTTCTGTATTGTACTGCATAAGGTGATTATTTCCAACACGTTAAATATATTGAGCATAAGAGAGGTTTATTAATAACTCCTAAGGTCAGAAATACTAAAGTTCTTAAGGATAGGACATGTTTCCATCATATCTCAGTGTATGTATCAAGAGAGAGAGAGGGGGGGATGAATAATTAACATTTCGTTAGACCATATACTTTATGTTTGCCCTTCATACTGCTAAGGTCTCAAGCAAGAAATAGAAGTAGTATTTATTTTTTAGATTGGCAAGCCAAGCAGATGCATCATGTTTCAACTTGGAACATAATACAGTAGTTGTAATAAGATTTCGAATGACGGTGCAGCCAATGAGTCAACAATCTATGGCCCACAGCCTTCTTTCATCTTGCCCTCTGACTGTAAAAATAAGACAGTGCAAACAAAATCTTTTGTTTTCCTTATCTATCTTTGATTAGAAAATAATAACATTCATTATTAATTATGTAGTGGTTTCAAATGAACCATAGTTTTATATTAATACAAAGAAAAATTAAATTATTTCACTATGTTAAAAAAAATCAAAGTTTCTCCAGGTGCAATATTTAAGCATTAAATGTTTTCACTTTCTTAAATGGACAGAACAACAGAGACTAACAGTGTCTTCCATTCTGTAAGTGGTATCAAAAGGTTCCCAGACTAGTTCTGTAGTGTACCAACAGATGGCAGCACACAGTTGTGTGCACAAGGAAAGCTAGTAGTGACCTTCATGAGGCAGTGTGATGAATGACATTGCTGTGTTTATTTCGCAAGTTGTGAAATTTGTGTTTTTGTGATCACATGTATGCTGTAGTCTGCGATTTTATCATGGACATAAACTATCTTATAGTATCTTCAAACCTTGTATCTAAAAAAAAAAGTAGTTCATAATTGATCCAAATGAACTTACCAATACTGTATCTTTCAGTCTAAACTTTTTAGCATCCTTACTTCGAGCAAATTTACATCCATTGAAATACATACTCCAAGAGCACCCGAAAGAAAAAGAAGCACCTCTTTTTTTTATATCCATACCTTGACAAGCACAGGTTTTTCTGAAGTAAAAGAAAAATGCAATAAGTAAATAGGACTACATAAATATGCTTTCATATTTAGATAAAACTATATTAGCAGTTGTAAGGTTAAGCGGTCAGCTTCACAACCAGTCAAGAGTTCAATCCAATTATGCAATACTTTAAGCAAATGTCTTTTGCTATTGTCTTAGGATGACCAATACCTTGTGAGTGGAACTTGATAGTTAGAAAGTGTGAGGTTGCTCCAGTTTTAACACTTGATCTCAGATCAAGTTACTTGCCAGACAAGTACAACTACAATATATGCATGTGTAATATCATAGCCAAATGGTCTATAGTTGACGCACGGTTCAATTCCTGTAGGTGATTCTGTTCCCTTTTTTCTATGTAAAGGGTTTTATCCCATACATTATGAGCCATTATTGCATATGAGCAATGTGTGTGTACATACACACAATCACATCTTATATTTACAAAGTTTCTCATATGCATTAATAGCTCATAATCTTTGGAGCAAAAACCTCTCACACAAAAAAGTGAACAAAAATTACATACCGGAATCAAACTACATGTTTACTGTTGACTAAATGGCCATGATATCACACAAAGTTGTATATGCACACATATGTGTGTATGTGTATATCTTTCATCAGTTTTGATCAGAAAAGGATATAAACTTGAGTGAGAAACAGAAAAACTGGTGACATTCCTTTGTTGCTCTCACCATGAGAAATATAGTGAACCAGTGGAAACTCATAACTAATGTTACTATTTTCCACTAATTGCAAAATAAATATATCAGCCGAAACAGGATTTTTTTATCATTTTAGGAAATGTGAATAGTTCTTAAATAGTATTCTATTGTGTCTGGGGAGAGTCATTTTCTTTTTGTGCCTTATAATTTAACACACTCACTGGTAAAATTTCCACTTATTTCTTATTCTTATTTTCCTAAAATTTTCATTGTGTCTTGCAACCTTTTCAATAATATAGTAGTTATATAGAAATTCAGCTTAATTAACTGAACAGATATTCCATAACTGATAGGATCTATTTTCATTGTTGTTTCCAACTCTGACTGAACAAACAAATTCAAAGGCATTCCAACTATGATCATCCAACCAATAAGAATATGTAGGACAAGATTCACCAATGTGTCACTTCCTTACTTAAGATAGTTGCTTATGGTTTAAGAAAATTGACTACTGTTTCTACCAAGTGAAGCAGTCATTTAGAACAGTGGTTCACAACCATATTTTTCATTTTTGGACCCCTACCCCTTTGATTTTTAATACATCAATGTATTATCAGTTCAGCTAAAGACACTGTTCTTTTTTTTAATGGTTATGTCTGCAGGGAGAGATAGTATATGTGGGTTACTTCATTTAACATGAGAATTGTGAGCTTTTATGTGTGTGCACACATATATATAACTAAATATGTGTGTGCATGTGCACATGTACATGTGTATATATTATATATATAAAATCAGACAAAGTTTGATAAAGGCAAGAACACCAAAACAGCAAAGATATTGTCAACCCTTTCTTTGTAAAAGTTAATAAATGTTTACTCAACTAAAAAGAATTGAGTAATTCCTCAGTTTAATGTTAAAGTTCTTTTACATATAGCTTGACATTAAAACAAACATTTATATATATATATATGTATATATATATATATATATATATATATATATATATATATATATATATATATATATATATATATATATATATATTAATAGAAATGGTAAGACAACAAAAGAATGAAAGAGACCTCGATATTGTGTAAATAGAGGAATTTATCTGTAAATATAATATGTGACAATTATTCAGTAGCCATGATAAAACTCCAAGTTTCAGATGTCGGGGCGGAAACTCGGAGTTTTATCATGGCTACCGAATAATTGTCACATACTATATTTACAGATATATATATATATATGTGTGTGTGTGTGCGTATATATATATATATATATATATATATATATATATATTCATACACTGATCATCTGTTTTTTCCCATGCTAGCATGGTTTTGGATGGCAAGGTATCTGAGCTAAGGATTTATGGCTGGATGCTCTTCCTGTCACCAACCCATACCATATAAGGGAGTTTTTATTCCAGAAATCTTCGAAAGAGCAAAACAACCAGACATAATGCCAACAAAGAATGTCAGTAATATCACCATTACTTCACCACTCAATTGGTGGCAGTACATGAAATATCAACCTTTACATACATTCACACAAATCCATGCATGTGCACACAAGCACTTACATAATAGGCATTCATTGATAGGCAGCTGTAAGATCACTGCTTTTTGTTTTAGTTACAGTTCAAGTCAGAGTTTTAGGTGTAAGTTAACTTGAGCATACTTGTAATAGTTACATACACTTGTATGTACATACAATTACCCTGTGCTTGAGGAGACCTATTGAGTCAAGTACATCAACATCAAAAATCAATGGAAATTGTAGTTGTGTTCCCTGTGCCGGTGGCACGTAAAAAGCACCATTCGAACATGGCTGATGCCAGCACTGCCTTGACTAGCTTCCGTGCTAGTGCCACGTAAAAAGCACCATCCGAACATGGCCGATGCCAGTGCTGCCTTGACTGGCTTCTGTGCCGGTGGCACGTAAAAAGCACCAATCTGATTGTGGCCATTGCCAGCCTCGCCTGGCACATAAAAAGCACCCACTACACTCACAGAGGGGTTGGCTTTAGGAAGGGCATCCAGCTGTAGAAACACTGCCAGATCAAACTAGAGCCTGGTGCAGCCTTCTGGCTTCCCAGATCCTGGTCAAACCGTCCAACCCATGCTAGCATGGAAAACGGAAGTTAAACGCTGATGATGATGACGATGATGATGATGATGATGATGTATGTACCTATTGCATTACATCAGTAGATGGAATATTACCTGATCTTTCTCCCTATAAAAATACACACACATATAGTTAACATATTACTAAGTGTAACTCTTATTTTTATTCTCGAACAATTGTTGTTTAGATTTGATCTGTCCAAATCAAGCAAACCTAAAAACAAAGGTGTCCCAGTCATGGACTTAACTTTTATCAGACAGTGTATCAAGGAATTAATTATCCAATGTCTTCTGATTTTAAGATAATATGAAGTGATTCACAATACTGCTACTCTAGCAGTTTGTGTGACTCCATAGAGTACCCCACTAACTACACTGGCTTCACTTTTTACAGCATTAGCTTATTTCTTGATAGTTTCTGTTGTAGATTAGTCCAGAGCAAGCCAAGTCAACAGACAGAATGGTCAAAGGCATTCCAGCTATGACCATCCTATCCCTTTAAGAGTATCTAGGACTACATTATTAAACTACAGCTTAAAATCTCAGAGAGGAGAGAATACATTAAATAATGTATTCTTTCCTTTTTGAGACGATAAGGGGTAGTTTGAGAGATACTTGGTTGCTTTTTCTAGTAGGTTGAGCAACCACCTAGAGGCTCCATTGTTAGTTCAAAGGCTCCCATACTGATAATATGATACGGCATGGCTTCTCTACACTCAGACTGTTGTTAAGGCAACAGGTCACACAGACTGATATGAAAGCTAGTTACAAAATTACATACTGTTCATTGTATCCACAGCGTCGATCAGTTTCTAAACCAAACTCTGTCAATGTTGGCACTAGGTAGGAATACATCTCATTTGCTATGCTGTTTGGAATACCTTCCCAGGCTACAACGCATATTATGAGGCAAGCAGTTTCACAAAAATGTCCCTGTCGGTGTCTGACAAGACAGAGAACTTTCTCTTCGACCCCAGATCTGCGGACAATCTGAAAGTAAATGAAAGCAAAGCAAAAAATATTGTGGTGAGACAATAATAATATTACATGATTTCTGATTAACACTAAATGGTACATGTTATAGACGTTGTTAACTGTTATAACTGCTGGCACCAGTGTTATTTGTACTGATAGTATCAAAACTACTAATTGTAGTAGTAGTAGTGGTGGTGGCGGTGGCGGCATCAGCAGCAGCAGCAGTAGCAGTAGTAGAGGAGGAAGAGGAGGTGGAGGGAAGATGATACTATAAGTATAAGAGGTACAAGTACCTCTTGTGAAGTTGTTATCAATACACTGATACCAATAAAATAAATACAGCAAGTGCTTGTATTGATAATGCATCACAACAACCTGATAAATTAAGAGATTATGATTGTACTAATCTGTTCGCTCTAAACCAAGTGTTTTCAACTGGAGTTGATATGGCCATTGGCGGGGGTCCATATAAGATTTTTTTTTTTGTTAAAATTTATGTACAATGAATTTGGTTACATTTCTACAATACACAAAATATTTCAACATATTTTTTTATACAATTCCTAATAATATTCAATTATAAAAATATAACAGGATTTTATTTAAACATCAAATGACAATGGGGGTCCAGTAGAGTAAAATAGAAATAAGAGGGGTCCATAGGCAAAAAAACGGTTGAGAACCACTGATCTAAACTACAGTTTCTACTTAGAAGATGTAACTATTAAGTCAGCTCTGACATAAAGGAATTCACAGCTTTTAGAGGGCTTTGTTTTGTTTCTAGAAACTTCAGATGAGGTATGTTGGTTACAGGTGTAACTGCTTTAACTATAAGTTTACTTACTCAGAGCTGACCTGAGACTAAACAACAATTTCCAGTCCACCTGCCTGTCCCTTACCCCTTAATTGTTTGCAGTCATCAAATTACCTAAATCTTTTGGTGCCCAACCATTATCTAAATCACAGGCCCAAATGACTTCCTAGCCTTTGCCTTTAGTGTGTCCCTTATTAGCTCTTGTTATAATCAAACTTTTCGATATCTTTTTTCCAAGTCTATTTAAACAAAAGGAATTTCTTGTAGAAAGTAGACACTTTTGATACAGTTAGCTACTGCTGAATCTTTCTTAACTCCAATATATTTTACAGAATGCAGAACGTTGTTATTAATGATGAACTACAACATTTTAACTATTTCTCTTCCTTTAGTGACCATCAATACAGATACCAAATCATCAAATCCACTGGTATGATTTCTTTCTAATTCTATATAATGATTAAGTATAAAACTATGATCACATTAAAACTTCTACATTTGGAATTAGCAGAGCTTTTCACAAAATACAAAATAACTGCTGGCCAAACTTTCTTTCTATAACTAATTACAGTAGTGGTATGAGCAGTAGTAGTAGGAGGAAAGATACAGTACTAGTTTCTGTATATTTTCTGAAGTAGTACCAAAAACATTTACAGTAATAATGTATGTGTATATAGTTGTAATACCAGCAATATTTATAGCACTAGTACCAAATACTAACAGTACCAATACTTAAATTCTCTTTCTAGTAAGTAGATTCACATGATACCTCCATTTTCATGAATAATTGCCAACTTTTCATGAACAATTGCCAAGCTATCCCAACACACATAATATGGTTTCCTATCTCTAAACAATACTATATTCTTAATACTCTCAGAACAACATTAAATAACTTTGGTTTCTTCTTTAAGGAAAAAATATGTTTCATACCTAGCATACAACACCCAGTCAAAAAGGGAACTTCTATGCAGTCACTTGAACAACTAGAAATTGACAACCATCTTTAAGTAAGGACACACTGGGTAGTCCTAGATATAGAATTAAGTGGGATGACTGAAAAAACCATTGATAATAGGTCTATTGTTGATTAGACCAGGTTGGCTTTGATCAAGAAGATATGTAGTCAAAGGCATTCCTACTATAATCATCATATTTTCTTTTATCAAACATAGGACTGCATTTACTGAATTTTCTTTTAAGATGGTAAGGTGTGATTTTGAAGGAGACATACTATTATTTCTAGTGGGCTGACAGGGTGAGCCATCAATTAGAGACTCCCTCATTAACTACTCAGCCAGGGCTAATCTGAAGCTAAACAACCTCATTACTTGACATATCCCTGACATACACTAACTCCAAAATCTTTTTGTTTGACATAAATGCTATCGACTTCACTACTTTGTTTTGAGAAATCAAGTTGAGTTGTGTGCCAGTCTATGGACACAAGAATTAAATAATAAATCTTGGCTAGGATAAAATAACTCTGGTAGAATTAAGTTAAATTGATATTTTATTCTTGATAATAACTTACTTAAACAAACTTGTGAGAATATAAATATACAGTAAATTAAGATAAAAATTCTCTATCTTATGATAGCACAGGGGAAAATATAATCATTGAAATGGTTTCTTAGTGTGTAACAATAAATAAAAATGCCATCAGTTCTTTTAGTCAGCTAATATATAATTATTAGGAGAGCATTTGTTCTGTAATGATGCCAGAGATAGGAGTGTTCTACAGCATTAAGTTTCTGCTTAATTGTAAATATTCAATAATTCAAGGAAACAAATTAACTGCATCATAACTCACAAGTTAAGGTCTAGTCTTTCCAACCTGGGAAAATAATGATAAGACAATATTAAATGCTGGGCTATGGTAAACAAGTTTGCTTTCCAATCACATGGTTCCAGGTTCATTCCCTTTGCATAGCACCTTGAGTATAACTTCATGTTAACTAAAGTCTTTTGAATGGAATTTGAGAGACAGAAGATGTGTAGAAGCCTGTTATATGTGTATAATGGCTAAAAATAAACACAGAAATACTTAGTGGTATTTATTCTATTCAAACTGCACAAACATTTATCACTTTGGAAATCTGAAATGCAATGAACCTATGAATGGCTCATTGGAAATCTATAACCAATGATGATGTTGTTCACAAAATGTATGATACAAAAATTAATGATAAATAATTGTACTTACCCACTTTGCAATTGGACAGCCCTGACTACTTTTGCCCTCCTTTCCAGTATAAATAATTTTCTCTACACGAACAGCCTCACCAGATAACCCAGTTCTGTAGAAATGGCAAAGACGCAAATTGAAAACATACTCAATAATTTAATTATACTAAATTAATGTTTTTAAAGATACAGGTTAAGTATTAAAACATTAACTTTAATTCTTACATGACACAATGCAACTCATTCATGCTTCCTTAAAAATTTTAGTATTTCCTAAGATTGTGATATATAATTGTGTATGTACATGCATGCGTGTACATGTGTGTGTTTGTGTGTGCATGTGCATACACATGTATAGATATTTTATTGATGTAAATGTGTTTAACAGTAACAGTAAAAAATACAAGTGAGAAATTTAAAGAAAATGTGTGAGCAGATGTATTTGTGGAGCAAATAAGTAACAATATTTAAACATGTAGAATTATGAACACTTATGAATAATCTTTTTTACACTCAAAATAATTTATCATTAAATTCCAAATCTAACTATTGTAAATGAAATCTTTAAAATTTCTAAAACCATCATCTTTAAAATTTGGCCACAGGTTTCTTTTGGCTGTAATTAAGTAAAAGAGTTAAAATAAGTAAACCCAAGAGTAACTACAAATACTAAAAGACTATTCAAATTACAATTGATACCATCTTAAATATTTCAATGTATGAGAATAATTTAAGGTGATAAATGAAGTAATTTGAAATTTGATAAATCATTACATTAGTCACAGAAAAAGAAGATTTTGTGCCTTTGGTGAGGATCTTTTTTTTTTTAAGCTATCTGTAATGTTGGCGATGTAATGGAAAAATGAGACAGGACAGAAAGTATTCTTCTTTCAGGAGGTGTCCACTTATATGTATCTATTCTAGAATGGTTTGTAAATTAAGTGAATATTCAGATCAAGGAATACCTGTAACATGGTTTGTATTCACTACCCATACCTGATACCTAGGTCTTAGTATCTGTAGTTATAAGTACTCTAATCTCTCAATATATAAATGGCAAAATGTCTGTCTGTGTGTCGTTTATACAAATCCACAATTTTTCAGTTAGAGGGCTCGCACTTTCTATGGTCATTCAAAACCATCCAAGGGTGGTTTTACATTTTACATTTCCCCAGTCACCCAGCAAAGCCATTAAAAAATCAATAGAAGTGACTTTTTGTGAATTTTCTATCCAAAACCCAATCAAAATGCCCGAAACTTGATACGCCAATTGAATGCCAGC
This sequence comes from Octopus sinensis, assembly GCF_006345805.1. Lineage (NCBI taxonomy): Eukaryota > Metazoa > Mollusca > Cephalopoda > Octopoda > Octopodidae > Octopus > Octopus sinensis. The sequence continues at coordinate 187,643,473 of NC_042997.1, forward strand.
TAGCTGTATGTGACTGGTCAGAGATTTGGACAGTACTCGTGTGTATGTGCGCATGCATGCAGCTGTATATGCATGCACTAGCAGTATGACCCGGCAACGCTGGGTCATAGTGCTAGTTATAATATAAAGGACTTCAAATTTAGATTTTAAAGATATTTGTGTATTTAACCTAACATTTAATTGAAATATTTCAGATTTCTAATGGTTTAGGTTTTATTCAGATGCTCAGACCATAATATTAAAATATGAATTACTAATTGGGAAGGAATTTAAATTCTAAAGCAATCTTTTCAGAAACAAAAACAACACATTGTTTAGTTTTAAAAAAATAACTGAGACAGTACAGACACCAGTAAGTTAAACAATGAGTGCTTGTATTTTCTGAAATGAATTAGTAAGAGAGACATGGTTACTGAGTGCTTGATACATGATTTACACTTCTGACTTCTAAGTTAATCTGATATTGCCATAGACAATGTTTTTTGTACTTAGTTACTTTCCATTATTCAACTCTATTCAGCTTGTCTAGCTCTCCAAAACATGCACCAATTCCACATTAGTTGTTGTCATTAGAGAGAATCAAAAGCAAATTAAAAACTGAAACAAAAATCAATCATTTATAAAAAATATAAACTGTTTGATCAGAAAATAAATATTTTCAGTTTGCATTTTGGACATTAATTTATCAATGAATATTTGTAACATTTTTGTAGAGGATCATGATTTAATAGCTTTTATAATTTTGTTTGAAAAGGAAATTTTATCTTCTTATTTTAATGATCTGAATTTAGACCATTTCAATTGACATCTGTGTCTTTGAGATTTTTCAAGAAGTTTAAAGAATGTTGAAAAAACAAAAAACATAAAAAGCTGACAAACACAGCAAACACAGATGTTTTTAAGTTATAACTTCACTGTCAACATTCAACCACATTTGAAATTACCATTTGTTATCATTATTGATGATGTTCTGAGTTCAAATGCCATCATGGTCGACTTTGCCTTTAATCCTTTTGTGGTCGATAAATTAAGTACCAGTTGTGTACTGGGATCAATCTAATCGACTGGCCCCCTCCCACCAAATTTCAGGCCTTGTGCATATAGTAGAAAATATTATTGATGCTGCTATTACTACTTTTATTAACATCATTAGCAGCAGTAACACGTCTTAATAGATTTATCATTGCCATCTTCTCTACAATCATCTCTTCCTCTCTCTGCATTGAAAACCTGCGTGAAAGCTTATGAACTTTATTTTCTTCTTATAATCTTTGTTTGCTTGTTGTTGCTTTTTTTTCTCAGAATCAGAATATTAATTACTTACCGATTTTCCATTATCTTTTTCACTTCTTCTAATGAAGACCCTGCTCCTAAGTGAGTATAAAAGGGCCCTTCAACAGCTTCACTAGGAACATCTAAGCATAAAAACAAAAGCAACACAGATAAGAAATAGTTTCAAACCATTTTGTTAACAATGTTTTATACAAGAACTCACAAGCATTTATAGGGATATTTTTTTTTAAACATCCAACACAGAAAAATACTTTATTTTCACTTTTAATAAGAAATCTTTGTTAGAGTTCAGAGAAGTTTAAAACATTTCCCACCTTTATTGTAATTTTAGACTTCCCTTTAATATATATTTTCTGCAAATTCATGACAACAACAATATGAATCTAAGTGAGTTGTATGTTGCGTAAGATTTCACAAAAGGTTTTAATAACTACAAGAAGTATAGATAAGTAACCTAGTTAATCATTCTGCATTTGATAATACAGACTGATTGATTTTATATTGGAAAATAGACTTTACAGTCATTAGTTTATTACTTATTTAATTAACCCCAGGATGAGCACTGAACAGCAGACTTGTGATCAAAGGCAATCCTGTTGCAACCATTAGTGTGCTATGTGCTAAGTCATTTTATGGTTTAGTCAGAAGGAAGGGTTGCATACATGACCTTTGCAGGCCCCCTGAATCCAGTGATATCAATATGTTTGAAAATTATAGCAAGAGTGAGCACACAGCATGACTGTGTATTAGAAGTTGAAAGATAATGGTGTGCAACACCTAGCTAATCAGTTGGATGGCTTTCTTTTTCTTTTGGATGCAACCAGGAATATTCATTGTATGCAGTAGCAGAAGTGAAAGCAGTGAGTTTCATTCGAACACTGTAGAAGTTTTGCAATTGTTTGAAGTTGAGGTAAATACTTCCTGTTAGTGAAGAAGATTACTAGTCACTAAGGCATAAATTTTGTTATATTATAAATATGAAACTACCAGGAGAAATTATTAGTATTTGTTGTGACTTTGGAAGTTTTAGACTTGAGGGGATTGGGTACAAGATTGTTTTCTTGATATGTGCAGTGTTTGTGAAACAACATTGTCATGTTTCTGTTGGAGAAGGCTTTTGATGTCTCTGTTCAATAAGATAGTAACTTCAATATGAAGCATCTTTGTGTTAAAGATTAGGAGAGATGACTCATGTCATCTACATATGAGTTATTAGAGATGACAGCAAACATTCTGTTGATGTGCATGAGGAAGAGTGTAGAAGATATAACCAAAACTTGGAGAGTACCAGAGTTAATAGAGTGTGATCAGACAGAGAGTGCCCTAAAAACACACATTCTAAGGGTGAGATTTAACAGGAAGCTTCTGATAAAAGAAACAAGAGATAGATGGGTTCCGTAGGTGAACTGCTTAGCTAGAAGATTCTTATGACAAACACTGTGAATGTTCTGCTGTTGACAAGTGCAATGAAATTGCTTTCAATGAATTTCTGAAAAGAAAGAGTTAAAGATGAATAACACAGAATAGGTCTCCATTAGATCTAGGGTAATAGAACCCTGATAATTTACAGAAATCACTAAGGATGGGAGGGGATTGTCAATGCCTATTTCAATGACTTTTGAGATGTTGAAAGTAAAATCAATGATAAGTCATGAGTTCACATAATCAAAGAGATATTCCTTCTTAGGAATGGGGCACACTGTAGTAATTTTCCAAAGATCAGGATATAATTCTTCAGTGGAACTGATAATGGAAAGGAGAAAGAGTAACTTTGGGGTGCATTGTTTGAGGATAGAGCTGATGGCTTTGTTTTTCTGAGGTGATCAGAAGTGTATTCATGAGTACTGTGTCTATATATGCTTGTGAGCCGAGTCAAGTGGAGAAGGAAAGCTTGGGATCATTTTTTTTGGTCAAGTGTGTGTAATGTTTAGTAAGATGTAAAGTGAGAAGCAAATGTAGAAACTTTCTCTATAGGACTAGTGTTTATGGAACCATCATGGTTGAGAGATGGAAAGTCAGATAATATTAGTATAGATCTTCCAAGAAAATTAGTTACATTTAGAAAACTAGAAGATGGTTTTGGCTACATACTTAACTCTCTTAGGTGGATCAAGGGTGAAGCACACATATTGTTAGGGACAGTTAGCATAGAATTGGCAGCAAATTTCACTAGTTAGCTGACTTGAAATACCATAGGGTTTGAGAAGTAGGAGGGTTATGTAGTTTGTGGATATATATGGCAGGTAGTCACGATCAGGTAGTAACCGGGTGATCTGATATATGCAGAGATGGTGGTAGTTTGATGAAGGATGCATTTGGAAATGCGAAAAAGATCAGGAGTGTCAGGAATGTATGTGTGTAATCAGTGGTATATATTTCTTTACTACCCACAAGGGGCTAAACACAGAGGGGACAAACAAGGACAGACAAACGGATTAAGTTGATTACATCGACCCCAGTGCGTAACTGGTACTTAATTTATCGACCCCGAAAGGATGAAAGGCAAAGTTGACCTTGGCAGAATTTGAACTCAGAACGTAACAGCAGATGAAATACGGCTGCACATTTCACCCGGCGTGCTAACGTTTCTGTTAGCTCGCCGCCTTTGTGGTATATGTAGGTGATGAAAAGAATTGTGGAAGAGCATTAAAAACAGCAAAAGATTCAGCTTTTGCACCAACTGCATCAATATAGGGTTAATGGGAAAGCCAAGAAGAAACCGGCACACTGAAGTTTCAGACACTGTTGACACCAAAGACAGGTGAAATGAGATAAATGTCCTCAAAGCAAGATGAAAAATGGTCAAATAGTTGTGATGATTGGAGAAGTTTCAGCCAATGTAACTGACAGTTCTTGTTATTATAATGGTGAGATAAGTGAGGAAGGACATTCTACACAGGTGCTATACAAACTATCAGTTTGAATATAATACAACCTGCAGTTGGGCAGTAGATAACAGATTAGAGGTTGGTTTTTCAGACAGAAATGAAGTTTGTGGTTTGTATATGAATTTGTGACAAATGCTGGGGTCCACAAAAAAGCATGTGCAAATCCATGTCACTCCAACCCATACCTGCATGGAAAACAGACATTAAAGGATGATTTTGATGACGATAATCAATATATATATATATATATATATATATATATATATATATATATATATATATATATAAATATATATAAACATAAAGATATAGATATAAAGACAGACAGATAGTTAGATATAGTTAATCAAATATATTCAATAAGAATAAAGTGTACTGGATTTCAGATAAGTGCTCTTGGTATGAGAAATGTCTAAAACCTTAAAATGTATTTAGAGATTCAATTGGAGTGATTATACATTAGAAAGTAAAAGCAGGAAAAATTACATCAAAAAATCACATTAGATATATATCCATAATATAAATAATATTATATTAATTGATAAATATATGAAGCAAGATTATTTAAAAAGGCTTTAAATAATCATACTTTATATATTTATCAATTAATACAATATTAAATATATATTTATCAATTAATACAATATTATTTATATAGATGTATATCTAATGTGATTTTTTGATGTAATTTTTTCTGCTTTTACTTTCTAATAAATAAATAGATAGATAGACAGACAGAAGAGAGAGACAGAGAGACAGAGAGAAAGAGAGACAGATAGAAAGATATACACATGCACACACATTTTTATTTATACACACACAATCACACACATGCACACACTCATACATATATATTTATGTATAGAGATACACAATTTATATGCATACATGCACATTCACACAACCATCCCAGCTGAGGGGAGAATTCAGAGTAAACTGTCAACTTCTGATATAATAAACATTGCTGTTTACTCTACCCAGTGTATTGCATTCTATATAATATAATGTTTGCATTATGTAGAATTTATTTTAATATACTTTACAATTTTTACATTATGTTACACACATACACACACACATTTATATGCATATGCATTTTTATATACATACCACTATGTATGTATGCATAAACATTTAATCACACACACACACACACAATCTAACCCAGGCCTGGCCAACTTGAATTACATTGTGGGCCACTTTAATCACAGAAAGTTTTTGGAGGGCTGCTTGTATACTGACAGAATTGAAAGCATTTTGCTTTTTTCATGCTAGTATTACAATAATGAATGAATGATCGTTGATTCAACATAAAATATATATTTCTTTATTGCCCACAGTGGGGGCTAAACTGAAAGGAGACAAACAAGGATGAAAGGCAAAGTCAACCTCAGTGGAATTTGAACTCAGAATGTAACAGCAGATGAAATACCGCTAAGCATTTCGCCCGGCATGTTAACAATTCTGTCAGCTTGCCGCCCTATTCAACATGAAATATTATCATTGCAAAAACAGTAGTAATTTTTTCATTCATTTATTTAGCGCCCGCTTTCCATGCTAGCATGGGTTGGACGGTTCAAGTGAGGTCTGGGAAACCAGAAGGCTGCACCAGGCCCAGTCTGATCTGGCAATGTTTCTACGGCTGGATGCCCTTCCTAATGCCAACCACTCCGTGAGTGTAGTGGGTGCTTTTTACGTGCCACCGGCACAGGTGCCAGACGGGGCTGGCAAACGGCCACAGTCGGATGGTGCTTTTTATGTGCCACCGGCATGGGGGCCAGGCGAGGCTGGCAACAGCCATGATCGGTTGGTGGTTTTTATGTGCCACCAGCCTTTTTTACTTTTCCTTACAATCTTTAATTTTTGATAAACTTCTAAAAATGTTTGTTTAAATAAACTCATTTCAAGAAAGTATCAAGCAGGCCGCAAGATAAAAGTCTGTGGGCCACATGCAACCCACGGTCCTCAGGTTGGCTAGCCCTGATCTAACCTATACCAGCATGAAAAAGTGAATGTAAAACAATTATGGTATCAATTTGGGTTTACTCAATGTATATTTATAGTGTGTAATACATTTAGTTTTATAAAGTAGGTGATTTATTCTGTAACTCAAACAAAATTATTCTTGTCACCTAAATGAATGGTCATATTCCAGAAACTCCAAATAATGACAGGGTAAATCACCAGTTTCATACATGTTTGTTTTCTTTTCACATTAATCATCATCATCATCGTTTAACGTCCGCTTTCCATGCTAGCATGGGTTGGACAGTTCAACTGGGGTCTGGGAAGCCCGAAGGCTGCACCAGGCCAGTCAGATCTGGCAGTGTTTCTACAGCTGGATGCCCTAACGCCAACCACTCCGTGAGTGTAGTGGGTGCTTTTTATGTGCCACCGATACAGATCTCCACAGTATTTAAGAGCTCAATTATTAACACATTTATAATAATAAAAGTGCAATTCTGTCTGTCCGTCTGGGACCCATGTATCTCAGTCTACATTTGTTCTACATATACATATTATACCTTTTTGGAATCAAGATGATCCCGGGATTGAAAATCTGCCCTTCATTTGGTTCTTGAACATCCAGCATTGAGATCAGGTCTGGATGAGGATTTGTTATATGCTAACAGTTGAAAATTCAAATTTTAAAAAAAGTCCAAAAATTTCTGAACTTACAAGTTTTCATTTAAACTGAATTTAAAGTAATACCATATCAGTAGGGTATCAATTAATGCTCCCTTTAGTTTGGAGCTGAAGGCCCAATTAGCCCTTTGCAGGAGCTAGCTCAAAAGTCAGCAGGATTGCAGCTTCTAAGCTAGCTGTTAATAAATTAATAAATTAATACAATGAAATAAACATTGGTGCAATAAATTTCAATGTATCTGAAAAACTGGTTAAAACAGTAGTTGAGGGCAACATGTTTAGGACAGTAAAAAAGTAGATATTTCGCAGGTGATTCGTAATTAAATTATGAATTACCTGTGAAATTTCTGCTTGTCAGCTCTTTTTTTATTATACATATAATATTATATACATATTTCCAAATACATCTTGCAAAGGGAAAAGTTAAGAAGTTTTTTTCTAATGTTCTCTCAACTGCAATGTAATGGGGAAATAAATAAAAAAAATTGTTGGTAGAAATTGCATAGCGAGTGATAGTGGCACACTCATTCTCACTGATATTGAGACAAAAGAGGGATGGAATCAATACTATGTGTAGTTGCTGAATGAAGAGAATGTATAAGAAAAAGAAGAGTTATGCCAAGTTGATTGCTACACAGTAAGAACCATTAAGGATATGAAGGAAGGGAAAGTAGTTAGTCCATTATGGATTGTTGTTGAGACACTAAAAATAACTCGCAAAGTAGGGCATGCACTGGTTACTTGCATAGCCAGTCATGAGGTGCAGGAAGGGTTTTATCCTCTACTGATGGCATATTGATATCATTGTGACCTACTACAAGGACAAGAAAGGACTACAGAGGTGTTAAACTGATGGACTATATCATGAAAGCATCAGAGAGATCCAAACTAATCAAGGAAAGAACTAACTTACATGATGTGCTGTTTGAATTTGGGCCAGGATGTGGAACCACTAAGTCCTTTTTTTTTGTGAGGCAACTGCACAAGAAGTCCTCAGTAAAAACAGACCGTTATACTGAGCACCCATTGACTTGAATTTTTTTTTTATGGAGTCGCCTATTCTGTTGTCTGATGACTACTAAGGAAACAGGACTAGGATATGACATTTACTGAAAGATTGATAGCACAACTGATTAGGGAGAGAATTAGCCTGGATGTGATGCAGTTAATTTCTGTGTTGAGTAAAGTTTCTACTCATGTATTTTTCCAAATGAGACAGCTGCAAGAAAAGACAACTGCAAGAAAAGAAAACAACTACAAAATAAACTAAAAGTAAACTGCTGCACCGAGCATTTGTCAACCTTGAGGAGGGGATGATGGGATAATCTAGTGATTGCTAAGGAAACTAGGAATAGATGGATGGCTTATGAGGGCTGTACAAGCCAAATACAAAGGTGTAATCAGCAAGGTGAGAATAATGAGTATAGTACACATGGGATCAGTTTTCAAATCCCTTCTATTTATCATACATTTCCAGGCCATAACAGATGAGTTTTAACACTGGTTGTCTATCAGAACTTCTACATGAAGATGTTCTTATAGCTAAAACTTCAGTAAAATTAGAGAAATTCTGGACATGGAAGTAAAACCAAGAATCAAAAAGGCCTCAAAGTAAATTAAGCATAGGCTATGATATTAGTAAGAAAAGACAAAACTCTTGTACCATCAAGGAAATAGCCTTACTCAGATTGCAGAACTATAGACTAGGTAGAAATTTATTGAATGCACTTGGAGTAAATTATGGATACACAACAGACATAATAGAGTCAGAGGTAGGCTAACAAGGAAGTAGGCTTTATATGCAGTATATGATCAGGAGCAGTAAACTTTAAGAGCACATCTGAAAAAGATTCACTCAAATACTTTGAGAATTCCCAAGAAATAGTTGATAGTATTTGCTACTTAGATGATCTAATTAATGGTGAAGGTAGGTGCTCCAAAAGCATAGTAGCCAGAATAATAATGCACTACAGAAGTTCAAGGAGCTATTAACCACTTGTAACAAAAGGTTTCTCTCTGAAAGTGAAGAGGAGACTTTATGATGTTAGTATTATTGACTTTTTTTTGGTCATTGGTCAATGGTATTTCAGAGACTTAACTATCTCTGTTGTACCTGTGTTGTTTCCTGAAACAAGTGCCTAGCCCCCAAGTATACTTACCACCACTCTATTTAGTGATGCAACACAATGAAAAGAGAAGTCAATATGTTTGCAGCATCCATGGAACTACAGAAAATACCAGATATCAATTAAGTATAATCATTCATATTGCTTTGGATTCCCTCCCTCCAGATTTTCTGTTGGAGTTTACTCCCTTAATCTTTTTGAACACTCAATAAATTACTCCACAAGGCAGCAAGGGTTTACTATTACAGTGGGTATGGTTTGTGCAGTATCAGTCTTACTCTCTCTCATCTGTCAAACTTGAACTGTTCTGGTGCAACATGTGCCATGACCCCAGTAATTAACAGAATGCAGGACTTGTATGGGGTTATCTTCTCTTAGATGAGCAACGAAAAAGCTACAGAACCTTATCTACCCTGGTTTTGTTGGAGTATCTGTAAGTGACTATCTTCTAGAAACAATTCCATGACATGCTAATTAACCTACAGCTGGGATTATTACTTCAGATCTGAATAGAACTGGGAACAAAAGTGACTAAGAGGTGGTTCCACACTCCTCCAAATCTTGGACTTCCTGAACCAGGGCCCCACTACCAGATGCAATTTAAAGTCATACCCAGGATGTTTGTATACCAAGTATAATATTGAATGGTAAGTGAGATGTGGACTCTAAATGCAGAGGATTTGTGAAGACTAAAGGGAAAGGAAATAAGCATGTATGCTTGTTTCATTGTTGGATATGCAATAATATGTATATGTATGAAGGAGTACTAATAAGCAAAGAGGAAATCTGTGCATAAGAGTAATGAAATGCAGTGAGTTAAAGAAGACTAGCATGGGAATGTGATGCATATAGAGAACGACAGCTTTATAAAGAAGTGTAGAGCACTCAAAATTGATGAAACTAGTGAAAAGGGTAAACCTATTATGACCTGAGATGAAGTGATGTAGACTGATTTCAAGATGCTGAGCTTTGCAGAGATGACATAATCACAAGTGGTGACAAATGGTAGCAGTAGTGATAGAGGTTGAGATGAATACCTTTATGTTTAGGTTTTCTCTCTTATGTTCCAGTTATGACTCCATCTACTACTCTCCCTCATCTATCAAACACTCTCTCTCCTATTCACAGTATCATAACATCTGTATAACAAGGGATGGCACTGAATTTGCGGTAATATTCAATCTCTAATATCATTATTCTTCTTTACTGCTGTGGCCTATGCCAGTGGTGTAACCAGCCCACTTAGGCATACCTTTCTTTCATTGGACACTAAACTCTGCTTGCAAAGACCTGTTGAGGCAAGTGAAATCAAAATCAAATTCGATGACAGCACCGCATGACTGACATCCATGCTAGTGGAGCACTAAGAGCACCATTCAAGCATGATCATTGCCAGGGCCGCTGACTAGCCCCCATTCCGGTGGTACATAAAAAGCACCATTCGACCGTGATCATTACCAGTGTCGCCTTACTGGCACTTGTGCCGGTGGTACGTGAAAAACAACATTCGAGCGAGAGCATTGCTAGTGCCACTGGACTGGCTCCTGTGCAGGTAACACGTAAAAACACCATTTGAGTGTGGCTGTTGCCAGTACCGCCTGACTGGCCCTCATGCCGGTGGCACATAAAAGCACCCACTACACTCTCAGAGTGGTTGGCATTAGGAAGGGCATCCAGCTGTAGAAACTCTGCCAGATCAGATTGGAGCCTGGTGCAGCCATCTGGCTCACCAGTCCCCAGTCAAACCGTCCAACCCATGCCAGCATGGAAAGTGGACGCTAAAGGATGACGATGATGAGTTTCTGCTTGTGTTAAGTTTAGGAAATCAGCTTGAATGCAGATTTCTTCAACTTAACAAAAGTAGAAATTGGTTTTGGAAAAAAAAAAGTTTCAATGTCCTTATAAGTATTCTGAAACCTTTCCAATATATTCCTTGAAAGTGTGTTGTGTGTTCATTATAATGAGCAGAGGATCAAAAAAAGGCACATCATTATAAAAATATGGCTATTATATTCAACCACTGCTGCTTTAAGGTTCAAATTAAGACCACTGATATTTTTACAGTAATTCTAGAATTATTCTAGAATCAATGTGAGAAAATCACAGTTCAATTCTAGTGCACACAAATTTTACTAAGTATCATCTTAAATACACTGAGACAATATATCAAAAAGTAAGAGCTATAAATAAGATTTTTGCTTTTTTGACCAGAATCTACCTGGTCAGTATAAAACAAGCTTGTTTTTCTCGCTTCAGATTATTATAGTGTAATTTTACCTCTGATACTGACCACAGTAATCAGAATTAAGGGTGGTAGGACTGTGTTTTCAATAAAGTATGAACACTAACTACTAAGGCTGAAGGGACCAGATACCTTACATGATGAAATCAAGATATGAAAACTATCTGCCCATGGTGAACTACTTCAAAAAGTAGCTGATAACAAACTGATTGCCTACAGAGAATGGCAATAGATGGCTTTGTAAAACAATTGGTAAGAAGTTATCAGGTACAAAATTTGAAAACATCCAGAAGAAAAGTAGGAAAGAAGTATTAAAAAACAAAAGAAAGAATATATCTCCCAGCCAAGTCTATAATTGCTTAATCTGCTTCAGAGTTAGAAAATACAGAATCAATTTCTACTGTAACCAGAAAATCTTGGTACCAAGGAGAGACATCTGGTTAATCTTCAAATGCAAATAGCTTCCACCATAGCAACGGATTAACAGTTAAAAAAATATGAATACACACATACACTGACATAGGAATACAAATAGGCATAGAGAAAGAAAGAATTTTCAAATATTCCACACATTTCCAATTAAAAAATATAAATTTGCAAATGAAACAATATTTTGGCTATACTCACATCCTGGTCCTAAACAACTACAGTCTGGAATGTCTACTTTTATATTTCCTTTGAGTCGATTAAATAAATTAGCACCATCATCATTTTCTTTCATATTGTCATTTTGAGAATTTTGGGGTAAAGTATCTTCCTGAGGTTCTGTTTTCACTTGGGGATTAGATTCCATTTTGCCCTCGTAACATGAATTTTTCTTAGTATCAGCAGAATATTTGTTATTAAAGATATGTTTAACAGTGGAATTAAAAGCATCTGAAATTTTTGCCATTTTCTCACTAGGAATTTTGGTATTTTTGGGACAAGAATTAAGGAAAGCACTTTGAAAATTACTGTCAGTAAAATTTGAATTATTTATTGAAAATTTATATTTAACATCTGAAGATAATGGATTTCCATGTTTGTCTGTTTCAATTTTTATATTATTCAGTTTAAATTGTGTATTATTGTCAGGGGATATTTCTGGTGTACATGCATTGAGTGGTTTTAAATCACTATTGGTAATAGAGCCAGCAGCAGCAGCAAGCTTTACTTTATCCATACACTGAGATTTTGGCAATGATTGGCTGGAAATATGTGCACTTGAACTAGAAGGATGAATTGTTTGGTAATTATTTACAGAATGAGAAGATGGTACAGTCATTTGATTTGAAGACATACTCATCAGAGAGTTCTTTGAATTTGAGCTAAAAGTATCCCGAAATGTAGGCAAAGGGACTAATGAAACAGGTTTTAAGGATGAAGATGTTGCCACATCAACAGAAGAGTCAATATCAGAAACTGGTTCAGTTTTTACCTGAATCATATTAGCATTTCCCTCAGTGAATGGCTGCCAAAGAGATTTCCTACTGCTGCCAAAGTATTGTTGGTCAGATAGGAAATCCTCTTTTTTGATTGAAGCAGGCACCATATTTTTAACAACTTCTTCATATGAAGGAGGCTTTGGGTATGGGGGTGGAGGAGGTGGAAAAGTACTGTAAGTTCGGTGATTGGATTGATTGGATAATGTACTTGAACTATAAGAAGTTTTGTTGGCAGCACAGGTATAAATGCTTGAAGTATACTGTGGAGTAACTATATTAGATGCAGAACAAACATGATCACTCATAGATTTAGCACTAATCAATGGCATTCCAAGCAAATGATGTGGTAAATATCGATGCTGTTTAATATTATCAGTTTTTAATTTTGAAGCATGCTCTGGAAACGAGACTGCTACATTGTGATCTCCCATTTGTATATTACCATATCTTGAAGAGGCATGGGAACCATATTGTACATTAGAAAGGTTGCTGTGAGCTTTTGGAGGAAATTGTACTTTATTATACTGCATATATTCAGGTTGTTGTTGAAGAGGATTTGTAGAAGCAATATTGGCAGGCATTGTTGTAAGGTTCATAGCATTTGGTAGAGGATCAAACGCTGATAACTGAAGCTGACTGTTGAACATAGAATCATTTAATGCGGATTGCATTCTGTGTTCAGCTGAAAGCATTCTGTTATCAGGGGGTAGATTTTTCAAAGAACTTCTGGATTTTGTTACTTTTATCTGACTTCTGTATGATGGAGATTTTACAGTTCTTGGTTTTGATGCAGTACCAGACCTAGCTGACACCCTTGGCTGGTTAAGTTTTGCTCTTTCATTATACTGTGAGCTATCAGGCACCCAAGTTGATGAATTATGAATATCTGAATTAACTGAATTAATAACAACATTTTGAGCAGGTGATAAAATATTTTGAGCTAAGTCATCTTTTGAAGATCCTGAATGAGAAGATGACTCATGACTGTAACTTCTTGCAATACACTGACTGTCAGATAATATGACATTTGAATCAGTTTCTTCTTTTCTATACATTTGAGAAGTGTTTCCTGATTTATCATAACAATATGGTAAATTGGAAGTAGGTTTCATAATTTGATCATTCATGGATAGAGTCTTACTCAGATCATTACAACTAGTTGAGACATTGCTTACAATAACAGAGTCTACATTATTTGTTTTACTAGTTTCTATTAAAGTTTTACCAACATTTGAATTACTAGAGCACAATTGTGTCCGGTCGATAGACATATCAACTGGCGCGATTGGAGAAAGGACTGATGAGCTAGGACTCTGTAACATAACAGTAGTCACAGCTGGCCATGATGATGGAGGTATGTGGGATGAAGAAGAAGAAGAATTTTCTGAATGAGAAATTTTCAGTCGCTTAGATTTCAACATGTCATCAGTGTTGAGACTTTTTCTAGATTCAGATAATTGGCATAGCATATTTAGAGGGTTCTTTCTAACAGATTCTTCAGAAATTTCATTACACAACATATTTTCATATGATACAGAAGGAGGCAATGACTGTGCCACATGGGGAGTCATTTGACTACTTACAGCTGCAGAGTTAGATTGCTTTGAGATCAGGCTTTGTTCACAGCTGGTGTTAACTTCTAAATTCTCTCTTAGAGGAACCATCACATCTGAATCTGGAGAATAGCCTTTTTCACTGCGAGAACCATTGTCAAAAGTTCCAGTTCTGGGATTACAAGATATTTGATTTAAATGTAAATTATTTCCTTCTTGAACATCATCAACATTTTTCTGATGAGTGTCAGCAAAACTATTGGTTATATTTTGCAACTGGTTACTATTAACACATTTTAATTCAGTAAATGCATATCCCTGAGATTGTAATGTCTTTTGATGGTTCATCTCTGGTTGAATGGACTGGAGTTCATTATTAATATGGCTGCTTTCCATTTCAGAGTTCTTTTCAGTTGAACAGCAGGATGAAGAAACAATACTGTTGTCACAATTATCCTTGATTGATAATGTTGTTCTTGGGGACTGCATAGATTCAGCTTCCTGAGTTTGATTTTGAAAAACATCACTGTTAAATAACTGAGACTTTGGAACATTTGAAACTGCATCCTCTGGGAGATTATCCTGTGCTGTTCTTAATGTTTTATGTACCTGAAAAATTAAAATGTAAATATAAGTTTTCTTTCAAAATAGCATGTCATAACACAAGTATTATTGTCAGCATTTTGCCTCTTTTAGCTCATTCTTTTTGTATGTTACAGATATGCAGTGCAATATAACATGATATCAGCAAATAATGCCTACAGCTTGGTCTTAATATATTCTTAAAACAGTATTTTGTTTCAAAATCTGATAATCCCTAGGCTAGTTCAAAAGCCATTATGTAACTGAAATTTAATGATTACATATGATCTGTGTACAGAAAATGTGAATATACTCTCTCTCTCACACTCTCTCTCTCTTTCTGTCACACACACAAACAATGTGGGTGTATGGATTTGCTTGAGAAAAAAAGCTTAAATTGCTCGATATAGACCTATATATGAATGGCACCTGCTATTAGTATAGAATATAATGCAATGTTTAGTTACAAAAACAGAGTGTCTTTTCACTATGATCACCATGTAAACTTTACAGATATGAAACTGAACAAGTGAAGAGACAGTAGCACAGCAGTAATTTACTTTGAAATTAATAGGAAAATGTGAGCTCATTTTTCATATCAGTGTTTTCTTTCAATAATTTATTCCTGTTTGTTTAAATAGTCTTATATGATATATTACAATATTTGAAAAAATCATTAATAAATTAACAACAATGACTACTACTACTACTATTAATAATAATAATAACACTGGCCAACAAATTCTAACTTTTTTCGGCTGACCTAAGTTTGAGATCTGTTTGGGGGTAATTTGGGGTTACTGAGTTTAAAAATGGCAATAGTTGGGAACAGAAACTCTGACTAGTTAGGAAAAATTTGACTGTTGGGGAGAAGAATATCATACACTAACCATTTGTTGAGTGAAAGAAAATCATCCTTCCACCCCTTCATATTAAGCTAAGACTAATGAAGTAATTTATCAAAGTTCTTAACGTGGAAGGTAGCTGCTTCAAATTCATATGTACAGCATTTCCTGGTTTAAGTTATAAGAAAATAACAGCTTGTGTTTTTGATGGGCCACAAATCAGAAAGTTAACAGAAAGCCAGAATTTCTCAAGCTCGATGGCTGACATAAAAAAAAAAAACAGCATGGGATTCATTTGTGACTGTTGTGAAAGGATTTGGGGGAAGTGGAAGGTTGCAAACTACAAGAATTTGGTGGAGACATTAGTTGATAGCTTTCTTTTCTTTTAGGCTGCAAAATGAGCATAAAGCTTCATTTCCTCAATAGCCATCTTGATGAATTTCCTGCCAGTCTTGTAGATGAGCGATGAGCACAGTGAGCATTTTCATCAAGCAATCAAGATTATGGAGGAGAGATATCAAGGCAGATGAAACACAGACATGACAGCAGACTACTGTTGGAGTATTCAAAGAGACTGTGTAGACATGAAAGTCTTCAGACACTCTCACAAGCGGAAATTTGTTCTGTGAATATGAGGGTATGTGTATGATGTTTGTGTTTTATCCCATCATGTTAGAAAATTAACAGCAGGTATTTAGTAAAAGGTAATGCCATCTTATATTTCATATTCTATTGATATTATAACTTATGGTTTGAAGCTATAAGAGTTAGTGAACTATCCTGACCAGGTAAATTATTTATACAGTACATCATAAAATAAGGGTAAGCTATAGAATGAAAACTTGATGTATTAGGTAAAAATGGATGCCATATATGAAATCAGCATCTCAAAATTAACTAAGAACCACCACAAAACCGAAGTCAGTAAAAAGTGTGTTGACCAGTGTAATCTGTAAAAATTTAACCTAAAACATGGGCAAACATAG
Organism: Octopus sinensis; assembly: GCF_006345805.1. Classification (NCBI taxonomy): domain Eukaryota; kingdom Metazoa; phylum Mollusca; class Cephalopoda; order Octopoda; family Octopodidae; genus Octopus; species Octopus sinensis. The sequence continues at coordinate 187,660,058 of NC_042997.1, forward strand.
TGTAATTCAAATATATAGAGAGGCCAAAAAATACTAGTTTCGTTGAAATAAAAGGAAGAGAATGAGAGCGAAAAGAAAAGGATTGCAAAGAAACAACAGACAGAAAGAAGAAAAGGAAAAAAAGGAAGGCAAGCGAGGGAAAAAATAACAAATGACTGACAGAGAAAGAGAGAAAAAATGGGCATTTGAAATAGTTAATATATGTACTTCATTGACTTAAGAAATGATTTGAGCTCTCTTTGTAAGTTAAACAATATTCAGCCAAGCAGCAGAACTCAATACTTATAACACAGCAAGACAGTCAACTTCGTTTTACACACACACATGCATGCATACACAAGCACACACACACACACATATACACACACATACATTCACACATATATACATACACACACATATACACACACACATATACATACATACATATGTATGTATAATTTCTTAGTGTTTGTGTCATGGATGTTTGATACTCTAATAGCCAGACACAGATGCATACACACACCAATGACAGTAACACAGCAGTGTGTGTGTTATCAAAGGAACTAAAAAGTGATTATAATGTAACATTTCCTGGTCTCTAATTTTTAATGTGTTTTACACCGTCCCTGCTGCTTTAATTTGTTCATGTCAATGCAAGCGCAAACTTACTCAACTTCAGACTTAGCAGTATTCAACAGTGATATCAAAACTTTAACAGTCATTGCCAATCCTCATTCACAGAGTTTTGCCCTCATGGTCTTCACAGTGCAGTATGAGAGACAAACTCACAACATCAAATCTTTCTAAGATAATGAAAGCAAAAATCTCTATTTCCAAAATATATATATATTAGAATAAATTAAATAGTAGATTCTAAATAAAGTGATGAAAAACCAATTTAACTTTTCAGTTGTTACTTATCCCATAGCAGCCTAAGTTGAACAAACTTCAGACATTCCAGCTGTGATCATCCCATTTATGTTCAGGTCCTTCATTTTTTTAAAAATAGGATATGATGTAAGAGGTTATTTCTTGATTGTTAGTTGAGTGTCTGTACTGGGTGGTAGTGCAACACATAAATAAGAAATATATAAATAATATTACATATAAAACTAGCAACTTGTTGCCTTTCCATTGAAATAAGAAGCATTATATATGCATGATGGACCTGTTTGTTGCAGCAAAGAAGCTGCTATCTGCCAACTGTGAAACACAAAGATGCTGGTCAGAAGAACTTACAAAATCAACGGCCAGGGTCACCCATTTCAGTAAGGCAACTATTGCAACATTTATAAGTATGGTGTCTATAGATGGAATGTTCAGCTAATGAAAGATAAATATGAATGACCCTTACTCATATTAGAAGCTTAAATTGCTTTGCCTGTTGTGCAGGTCAACAAGAGGTGCATCCTAATGAGGTTGTGATTTTGACCACAGCATTCAAAAAGTCAGTAATGAAGTCAAACTCAAAACCTAACCTTTTGAAATATAAAAAGTATTTCAACATTTCCACCTTCAATTTCCAAACATTTAACCACTTAAATCAGTTGCCAGAACTCACTGCATTTGCTATCAAGCAAAATATCAGTGTAATTGGTATACAAGAACACCATTTTCATCACAGCGATCTTGAACTAAAATATCATGATGCTGGAAATGAATGGACCTTCATCTCTACTTCAGCATGGAAAGGCCCTAACAACTTTACACTGGAAGGTGTAGGAATGCTACTCAGTCCTCACACTCTGTGCTCACTCAACAGTATTGAAAAGATTCATCCTCAAATTATTATAGTAATCTTTAGTGGAAACTAACACACCACTTTTATATCTTGCTACAGTTTAACAAATGTCCCTGATGAAGCAGAGGTTGTTATATTTTACCATGAACTCTTTTTTCTTGTGAGACAAATATCTTGTCATAATGTCTTGTTTATAGGAGGTGATATGAATGCTCATCTTGCAAAGGCTGAATATAAATACAGCTTCCATGGAACAATGAATCAAAATAGAGAATATCTGCATGAATTCATATCTGAAAATGGTCTCATCTGTCTTAACATAAGAAGTATGGAAAAAGGAAAATTTAATGAAATTTAATTCTTCTTCAACTCTATACCCTCAAAACTGTATAGAGAAATGGAGTGAAAGATGCATTTCTGAAAAAGGGAGATGTCGGTGCCACCAAAAACTACAAGAAGATTACTCTCACTGCCATATCTGCCACAGTTTACAATGCCATGCTAGTCAACTTTATCCAAGCCAGAGATCAAAAAAATCTTGAGGAAAAACCAGAATGGCTTAGATCAGCATTCACCCAGATTCACATACCTTTGAAGTAAAATTGCAAAGGAAGATCTGCCTGCAAGTAATGTTTATGTTTGAAATGACAATGCCTGGGCAGCTTTAAATAAATTATCAATGGTTTGAAAATCTAAGTTTCTATTAAATTTAAATGTGATTTCTTTCAGGAAGGTGTGGAGTCAGTTTTTTTTTTTTTTTTTTTTTTTTTTTTTTTTTTTTTTTTATGGATGTACAACATAGACTCCTACAAAGTGTCTTGAAAAGAAAAATCAATGGAACTTATACAAGAATGTTTCAATCTGTTCTGGATATCTCCAGGAGACAACACCCTACAAAAGAACGTCTCTCTGGTAATTTACCCCCAATATCACACATCATCACAGAAAGAAGAAGATTTATTGGACATTACTGGAGAGCAAAGGATGAGATTATCAGCGACATTCTTCTCTGAGAACTGAAGCATGAGTATGCAAACATTGGTAGATCACATTGAACCTACACAAAGCAACTGTGCAAGGACTCTAAGTGCACCCAAGAAGACCTACCACATGTAATGGCAGACTGAACAGACAGGAGAGACTGAGTCATGGTAATCCATGCAATAAGTGCAACCAGATGATGATGATGATGATGCTGATATGAGCAACTAAACCAGATTTTAAAACAATATCTTATACTATTTAAGTATATTGCAGAATGTTTAGATCAGACAAGGTAACACACACAATTATTATTTGAGAAACATGGATTAACTACTAATACTGAAAGCAGACAAATTCTATTCTTTAGATTAATGATTCCATTCTATAGGACTCTTCACAACAAATTAAGTTTATACAGAATCTTAGAAAATTTTCTTGCTACTATTGAGCATTTTGTTAATAATTAGTAGTATCAATAGAGTATGGAACAAAATGACTTGTGATGTTTAGTTATATCTCTCTAAGAAGTTCAAATCTTGCCATCCTTCCAAGGTTGATAAGTATCAGTGGTTTCTTCAATGAAAATGTATAGCCTGACAGGTAATATAATATCTCATCAATTTTTAATAGAAAATCAATTTATATATAATTGCAAGAAAACACTAGTTGTTTAATTTCATTATCATTTGCTAATTTTCTTTTGTAGAACACAATCACTGAATAATCAAGAAATGTGTAAACAGATCATTTAACTGTACCTCTGTACCTTAAAATGAATACAGATATAAATGATAGCTTGTAACATATTGGTTAAAAAAACCCTGGAATATGAAAAAGCTGCAAGCTAACTGTGGGATGAGAACTACATATTGCTTATTAGTTACTCTTTGGTACGTTTAATGTTCTAATTAAACATCTCTGCCAGAGATCACAACTCATTATTTGTGTACTCTAATATATACATGTACATAACATTCAGATTCCAGACTATTTCTTTATAACCTGTAGTTTGGTATGAGACTTTAGTATGAGCCTTTAGTACTCTGGCTGTAGTTTATCTACAGACCTATATACACACAACATTATATAAAATCAAGCATACAGATATCACCATGTTTTTAGTGTCACTGAACAAATAAAAACAGAAATGAAAATAATGTATAATTTGCTACCACAATATTAAATTCTGTAGAATAGAAACACAGCTTTTATGTATATAAGTACCACTGATGCTATATTCCTGGTATGGCAACGGCAGGAGAAATACCTAAGCAAAGATAAAACCCTATATTTAACTTTTGTGGACTTGGAAAAAGCTTTTGACAGGAAGACGAACACATCACACACCCCTTCAAGTAGCATAGCCCTGCTCGATCTGTAGAAAAGGTGTAGGTACAAACTCCATAAGATGTACCCAGTGTAAGCTATGGACACACAAGAGGTGCAGTAACATCAAAGGAAGATTAACTGGGAAGATAGCTTTCACATGCAACTGATGCACAGAGGCAATAAACACCACAGATGCTCAGAAAACAGACTCCATCACATGCCAGGGGGAGAAACTAGAAGTAGTTGATAGCTTCCACTACCTAGGTGACCAAGTCTGTAGTGGGGGTGGATGAGTGTTACCACTAGAATAAGAATAGCCTGAGCAAAGTTCAGAAAGCTTCTACCCCTACTGGTGACTAAGGGCCACTCACTCAGAGTGAAAGGTAGATTGTATGATGCATGTGTGTGAGCTGCCATGCTTCATGGCAGTGAAACATGGGCCATGACTGCTGAAGACAAGTGTAGGCTCGAAAGAAATTAAGTTAGCTTGATCTGCTGGATGTGTAGTGTCAGTGTGCACACATGACAGAGTGTAAGTGCCCTGAGAGAAATGTTAGACATAAGAAGCATCGGATGTGGTGTGCAAGAGAGACGTTTGCGTTGATATGGTCATGTACTGCGGATGGACGAGGAGAGCTGTGAGAAGAAGTGCCACTCCCAAACAGTGGAAGGAATCCAGGGTAGAGGGAGACCCAGGAAAACATGGGATGAGGTGGTGAAGCATGACCTTCAATTGTTGGGCCTCACAGAGGCAATGACAAAAGACAGAGACCTCTGGAGGTATGCTGTGACTAAGAAGACCTGGTAAATAAAGTGAGTCCACAGCCGTAACCTACACCAGTGTCACATAACCAGCACACTCAAAAGTATCTTGAATCGTAGGGCGACATGCCATACTTAAGGAGACCTATTGAGTCAAATACATCAACATCAGCAATATCAAAATCAAATCAAATGGAAATTGTAGTTGTGAGCCCCGTGGTGGTAGCACGCAAAAAGCACCATCCAAACATGGCTGATGCCAATGCTGCTTTGACTGGCTTCCACGCCCATTGCATGTAAAAAGTAACATCCAATCATGGTTGATACCAGCTCCTCTGGCCCCTGTGCCGATGGCACAGAAAAAGCACCCACTACACTCTCAAAGTGGTTGGTGTTAGGAAGGGCATCCAGCTGTAGAAACACTGCCTGATCAGATTGGGGCCTGGTGCAGCCTCCTGGCTTCCCAGACCCCAGTCAAACCGTCAAACCCATGCCAGCATGGAAAACGGACGTTAAATGATGATGATGATGATATATATATATATATATATATTTTATTATATTATATTATATTATATTATATTATATATATATATATATTATATTATATATATATATATTATATTATATATATATATATAATATATATATATAACAAGACTACACCAAAATGCAATGGAAAACAGCCTATTAAATTCAATTACCTCATACTAATTCAATAGAAATTTTTTTCAATATATTATCTGACACAAACAGTGTCAAATTATTTATTTATTTTTTGTGTCTGTTAAGAGTCTAAAGGAGAGAATGTTGTATTGTGTTTTTAAGTATAAGCGTTTGACTGAGGCATAAGCATTTTACTTTGTCTTTTTAATGGTTGATGAATGTATAGTAGGATGTGTGTGTGTATGCAAACAAAGAACTAAATTTCAGCCTCTTAATAAGAATGATGCTAGAGATGGTTAAAGTTGAAGTTGAAGTGGTTGTGGTTGCAGTGGCTTAGGTGGTAGTTAATGAATATCAATTTGGAGACAGAAACTTAAAACATGAAAGAAGAGTAGTTAAGTTCTTAAATTTCTGCTGTAATAGAAATTTTGTGTATCAGCCCCAGATCAGTTTCACTGCACTGAAATAGCTTCATGCTAAAAGCTCAATGTACTGTCATTGACCTTACTTAAGCTTTTGACTGACCTAGCCTCAAACTAGCTACAACTATATTCATCTACTCTTCTGGTAGGGTTTCTTATTAGTTACCTTAACACCAAACTCTTTCAAATGTATCTGATGTGATACATTAATGGACAACAGGTGCCAAAGAATAAAACAGGTTCTCAAGAAGCTAAATTGATCAAATTTCAAAGTTCTATACCTATGCAATCAGTGTATATTTTGGACCTTAAGTTTCATCACCAGCCCTATACGAACCAACATGAAAGACTCTCTGTGGTTAGTCAACCTTCAAGAAGCAGCAACAAAATCTCCTTTAAATAACAAAAAATGCACAAATCAAAAATACTTTCTCTTTGACTTACAACCTATGCGACTTATGACCATCCGCACTTACAACCATAAAAAATAATAAATAAAAATAAATAAATAAAAATTGATTTTTGGATGTTGGGCAGCTACATACATGATAACTATGGCAGCATCTGGCAATACAGGCTTCCCTCAAACCCAGGCATCCACTGCCTGCCACTGTCTCTCGCTCAATCACTTTCAAGCATCAGTTGTGTTTGAATGAAAATAGTGTTGAAAAATATAAACTGACATATGTCCAGATCGACTTACGAACTGTCAATCAGAACGGAACTCAATCATAAGTCGAGGAGAAGGTGTAATATCTAAATTCACTATATGGGGGGAAGGGAAATGGGGGTGTGGAATCAACCCAAAATAACCTCAGCTCAAATATCTCTGATCATAAGTCTCTGCTTGATCAGGACTGATCTACACCTAAACAAAAATAACATTGAACAACATTAGAGGTTACTTCCATATAAATATTCTGAATGTGTAACTAGTACTTCAATAAAACTAGAGTTTGTGAATAGGTAGTAATTACATTTACTAATCTTATATAACAGTAGAAAGGAGAACATATCGAATAACTGGCATATATATTATAAAAAGATATTTATAAAGTTTAAAAAAAATATATTTCAAAGATTGCTATATAATTTCAAAGTGACTGTCTTGTTTGGTAGTATCTGAGGGAGTATTCACACATTTTATTATAGAGTGTACTAGTGTTAGCTTTCTCACTTATACTTTCTAAAATGCAATATACTTGGTATAACTAAAGTGTAATGATTATAATATTCAAGGACCATTATTAGACTGGCCTTTTTTTGGTAAGTAGGAATGGCTGGCACAAGTAGATAAAATTAGTACTTTTGTGTGTTATAACATATCAATGTATCCATGTGTATGCGTGTATAGAGAGAAGGGGGAAAAAGAGGGTGGGAAAGAGTAAATATACAGAAGAACTGAAATAAAAAGATAATTTGTGGTATCTGATGCGTGGTATTTCGTGCTCCTGATTTATATCAAAACAATAAAGCAAATACTGTAAACCATCATACTTGGAGTGTTCAATATCAACATTTTATTCTGGTTTTTCCAATCCACTTACATAAATCCAACTAGTATAGAAGCTATAAACATTTTCATATTAAATGACCTACATACACTAATCACTTTATCTACTCCCTTAATTGTAATAGACTCCATATATTTCTCACTTGATTCTCTTTTACTTGTTTCAGTCATTTGACTGCAGCCATGCTGGAGCACCGCCTTTAGTCGAGCAAATCGACCCCGGGACTTATTCTTTGTAAGCCCAGTACTTATTCTATCGGTCTATTTTGCCGAACCGCTAAGTGACGGGGGACGTAAACACACCAGCATCGGTTGTCAAGCAATGCTAGGAGGACAAACACAGACACACAAACACACGCACACATACATATATATATACATATATATACGACAGGCTTCTTTCAGTTTCCGTCTACCAAATCCACTCACAAGGCATTGGTCGGCCCGGGGCTATAGCAGAAGACACTTGCCCAAGATGCCATGCAGTGGGACTGAACCCGGAACCATGTGGTTGGTTAGCAAGCTACTTACCACACAGCCACTCCTACATATATCTTTCTGTTCCAGTTAGTTTTATCAGTCACATCACATCCAATTATACAGAGTCCTATTTGTGTCTCCAACATTTTCAATAACTAAAGTCTGCCAGATGATGAGACATTTCCTAAGTTTATGCAGGTAGTCGTCAGTAATTAGAAAATCCAATCTACCTGCATCCACAACTTTTCTAAATGTCGCACACTCAACACTTCAAAGTGGTTTACAAAGAAAATGAAAGATAACTATGAAAATAAGAGATTAACCATCAACGCTTAGAAAATATCGGTCACTTGTGCTTAACAGAAATTTCCAATCTCTGAAAGAGTTATGCAGTTTTTATATAGTTTCTTAATACTAAATAATTTGAATATGATGTTTAAAAGACCTTCACCAATGCATTAAATCATGGCACATAAGTTGCAATAGATATTAAACACACACACACACACATTCTATTTTTAATCAGCAGAAATTACAAAGTGACTCAAGAGCTTCATGCATGCCACTTATACCTACTTATATATATATATATGCTCATGTTTTGAGTTCTGTTTAGTGTGTGTGTGCAGAAGGATGCACACATAAATGTTTCATGACTGATGTTACTTCTGTACCATGATTTCAAGCTGTTGCAAAGATCTTTTGTCCATGATACAGAAGTAATAAGAAACTTTATGAAACTACATGCAACTGCATGAACCTTCCAGAAATTGAAAATTTCTGGAAGTGCTAGTGGCTGATATTGTCCTCCTTTTTTTCTTAAGGTTAGTCTCTTATTTTCTTAGTTGTCTTGCATTTTCTTCATAAACAAGCTAGTGACATTCAGTTACTAACTCTATACATGGTATGTATGTATATATATATATATATATATATATATATATATACACACACACACACCACACACACACACACACAAACACACACACACACACACACACAACCCTAATGCTATGGCTACCTCAAATTGTGGAATTTCATACTTAAAGAAATTGTAAAGTATTACCACTAATTTCTAATTTCAGGATATAATCTGTAATTTTGCTCTCACAGAAACTCAGATAAATTTTAAGGTTTTAAAAACTACTTTTTCTTCTTAAAAGACAGGTCGCTTCTCTGAGTTTTAGCTAAGATCAAAGTATATTAACAACTGAAAACATATAATTGTCCCTCTCCCCTCCCCTTTGCTCTCCCTCATGTACCTACCTGCACACAATATGTCCCTGTTCAATCCCTTTTCCACAATATATTCTCCTAATACCCCCATCCCTCTACCAGCACCCACTCATTACATCACCCCTTCTAGCTCCCACTCTCCTTTCAAAATCTTGTGAATTCACCCACTCACACTCTCCAATCCCTGATCTACTTCACTATATACTTGGGTATAACAGGAACTTGGGTGTACAGCTCCTGCCTCCTCCCCACCACATCTTCACTATCTGTCTCCCTTCTCCTTACATCTGAGGCAGCCAAGATTCTGTTCTAATGCAAGACACCTTTTGTGTCACTCAACACTTCTCCTCCCAGTTGGTGGGTCTAGTCCTACAAGTTACTTGGTGATCTCACTACTGCTGGTACCACATAAAATGCACTCACTATACTCTGTAAAGTGGTTGGCTTTAAGAAGTGCATTCAACCACAGAAACCATTCCAAAACAAACAGCAGAGTTTGGTGCTGTCTTCTGAATTGTCAGTTGTTGTCAAACCGTTCTACACATGTCAGCATGGAAAACAGATGTTAAATGATGATGATACATATATATATATGTGTGTGTGTGTGTGTATTTGTGCATGTGTATATGTATATACATATATCTATAGATACACACACACACACACAGATAGACAAAAAAACACATACACATATATATACTTATATGTGTGTAGGTGTGGGGATGTGTATGCAAGTGTTTATAAACACTTCTTATGGAGAGTGAGATGGAATTTTAAACTGAATATTTGTGTGTGTTCACATATATTTTCTTGGATCTCAATGAGTATGTATGTATGTATGTATGTGTATATATACACACACACATATATATATGTATATGCATATATGTCTGGTCTTTGCCGTGATAGATCGCTAGCCACTACACATTCTTTATTTTCTCTCCTTGTTTCTTTTTGTGTTCCTTTCTGTAGATGAGCGTAGGCTTGAAATGTTAAAGACTTTTACACTTCCCGAGCATTATACTAATACACCTGTTTGTTGTCTACACCACCTGTCTTCGTCTTTTGTTGTTTTTTTTTTTGTGAATTCTCCCCAAATATATATATACACACACACACACATGTATATATAAAGCACCATTAGAGCATGGCCAATACCAGTACAGCCTGACTAGTACCCATGCCAGTGGTAAATAAAAACCACCTGTGCCAGTGGCACATAAAAAGCACCCACCACACTCTCAGGGTGGTTGGCATTAGGAAGGGCATCCAGCTGCAGAAACCTTGCCAAATCAGAATGGGGCCTGGTGCAGCCTCCCAGCTTACCAGTTCTCAGTCAAACCATCCAACTCATGACAGCATGGAAAGCAGACATTAAACGACACTAATGATGTCGATGATGATGATATATGTATATATACAGGGTGCGATGGGTATATTGTGGCCATTTTATATTCTTAATTTCAAGCATGCACATTGTTTGTTTTTGATTTTGCTCACTACACATCATAGAAGGGTCAGTTGGGCACCACCTGTAAGGAAAATAACACCATGACACAATTCCCTCTGCTAGAAATTTGGAAACAACATGCTGTACTGCTTAGCATTAGTGCCGGAAGCTCCAAAACAAATGTTTCAGAGTGTTTGGAAAGAGTTGGATAAGTCTAATGGTGATTATGAAGGTACGGCAGCGCGGAAAACTCACTCTGATCATTCTAATAAAATAAGAACTCCTAAATTTGTTGGTGAGAACTAGACCATGATTGACAACAAACCCTCCAAGTCAATCAGGTCCATCAAGTGCCTAGCAGAGGTAGTGCTGTCCTGGGTTAAGAGGGTGGCCGCTGGAAGATCCTTTGTCTGGCAACAGGAGTCTGTACCATGCCACACAAGCAGGAGAACACAGCCATATTTTCTAACTGGGGTAGACATGACTCTCCCCCACAGCACGACAGCTGTTTTAGTCTCCTATCACACTAGATTCTAAACAACTGGCATAAAACCACATATCTCTATTTATTTCTTTATTGCTCACATAGAGGGGAAAAACAAGGACAGACAAAGGGATTAAGTTGATTACATCGACCCCAGTGCATAACTGGTACTTATTTCATCGACCCTGAAAGGATGAAAGGCAAAGTCGACCTCGGCAGAATTTGAACTCAGAATGTAACGGGTGACGAAATACCGCTAAGCATTTCGCCTGGCATGCTAACGATTCTGCCAGCTCGCCGCCCATCTCTCTATACTACACCACTCAGTTGGGAGGGCTTGTTTTGCAAGTTGCTTGGTGACCTCACTAGTGCTGGTACCACAGAAAAAGCACTCTGTAAAGTGGCTAGTATTAGGAGGGGCATCCAGTTGTAGAAGCCATACCAAAGCAGACAATAAAGTGTGACTCTTCAAGCTCATCAGATCCTGTCAAACCATTCAACTCATGCCAACATGGGAAGATAAGGCATTTTTGTGTGTGTATTTCCTGAAGTATAGGTGTCATCGTGGAAGCACCAGATATCAAAAGACAGTTAATGGAGTGGTTTGATGTGCTGAAATGGCAGGACATATACTGGCACAGGGTGTAGTGAAAAATGCTCATGAAATACATTACCCAGATGATGCCCTCTTTCACTAGTGAGTAGAGCACCACCAAGTTTGCATATAATGTAGTATATAATGTTGGCAAATATGCAGCAAAAGGTTTGGGTGATTTGGCATTATGATTTCAAGCCTGTGATTGTTATGGTGTTACAGATGTAGAGACTGGTGTGACATGTCAGTGAGTATTGAAAATATTTACTTTAGAGAGCATCTAGCTAAAAGGTCACAGAAATTCATGTCTCTTTTGATGGAGAGGTGTTGCAGAACTAAGGTGCTTATGATGTCAGAGAGTAAAAACCTAGAAGTTGCAGAGAAGTGTGTGTTTCACTGGGAGGGTAGCTGAGTGGAAGATGAAGTGTATAGTATGTACAACAATCAAAGGTACCTTTGAGTAAGAAAGGGCATTACAACTCTTCGGATTTCCGATTTAGAGTTGAAAGTCAAATCAGTGCTACATGATCAATGAAATTACAAGAATTGATAGATGTGGATAATGGATTTGGTATGTGGAGTGAGAAAAGGAGAAGTCAGCTTTTAGTGGATGGAGGAGAACAGGTGGATGCCATTGACAACAGTGTAAGAGATGAAGTGGGTTGATCATTGGTAGTGAATAGGTGGTCATGCAATCACCAATATAGCAGCAAGTGTACAGCTCAAAAGAAGGTTAATTAAGCTGGACAAAACTCATGCATAGCCTACAAAGAGTTTAGCATAATTGGGATCCATCTTAATTATAATAGTGAGCTTGAAGATCTGTTGTTAAACTCACCAGAGAAGGAGAAACAAATGTGAATATGGCTAAGTTTGGTTAGATGAAGATTGGTGGTACTGAATTCAATTATAGGCTGACTGTCTAGGAATAAAGTTTAAGGGCTAATAGGCCATCACAGTAATTTTATATCCATGATGAACAGAAGTTTGGAGGGTTTTGAGAAGGAATGAGAATGAGTTGAAAATATTTAGAGTATGATTCATGTCCTTAATGTATGATGGTAAAACAGAGATAAGAGGTGACAGCTGTTTGTCAAAATACTCAGAGGAATTTGGCGGGACACTTATAGATGGAGGCAATGGAGCAGCTTGGATTGTTGGTTTGGGAGATTTGGGGAGGAATTAACGTTGGAAGACCAGGGTATAGTAGTTTAACTAACTTTACTTGATGGCACTTAGGCAAATTATGGAGATACTGTATTTCCCCGAAGGACCTTGAAAAGGAGAAAAGTAGGAAAATGTAGTGTTAACTCTGATAAATTTCAGGCCTTATGCCTATAGTAGAAAGGATTATTAGTCAATTTGTTTGTTATTTAACCAACTAAATAATCAACTGTTTGTTTAATCAGTTAGTTAAACAAGCAATCAGTTGTCTGATCAATCAATCTTTTCATCACTATTCGTGACCTCATCAATGATATGCCCCCTCCCCTCAAGGTCTGCTTCAAATCTGTCTCAGAACTGGAGGAGAGAAGGCATGTCATTGATGAGGTCACAAATGGCGACAAAAGACTGACAGACAACCAACTGATAGTTTAACCGGCTAACTAAGCAAATGATAGATTAGTTGGTTGGTTACATAACTAACCAACTGATGAATAATAAAGAAGTGAAACTGAACCAGTGCATGAATTTATTACTGGCATAATAACCTCACCAACTCAAGATACAATAAAATAATGTTACACATTGATTCATATTAATTTGGTGGATTTTAACCCTCTTCTCTTACTGCTTGTCAACGTGAATATATTTTAGTTGTTCAATGTTCCAATGATTAAAAATTGCTATCACCTACATAACACTGTCTAACAAATAAATCACTGATTCCTAGGGTGGAGCAACTGGATCGAGTATGTCTAGTACAGGGTGAGATGGTGGTTGGTGAGGAGCAGTTAATTATTTGGGTCAGATCTCTGGTGAGTTGTTGCCTGTAAATCTTATACATACGTGACATACAATCAATTTGGAAGCAGACATCTTAGAAAGCAGCACACAGTAAGAGTATAAAAACCCACACCAGTGTAATAATATAACACAAGATATATGGAGAAAGAGGTGGAGTGGAAAAGAAAAGGAAGAGAGAAAGAGAGAGAAGAAAGGTATGGGTATATATATATAGTGGCAGACTAAGTGTAGACAGCAGTGTTAAGTAGGTCGACAAAGAGAGTGGATAAAGAACAGCTTGTAGCTTTATGACCATAGAAAAACCAAGTCTAGACACACTTGTTGGACACGAGACACTCAGCAGCTGATAGTTCAGTTTTTACTATTACTCTCTTTATCTGCATTTGGTTCCATCTCTCTCTCTCCACACACACACACACACACACACACACACACTTGTGCATGTGTGTGTGTGTGTGTGTCTAGCAGGACAAAGAAGAGAGAGACATATACCTAAACACACACCTATACATACACACACATGCACATGTGCATATGTATGTATGTATACATGTGCATGTAGGTATATAAAAATGTACATGTATATTATATATATGTGTAGCTTGCTTACCAATCACATGGTTCCGGGTTCAGTCCCACTGCATTGCACCTTAGGCAAGTGTCTTCTACTATAGCCTCGGGCCAACCAAAGCCTTGTGAGTGGATTTGGTAGACGGAAACTGAAAGAAGCCTGTCATATGTGTGTGTGTGTGTGTGTGTGTGTGTGTGTGTGTCTGTGTTTGTCCCCACCATCGCTTGACAACCGATGCTGGTGTGCTTATGTCCCTGTGACTTTGTGGTTCAGCAAAAAGAGATGGATAGAATAAATACTAGGCTTACAAAGAATAAGTCCTGGGATAGATTTATTCGACTAAAAGGCAGTGCTCCAGCCTGGCTGCAGTCAAATGACTGTAACAAGTAAAATAATAATAGAATACACACACACACACAATTATTCTATATGTCTGTGTGTATGTGTGTACATACATAACCAGCAGCTGTGCTAAGTAAAGAAAATAGCTGAAAATTACAGAACTGTAAAATAATTTACTTGGATTAACATTTAAAGGAATTTTTATTCTATTATGTGTCTGCATTTTTTAATATTTTCATTCAATTAAACATATTACGGACACAGTTATGGTTTACTTCATATCACGTGGTTCTGAATGTGATCCCACTATGCAGCACCTAAGGCAACTGTCTGTCTTTACAAAAACCTCAGTTTGACCAGTGGAAGCCTCTCAAATATGTATACATGTTTCTTTGGATGTGTATATATCAATATAAATTAGGTATAGTGAGTAATGTTACTTGACACAAAAAAAAGGCTCCAAAAGCAACTTAGCCATTTAATAAAGATCAATAAAATATAACTAAATATTATAATCATCATCATCATCGTTTAACGTCCGTTTCCCATGCTAGCATGGGTTGGATGGTTCAACTGGGGTCTGGGAAGCCAGAAGGCTACGCCAGGCCCAGTCTGATCTGGCAGTGTTTCTCCAGCTGGATACCCTTCCTAACGCCAACCACTCCGAGAGTGTAGTGGGTGCTTTTTATGTGCCACCTGCACAGGGGCCAGACAAGGCTGGCAAACGGCCATCAAATATAATTATCTAAATCACTTGAATGTGGTGAGTCAGCATGGCGTATGTACATATACAGATATAGATATGTATGCACACACACACACACACACACACACACACACACACCACACACACACACACATACATACATACATATATATATATATATATATATATATATATTATATATATATATATATATATATATAGTCCATTATTTTTGCTCTTGTATTGGTCTCAGGCAATGAGTTACAAGCATGCAGGAATGTTGTCTTCAAAGGGTTTTAGTTGATCATACCAACCCCACTACCTAATTGAATCTGGTTCTTATGATAATCATCTCTATTGAATTATAAGTTATATTTTTGACATAAAGCAATGTAATTCAGCACACTATTTACACCAGTAAAAATAAACACAGAAATGCACTCATAAATATACAAACACATACATAGTGGGATTCTACACAGTTTCCATCAACCAAAATCCATGAAACAGGTCACTTTCATACTTATTAATATTATTCTTTAAACTCCAGACATGTGGTGAAGCAGCTTTCTGAGAGTCAGAATGAATGTGTATGTAGTGAGAATCTTGTTTTATAGGGATTTTCAGTAAGCCCTATATCACTTTTCTTGTTTCACAATTATTTACAAAGCAGGCCTTAGCTCAATAAACTAACACTTTATTTAGAAAGAGACAAATATACAAGTAGGTACTAGGTTTGGTGTACCCATACAGGAATGTTTCTTTTCTTTTCTTTTTTTAATTTATTCTAGCTGTAGAAGCAGCCAAATTTTTTATTTAATTGTAGCTCATTTTAATGCTATTTTTATTTTTATTAAAGGTCTATAGTCCTAAAGGTTTTATAATATCTATAGTCTTCACACAAATGGTTATTTATAGATGTATAAATATAAACAAACATATTTTTTTTTATAAGCACTAAAATGTGAATATAGATACAAATAAGTTGGTAATTTATTTTTGACACCATTAGAAACACTGGGTAAATTATCCTTACAAAGTAGAAAAATTTGTCCACAACCAGCTATGGGATTCGAACTCATATCTCTTGGTATAAACTCTAGCTAGTGCTTTACCATTGAGCTAAACAGCCAGCTGACAAATCAATCTGCTTTTCAGACACTTTTAAAGCTAAATGTACAATTACATGTATAAATACTAACAAACTGCATTCGAAAATAAATTATCATCTTATTTGTATCTATATATACACATTTCCGTGCTTATAACAAAAACATGTCAGTTTGTTTATATTTACATGTGTGATTGTACATTTAGCTTTAAAAGTGTCTAAAAAGCAGATTGATTTGTCAGCTGGTAGTTTAGCTTAATGGTAAAGCACTTCAGCACTTAACTGGAGCCATATCAAGAGATATAGGTTCGAGTCCCATAGCTGGTTGTTGACAAATTTTTCCGCTGTGTAAGGATATTTTACCCAATGTTTCTACTGTTCTAACAGTGTCTCTACATTTGAAAACAAATTATCAGCATATTTATACAGTTTAGAAAAATATTAGCAACATTGGAATGAGAATTTAAACTATAGAGAGGATCTTGCCATAAGTTATTTAATTGCCTATTTTGCATTTATGAATATCAGAGTTGTTTCATATGTAATCTCATTTAGAGTATCGTTATAATAACAGGGCTGTATAGTTAAAGGATTCTTCATATACGATAAGCCAGATGTGCATTTACTAATGTTATCAAATAAATTTTTTTTATGGATTAGTGAATGATGTTTGGATTTATATTCATAAACTAAAATTTTTTTAGGTTTTCTTTAAGGGCAGTGTTCAGCAATACCTAAATCTAGAGTTATATCTAGGAAATTAACTTCATATTTATTATGATTTAAATTCATATTTACTATGATCTTTAAATCTAATTCTTCACACATGTAGATGAACTCCTTTTCTCACGGCATCCAATGAGATCACTTGAGACCACTCATAGTTTGCAAATTAAGTAGTTCATCACCATAGTAAGGGCCAAACTACGCAGAGCAAACTCCCTTCAAAATTAAGTGTAAAATGTACAATCCTATTCACAAACCTTAACCACATCATATAATTCCAAAATACTACATCATCATCATCATTTAGCGTCCGTTTTCCATGCTAGCATGGGTTGGACGGTTCAACTGGGGTCTGGGGAGCCCGAAGGCTGCACCAGGCCAGTCAGATCTGGCAGTGTTTCTACAGCTGGATGCCCTTCCTAACGCCAACCACTCCGAGAGTGTAGTGGGTGATTTTATGTGCCACCGACACAGGTGCCAGACGAGGCTGGCGAACGGCCACGCTCGGATGGTGTTTTTATGTGCCACCGACACAGGTGCCAGACGGCCACGCTTGGATGGTGTTTTTATGTGCCACCGACACATTTAACTCAAAAAGTATTATAGTAAAATTGCAAGAATTCTTTAGTATGAATGATAATAGTATCTTCCAAATCACTAACTGAAGAAATGCTCACCTATCGGATTCTAAGGTTTTTGAAGAAGGGATTTTTTTTTTACAGGAATCACTATGATTTCAATGTTTGTAAATAATATTTTTCACTTATATATTGTCACGTTACTTCCTTCAATCATTTGAATACATATGTATTTGTGTATATGTCTGTCTTGATATCATAATTGTAAATGAACATCAGCATCATCTGTTTTCAGTCTCCCATGAAACGTATGTCTTGTCATGGGGAAATTTAGTAAGGAAACAAGTAAGGATTGGAAACAGGAAGAGCATCCGACCACACAAAATCCACCACAACAAATTCCATATAAGCATGGATAAGTGGTCATTAAATGATGATGATAACAATTATAATGATGATATATATATATATATATACATATATAAGAAATGTAGGACACACAAGTATTGTGAACAAAATTCATCTTACACTTATACCTCATTAGGGGTATAAATGTAAGTAAATTTCTCATATCACTTTCATATATATAAACAACATTAACAGATTCCATTCTAACACAGAAAATGAAAAGGTACACTATACTTGTGGCTATAGCCATAAATCCCAGCAATTCAGAGACTGCCAGCTTCTTAAACCTTTTATGTTGGTTTGGAAAAAAGCTGAAGGCCTCTGGCAGGGAAATGCTGATTGAGTCCAAGAGGAAGAAACATTCACAGTGCTCAGACATCAAGTTAACCAAGTTCATCCAAACAATTTCACAACATCATCACCATAAACCCATCGGGATGATGAGGACCATCACTAAGCAGATGAAGGTGATGCCATTCATAGTCAGCTGTGCAATCCATAAGGATATCAGGTCCAAACCTTATGTCAGTATTTGGGTATGAAACCTTCCTGCACTACCTGACTGGCTGTGTAGGTCACTAGCATATTTCACCAGAAAGGTTAAGCATCTCAGTAACTATCCCCAATAGTTCAGATACCTTCTCTGACTTTCATATCCTTGATTGAACTTTTAACCATATAGATATGAACTTCAATGGCTGGCCCCTATGTCAGACCTTCACTCTTTCATGAACTCTCTTCATTCAGGAAGTTACAATAGCATTTCTATGCCTCTTTCTTTTCAGAATCTATGAGAGAATGTGTGCTGCTATCTTTATTTACACACCTTTCTTCCCTAGTATGCAATCTGGAAAACTGCAAACATCTGAACTTTATATCGCAGACCATGAACAAGCTATCTATGTTAGGCTTCTTCTTTCCATGCTGGGCATGCTTAATGTCTAGTTTCATATCTAGCAATGTAATTTTGTTTTTTGCTGCCTCCTTTATTCCAATCTTCCAGGCTTGTTTCTTAGCTTTTATGGCTCTATCTGTAGCAGTTTTCCACAATCATATCACTCTCAATATTGTTCATAAAACAAATTATCCTTTACCTAACAAGAGGCAACAATACATGAGACCTGTACTTCAGAAATATTATGAACTGATCCATAATGTGAAGGTGTCACCTACACTCTTCTTATGGTCCATAATTATGGTTGAATATAATTTGTTACTAAACACCTTACATGAGACACTCAAATACTGTCCAATTTAAAGTCATTCAAGGTTCACAGGAAATCCTCCTCCTCCTCCTCATCATCATCATCATTATCATCATCATCATTACCATCATCATTATCATCATCATCATTACCATCATCATTTAATGTCTTTTCTCCATGCTAGCATGGGCTAGACAGTTAGACAAGAGCTGCTGACAAGTCAGAAAACTGTGCCAAGTCTTACTGTCTGTTTTCATATGGTTTCTATGGCTGGATGCCCTTCCTAATGCCAACCACTTTACAGAGTGTACAATGAGAAAATACATGAACTAGCTTCAAACACTTTCTCTCTCTCTCTATGCAAGATAGTAATACAAAACTAATATCTTTTTGTGTTAGTAGGACTGCATATTTGCATAAAATATTCCCAGAGAAGAAATTTAAAGTTCACATGCCCAGAAAGAGGGAAATTCTCATGAGCTGATGAACAAATTTCAAACCAATTAAATAAACAATATCCCTGTAAGAGAAAGGAACCAGATAAGAATATCTCTTGCAGACATTGAAAGTAGAACAAGGTGTTTCAAAGAAAATGATAGAGAACTGCAAAGGAAACTAGGCTTATAGAAAGCTTAGAAACTGACACTTAAGTTTCCTCTAGGTCTGCACAAGAAACAACCTCAATTTAAAATAGGTCATTGTTTGAATAAAGTGGATCACAAAGTAAGTGAATAACTAAAATGGCCAATTCAATATGCTTTCATCACCCCACTGGCACAAATACAAATAACAGGGTCAGCATAGATTAGCAACATTGCATGGGAAATAGCTATTATCAATTATACTGACACACAGAAAAAAAAAACTGCCATAGAAAAAAATGTGACCAAATCAGTAACCTAGAAGGTTTTCCCACAATTATTCTGTAAATATGCACAGGCCCTAAACCACTTTCTGAAGCTTCTTCAAAACTCATAAAAGATGAAAAAATGTCTCTCTATATTGGAGGGATCTGAGCAGAAGCTACAACAGGCCTGACTCTTTAACTTCAAATATCAGTATATCAGGTGGAACAAATTATGAAGAAAAATACATTTCTTCAAAAGAATCATTTACTAAATGGTAGTGATTGGATCTTTTAAGATTTTTACCTTCTAGAATGAAGAGTGGAGAGATATGTAGTAATATGTTTCTGGAAGGACTGCACCAAACTTTGATACTGAAACTGTGAAAACCCCTGAACTGGCTACCATAACAGAGTACAAGCAGTTTAATTTTTTCTCTGTCAAGTAAGAACTAGATATTGCAATAGCTTAGATTTCAGAGAACCACAGCTATTCGATATCCTTCCTTGAGCCATAAAAGACATGCATGGAGTAGCTGTCAACATTTTCTAACATCACTTGAAGCTATATCACAACAGGAGAGACACAGGCAAGGATAGTGATATCAATGAAATATAGCAAAACGTTCCCATAGAATTTTGTAATTACTTAGCGAATTCAATGCCGAGGCGTTGTTCAGCCGTTATTAAGAATAAAGGCTATGGCACAAAGTACTAATATGTATTTTGTTCTTGTTGCTCATTTTTGCTACAATCTTAAGCTTTAAATAAAATTATACTGATACGGTCTTAAACTAATTTTTCGGTAAATTTGAAATGTTTATATTAATTTAGCATTAGAATTCTTCAAGTCATGTAAAAATAGTTATTGTCTGCATCATCCGAAAGAGAAATAAATTCTGCATAAGGTGTAAAAGATAAAAATAATTTGTATGGTGTTAGTAACAAAATATTTTGTAAGAAATAGAACTTTTATCATCGGTCTTAAATTTATTTTCGCCAGTGTAGCAAATAACAAAACACACACACACACAAACACATGCATGTAGATAAGGAAGATAGAGGGTGGAAATAAACATGGAACAAACAAGTTAATTATAATTAAATATTTCCCCTTAAAACAATATCTTAAAGACTAAATGAGCATTTTTATACAAAATACATTTTATTATCAAGTAAAACACTTAATGAACAATTAGTTGCACCAATTACGCATTAAATAATGTTTTGAGATCATAGATAATTATTTATTACTTTATAAAGTAGTGACTAAGAGCATAGATATACATACTACTTACAATCCCATAACAATTGTCAGTTTACAACTGTAGTAGAGACATGAGAAACTTAGCTGAAATAATACTATCACTAGTTCATTTAAATGTCAGCAAATGTGATTAATAATGACCTTTCAATTTCAATTTGAAAACAAAACTGAAAGTCTGCTGGGTCCAAGATAAAGGGATGCAAATAAATGTGTCTAAATAATGTAGTTTTGTTTTTTTTCTTCTTTAAGGAAATATATTTATATCATATGATTGAATGTTTTCTGAGTTTTGTATTGCTGATGATTTTAGTAATTATATAAACTTTACTTTTATTTTTACTTAAACCTTACTCTTCTGAGTTCAAAGTATAAAGAAGACAATTTGTGGTGAAGCTTAGCATTGTACCTCATAAAAATTGTCTGTGTTATTTCATAACTTATTTTTTCTACCTTTTTTTGTCTGTAATATTCTTTTAATGTTGTGATGTACTTTGGTTGAGTGCAAGGTAAAGTTGACTGAATCTAAAAAATTGCTCTTAAATTTGAGCCCTTGAGAAAAACAATTGTGTTTACTGTATTTGCTTGGCAGACCAAAACTAGGTCTCACTTCTAGTTCACAATTTAAATATAAACAGTGCATGGAGAGACCATGCAAACACTGAAAAGAAATTAAATGACCATGTGCCACTGGATGCGTGCATGAACAACAGAAACATATTCTGAGAGAAAGAGTAATATATCTCAAAACATCTTACATGAGATATTCAAACTCTGTTCCAATGTAAAATGGAAAGGCAATACTCTGAAGTACTATTTTTTAATAACTGACTTATGGCATATCAAGAAGTTTGAGAAATCAGTCTTCCAAACAATGCTAAAATATATCTTCTTTAACAATCATACATCACATAGTTTGGAGTTTGGGTGTGGCTTGGAAGAGATTACCCCCTTTTTATATGTATTTCAGTTACTCAGTAAACAAATAGAGCTCTGGAACAGATTATGTTCATATATAGTGGCCCTGATTATAGAAATCATCTTGCATTTAATGTGATAATATAATCTTCTAGCATTCATTCATAAATTCACTGTATAAAATTGGTCTTATGGATTCTTGTTTTATTGAAGTGGATGGCATTCAGATAAACCAAGTTTTGATGTTACTACAGCCAGCTTTGCGTAAGATCTCATGCCTGCAGAATTGGTTTTACTAGTGTATCTACATAATTCATTGCAAGAAGAATGTGTTACAGATGTTTAATATGCCTGAAGTTCAAGGTCCAATTTAAATAATCTCTATATATATAAACAGCAACATGTCTGCGTATGTGTCCTTTATACAAATCCACAATTTTTCAGTTAGAGGGCTCGCACTTTCTATGGTTATTCAAAACCGTCCAAGGGTCCACAATTTTTCAGTTAGAGGGCTCGCATTTTCTATGGTTATTCAAAACTGTCCAAGAGTGGTCGTGCACATCTTTACATTTCTCCAGTCACCCCGCAAAGCCATTAAAAATCAATAGAAGTGATTTTTTAGGAATTTTCTATCCAAAACCCAATCAAAATGTCCGAAACTTGATACGCCAATTGAATTCCAGCAAGCTGTATGTGATTGGTCGGAGATTTGGACAGTACTTGTGTGTATGTGCACGCGCATGCAGCTGTATATGTATACACTAGCAATATGACCCAGCGTTGCCAGGTCATAGTGCTAGTACACAATAATACTTTCACAGAAAGCAAAAAAGCTTTACTTTTCCATTATACTTTCATTTACATTAGAATAAGTTGTAAGAACAAAATGAATGTTTTTTTTCAATTTTACATTAACCTTATCTGCAAGACAATTCACTTTATAACTACTATGACAGAGTAAATATAATGTTATCATTTCATGTTATATCATTATGTATTGATCTATGTTATGAGAGATCACCCTGGCCCAAAAACTAAAAATACTGATTAGGTATTCATACTTAATATGATTAACAGTAATACAATTTCAAATTCAATACTATTCTATAACAATGTTAGGATTAGATTTTAAAAAATAGAATGTATTTCTTCTGAATTTGTGTTCTAATATTACCCTTTTACACACCTGCTGGTAAGCCATCACATGAAAAATATTTTATCACTAGCCAAATTTCCTTGTTCTTTCTTCAATCAGTACACATACACACAACACACACGTATGACAAGTAAATTAATTTTCTTTCTCCCTTCTTTTGCAGTGTTAAGAAGAACTTATTATTTTATATAAGCCACTTTGGATCAGAAAGATTAGGACAGTGAGCAGCAGAGTACATTTATTATGGAAGTACACATATGGGAAATTTACCAAAAGAAAAAAGTTCCTAGAGGGTAGCCTCTTTCAGAATAAGAAACTATTTGTATTATTCAGTGTAAAGTTTTAAAAAGAAATTGAAATGGGATAAAACAGGAAAATTCAAAAGAGTGGCATTTACTATAGTAGTTATTAAGAGAGTACACAAAATAAAAAGATGGTTCAAAATATATATAGAGCTAATTTTTCAGGTTCCCTGAAAAGACTACTTACTTATATCAGCTGTGGACAGACAATGATTTTAAAAATAGAGAAATAGATGAAAGCTATTAATGAGATAAAATGGAACTGGAGAGATAAAGGATCCTGGATATAATGCTAAAGTTTATAGAACGGAAGAAATAGGAAGGTGCTTTTGGCAATTCTTACAACTATATTATACATGGCTTCCAGAAAAGATCATAGAAAATAACTAGCATCTCTGTTACAAATTTCTTTTGCTCTGAGTCCCTTAACATTGCAGTGTAGTATAAACAACAATTTTTAAAAAGTTATGGTGATTATTTCAAACACTTCTAATCCATTTTTTCATTTTTAAACACACTGTTAAGAGATCCAAACACTAAGACCAAGAAATTATTTTGTTATAAATGTAATACTATTCAATATCAAAATATAAAAAGGTTGAAATTTTATAAAATAAAAAAAAAAACAGAAATAGAAAGTTAGGTCAAGAATGCCTATATAAGTACAATTTCCCAACAAGAAGTGTATTTACATTATCACACTTAAGTAACCTGGTTACATCAGCAAAATTAGAACAGTTCTTCTTTTTATCGTTACTATATGGTATTTATTCGGAAGGAAAGAAGTAAAGCTCATGATTTTTACAGGTCCTCTTGGGATAGTGAGGTTGATGTAGCTGATGAACAGCTTAAATTTTTGAAGGTTAATGCCTAAGGGAAAACATGATAAAAGAAGTCCCAGATAGTTGCAGTTCTAGAAATAACTGTTTGGAAAAACAGCTTTGTGCAGAGTTCATATTTGGTTGTTACAAAAAAGATATATGTGAATCGGTTGGAACACAATTTGCAAATTTAGAAAAAAGATACTATAGCAGTAATGACAAAAGCAACACAATAAATTGGTATGTCACTAGTATTCATGTGTTATGTCAGTGAAGTATGGCTATGTACATGTGTTACATAAATATGTTTGTGTATATGTGTGTATTGATATGAATGAAATCATATTCAAAGCTGAAGGCTATTTAATTGTAAATGATTTCATGAAATAATTAAAAGAAAAACACACACACACTCTCTCTCTCTCTCTCACTCACACACACATGGAGAGAATAAGATTTATAAGAATCTCATGAATAATCTCAAGATTTGCTTGGTTTAAGAATCTAACTTAATTCTTGAGACTGGTAGTAAACTGAGAAATTTCTGTTATATACTTTTCTTAATGTCTTACATAAAAAAAAGAAAACAACTTATACGTTATCATCCTAACTAGAGACAAAAACAAGCTTAAATGCAGTCCAGTAAATTACTGGTATTTGTCAACCAAAAGGAGATGAAAGAAAAAGGTATCTCAAATTTGACTTCAGAACAATGACAAATTAAACTCCATATTCTAAAATAGCATGGCTTCATTGGTATGTATATGTTATGCAACATGTTACTCTAAAATAGATTTAAGATTTTACTTCAGGAATTATTTTTGAATCAACAACCCTGAAGGAAAATACTGAGATTCTAGGACTTCAGAACTTTAAATTCTTTTCATCCCATAAGCAGAATTGAAAAATTCAGAGAACTTATATTTTGACATTAAACAATTCATTGTAATTTTAATTTTCAAATGAAATGCATTTCACTATAACTCCTAGTGCAACATGTTTTTAAAAAAGAATTTCATTTATTACCTGATTGGAATCTCCAGGAGTCACTGATGATGTTTCTTGTTGTGAAAAACCATTAATGGTACAGTTTTGGTGCTGATCACTGTCATTGCATCCAGAATCCAATTTGGAAGGAGTTGCTGCATTTGATGCATCATCCATTTGAATTTTCTTGGAGTTATCAGAACCATGCTGTACAAACAATGGTTTTTCTGCACCAGATTCCACAGATTTAGCATTCTCTCGAACTTTTATAGTTCGTGAGCGGGTCTGAATTCCTCCAGTATATCGTGGAGGCAATTTAGAGACAGGGGCATTATCAAAGTTTTCATTACTGAATTCATATGGATCATCATTTAAGTGTTGTCGTTGTTGATTTTCTTGCTGAGACTCAGGATTTTGTTTAGTCTTTTCTTCATGCTGATGTTGATGCTGCTGCTCCTGAGGTGATAGTGTTGATGGTAATTGCAGTTGTTGCTGTTGTTCACATACTTGTTCTCCATCCACTTGATTCTGAAATGACTGTGTTGGGACTGATGAAATATCATTTACAGTTTCAATTGCACAAGTTTTCCCTGGATGTTCACCATCATCAGACTGAATGTTTGTTGTCAGATTACTGTCATTATCTTTATTTTCCAAAGAATCTTTACTTTCTAGTGGTGTAGCTTTTTCATCTTGTGATGAAGGACATTCAGTTTGAGACAGGAGCTGCTCTGTGTTAAGAGTCCCACGATTTTCCACCACTGACTCTCCTCCATCCATCACATCACTTTGAAAGCATTACACACTAAAAATAAAGAAAAGGATCAGATATAGTGATACATATAAAACTATGACATTAAAGAGTTGAAAAGCAGGCTCAACCTATGAAATATAGCAGCATTTCTCTCTTGAATACAACATACCAACTTAAATAGAAAAGGAGATGTGTGTTTTGTGGGAATAACATAGTCCCGGACACATCCTACTTTAAATAAAAGCAGAATAATAACTTGATTGTCTTTCATCATCAGTGTGCTGAGAACAGGATTTACCTCAACAACATTGGAGAAAGCAAAATAGCTAATGAATTCTCATTATAATTACTAAAGATGTTGGGTTTTTTTTCTAAAGCAACATTAGAAAATATGAAATTAAATAGTTTTATCCTAAACTTCTTACTTTTCTATCATTTATAAAAAATAATACCAGTATAGAAGCCAGAAATTAAATGGTAATGGTGATGCTGATGAAAGTGACAATACAGAAAAAAATACCTTATGGAATTCATTTAGTTACATTTCCTTTGTTCTCAGTTTAATCTTCCAGAGTTAATCAAATAACTAACAGTGAAGTACTGAACTGATAATGTCATCCTTCAAAATGTGGTTTTGTGTCAATGTTAGAAATTATTACTGTTGCCAAATGGTGAGTGTAAACAAATTTCTATGCATCCTTCACACATATAAACTATCCACTTACATCTACATCATAACTACACATTTAGTTCATTCATTCTATAAACCAACACAACTTGTATATTATAAACTGTTTAGGTAGTTTTCTTAGCTACAAGTGTAAATTGATGTAAAAATATAGAACCAGATTTTTATTTTCTGCTAGATGTTATTAACAACGGGTTAAGGATAAGATGCAAAATACAACACAAATAAATATATGATATAGCACTAAATTCATTAAACCAACAAGGGAGATTCATTAAAGTCACTTGATTTGCTATATACTAAAACAATAGTGAAATTTTCCTTCCAATTACATGCTACAGTCTCAAAAAAGGAAAGATAGATTAGGTAATATAGTTTCTGATATACAAAAAAAGACAAGAGGCTTAACCTGAAGGTTAAACAAAAAGAAGATAAATTTATCATCTGTTAGCTGACTTGTGAGGATTTTCCTATGCTTGCTGTGATCTAGCACAAAGCATGATCTTAACTATATCCACTTTAAACCTATATACCAGATAGTTTACTACATAGAAATTATCATCCGTATATCTATATAAACATAGAGGTAGTGTAATTCTCTCTGTCTATCCATTCAGTTCTGCTTGCTGTTGCTACTTTTCCCAGAAGATAGTTCATTTTTTTCCTTTCACTTTCAGCTTTCTTTTTTTTTTTGCTCTCTCTCTCTATCCTTAACTCTTTAAGTGCTACACTGGTTGGCTGTCTTCAACTTCTTTCTGTTACATTTTTATTCTCCTGGTCAAAAGACTGCTCTATATTTTTTTCTTTTTATGTTAACTCTTGTATATTCTTGTCTTGCCTTAGTCATAAGACTATTTACATTTCTTTCTTATCCTACCTGTGTCAAAAGACCACTCACTTGTCTTTTGCTGCCCCATCTCCTTATAATTTATTCTATCATCTTGTTCTGCAGTATTTACTCCCAAATAACTTCAGAGTTGTAGCTACTGAATACTAAACAAAACTGTCACTCCAACAGTTATGACGATGAGGGTTCCAGTTAACCTGCTGATGAAATTAGTGTGCAAGTGGTTGAGCACTCCACAGACATGCATATCTTTAGCATAGTTCTCAGGGAGATTCAGGGTAATAAAGAATGTAACAAGGTCAGCACTTTGAATTACAGATATAATCAATTTTTGACAGTTGAGTGGATTGGAGCAACATGAAATAAAGTGTCTTGCTCAAGGACACAGTGCACCAATGGAAATTGAACTCATGATCTTATGATTACTCTAACCACTAAGCCATGCACCTTCACCAAATACTAAACATTGTTTGAAATCACAGAAAATGTTTAAACAATGGTTGATGAAGAGGATTCATTTATTATTTTATCATCCTATTTTTTAATGTCACAGTTGAGGGAATATGTGGAAGAATTAGACCCAGGAAGACCTGGGATGAGGTGGTGAAGCACGACCTTCGAATATTGGGCCTCACCAAGGCAATGACTAGTGACCGAGACCTTTGGAAATATACTGTGCTTGAGAAGACTCAGCAAGCTAAGTGAGACCATAACCCATGACCTATGCTAGCAGTGTAACCGGCCTACATATGCATTGCTTGCGAAGACCCGTTGAGGCAAATGAAATCACAATCAAAACCAAATTCACTGACATGGCCAATGACAGCACTGCCTGACTGGCACCCGTGCCAGTGGAACATTAAAGGCACTATCTGAGCATGATTGTTGCCAGGACCACTGATTGGCTCCCATGCCGGTGGAATATAAAATGCACCATTCGAGTGTGATCATTACCAGCATGGCCTTACTGGCACATAAAAAATACCATTTG
The DNA here is from genome assembly GCF_006345805.1 of Octopus sinensis. NCBI lineage: Eukaryota > Metazoa > Mollusca > Cephalopoda > Octopoda > Octopodidae > Octopus > Octopus sinensis. Next base: position 187,688,889 of record NC_042997.1, read on the forward strand.
AGTGTGGCTGTCGCCAGTACCACCTGACTGGCCCTTGTGCCGGTGGCATGTAAGAACATCCACTACACTCTCAGAGTGGTTGGCATTAGGAGGGACATCCAGCTGTAGAAACTCTGCCTGGTGCAGCTATCTGGCTTGCCAGTCCTCAGTCAAACCGTCCAACCCATGCCAGCATGGAAAGCGGACGTTAAACAATGATGATGATGAATTCATTTATGCTTGTCTTTTCTTTTTGTCACTTTGCCCTAATAAAGTTCTTTTTGCTTTCACTTAGTTCTGTAAATTTTGTATGTTTATGTTAGGTTTCAATATTTATACTTCATCTAGTGCATACATTTTCATGTATGTGTGTGTGTGCATGCGCATGTGTGTATGGGTGTGTATGTATATCATTACCATCATATCATCATCATTGTTTAATGTCCACTTTCTATGCTGGCATGGGTTGGACAGTTTGACATGGAGCTGGCTAGCAGGGAGCTGTCCAGACTCCTACTGTCTGTTGCAGCATGGTTTCTATGGCTGGATGCCCTTCATAATGCCAACCACTTAACAGAGTGCACTGGGTGTTTTTTACAGCACAGGTATGTTAATGCAGCACCAGCACAAGTGCTTTTTAAGTGTCACCGGCACCTGAAAGGACAAGTCTGTATGTGTAGAAGACAGTGATTTTACTTAACTTGATGCATCTTATCAAGTACAGTAAATCACCACATCACTCGATCCCTTGTCATTTCTTCAGTGAGGCCCAGCATCCAAAGATAATTTCTCTCCACTTCATCGCACGTCTTTCTGGATCCATCCCTTCCACAGGTACTCCCCACAATTAGAGCTCAGCACTTCTTTATGCAGCTGTCCTCATCCACAAACACCACATGACCAAATCAGTGCAGTCTTCTCTCTTGCACACAACATCTGATGTTTCTTATACCCAGTTTTCCTCTTAAATCATTTACACTCTGCCATGCATGCACACTGACATTACTCATCCACCGAAGTATGCTAGCTTCATTTCTTTCAAGCCTTCAGAAGTCCTCTGTAGTCAAAGCCCACATTTCACTGCCCCTGCATGTAAAATAGCTGTATGTACAAAGTCATCATACAATCTGCTTTTCAATCTCAGGGAGAGGCCCTTAGTTACCAACAAAGGTAGAAGCTCTCTGAACTTTGCCAAGCCTGTTCTTATTCTAGCAACTACACTTTCAGAACTCCTTCCCTCACTGCTAACTTGGTTTCCTAGGTAACAGAAGCTATCTATTACATCTAATGATTCACCCAAACATTTGTGGGAGCCTATTGTCTGTGTAGTTTTAGTACTCATTGTACCTGCATGTTTGCCACACACAATGACTATATTCTCTGTTAACCTTCCTTTGATACTGCTGCACCTCTTATGTGTCCAAAGCTTGCACTGGGTACAACATATGGAGTTTCTACCAATGCCCTTCCAGCATGACCAGCTCACTTCTGTTTTCCTACTTACTAGGATTTTTGTTTTTGCCAAATGAACCCTAATGCCTTTAGATTCCAGACCTTGTTTCCACACCTGAAATTTCTTCTCTAGATCAGGTAGTGATTCAGCTATAAGAACAAGATCATCAGTGTAGAGGAGTTCACAGGGACAGCTGGTCTTGAATTCCTCTGGAGGACAAAGATAAAGAAGAAGGGGTTGAGAACTGAGCCTTGGTGGACTCCTACTTGTATATATATATATATATATATATATATATATATATATATATAAACATTGTTCCCCTGCTGAGAATAATGTGTAGATGTAAGTACCAGTTAAGCACTGGGGTCATCATCATCATCATCATCATCGTTTAACGTCCGTTTTCCACGCTAGCACGGGTTGGACGGTTTCGACCGGGGTCTGGGGAGCTCGGGACTGCCCCAGGCTCCAGTCTAGTCTGGCAGTGTTTCTACAGCTGGATGCCCTTCCTAACGCCAACCACTCCGCGAGTGTAGTGGGTGTTTTTTACGTGCCACCTGCACAGGTGCCAGAGGGGTCTGGCATCGGCCACGTTTGGATGGTGCTTTTTATGGGGGGGGGGACAGAAATATAGGGGAGCACCAGTGGGAGGGGTGGTTCAGAGGACAGGTTCTAGGCAAGTAGAACGTAGGATATCGAGGGAGGGGTAATGCATGGTGAAATAACGTATTGAAGAGGGGGGTTCAAAGAGTAGACACCTATAATGGTGGTGGGAGAAACGACATCCGGTATAGTTGGAGCAAAATAGAGATATCCGGTATTGGTGGTGGGGGTGGGTAGGGCGGGCGCGCCGCGAAGAATCGGCGGCCAATTCGATCAGCTCTGTAAGGGAGATCTTAAATATCTATAACGATAACTAATGAATTATACAGAATATGCAAAAACGAGGCGAGGCTGAAATAGTAGACAGAGTGGCGACTAGGGGGATCAGAATAATAATAAATAATAAATAATTAGTAAACAGAGTGGCGACTAGGGGGATCAGAATAATAATAAATAATAAATAGTAAATAATAAATAATAAATAGAGATACGGGATGAATTAAAGTTCAAAGATTTCTTATCTTGGGATCACTTCGTTTACGGACAGACTTGGCAAAAGGAATTCGAAATCAAGAATGAGGCAGGTTACTAGCTTAAGTATGCATAGCCATGGAGAGGAGTAGGAAGAGAGGAGTCCAGACAATATAAAAGAGGGGGAGAGAAGGGAAGAGAACCCCGCGAAGAATCGGCGGCCAATTCAATCAGCTCTGTAAGGGAGATCTTAAACATCTATAACGATAACTAATGAATTATACAGAATATGCAAAAACGAGGCGAGGCTGAAATAGTAAACAGAGTGGCGACTAGGGGGATCAGAATAATAATAAATAATAAATAATTAGTAAACAGAGTGGCGACTAGGGGGATCAGAATAATAATAAATAATAAATAATAAATAGAGATACGGGATGAATTAAAGTTCAAAGATTTCTTATCTTGGGATCACTTCGTTTACGGACAGACTTGGCAAAAGGAATTCGAAATCAAGAATGAGGCAGGTTACTAGCTTAAGTATGCATAGCCATGGAGAGGAGTAGGAAGAGAGGAGTCCAGACAATATAAAAGAGGGGGAGAGAAGGGAAGAGAACCCCGCGAAGAATCGGCGGCCAATTTGATCAGCTCTGTAAGGGAGATCTTAAACATCTATAACGATAACTAATGAATTATACAGAATATGCAAAAACGAGGCGAGGCTGAAATAGTAAACAGAGTGGCGACTAGGGGGATCAGAATAATAATAAATAATAAATAATTAGTAAACAGAGTGGCGACTAGGGGGATCAGAATAATAATAAATAGAGATACGGGATGAATTAAAGTTCAAAGATTTCTTATCATATAAACAATTTACTCCTTTCCCAAAAATTTCAGGCCTTGTGCCAATAGTAGAAAAGAAATTATACACACACATATTTAGTTCTAAACAGCTGTTCTATTTAAATAAAAAGACAAGCAACACTGAACAATGCTTGAGATACCACAACCTAATTTCAAACTACAGCTGACAAGTACCTTGGGTTACTGAGCTTGACACTGCAAAATTATCAAATTCAACCTCACACTTCAGATGGGAAAACTGACAGAATTCACAAAGAAACATTATTTAATATATTTTATGAGCTAACTATTAATTGTTTGTATGTTGTTGTTGTTTTGCTATTTTTTTCTTTTTTTGCAAAACAACAATTAGCCCTTGTTCATACTTGCTAAAGGACTGGCTCTCTACATTACAGCTATCTGGGACACTATAACTTTTTGGTGCCTTTGCTTATAGAGGTTCAGTGAATTTATGACAACAACAACAAAAATAACATCTTTTTTTGTTCTTTTATATTTCAAATGTTTTTTCAGTAGACACACACACACACGGCTGAGTGATTAAGAAGCTTGAGTTGACTCCCACAGTGACACTTTGGACAAGAGTCTTCTGCTGGGGCCCCAAGCTGATTAAAGCCTTGTGAATAGATTTGATAGATGGAAATTGAAAGAAGCCTGTCATATACATGTATATACATATACGTGTGTGCATGTGTGCATGCACATACACACACATGTTTGGAGTGATGAAGCTACATTTAAATTAAATAGCTCAGTTAACTACCACAATTACACCTACTGGGAGCCTGAGAATCCATATATTACAGAAGAACATTGTAAATTGGACCATTATTCTTCAACAGCAGCAATAATCTGTCAAAACCAAGCATTCAAGAGAACTTTGAAAATGTGGAGTTTTATTTCTAACAAGATGAAGCACCCCTACACAACTATGTTAATGTAAGGGCCTACCTCAAGATTTTGCCAAAGATTGGATGAAAAGGTTCAGCAGAAAACCCTCCACTTTCACCAGACCTCACACCACTAGACTTATTTTTTCTGGAGAATCTTAAAAGATAAAGTTTACAATACTAGCACAGAAATAAATGAATTAAGGGCAGCTATTGAATGAGAATGTTCACAATTACTGAATGTAATGTTTCTTGATGCTTGCAATTCCACTGCTTCACATCACATTATCAGCAATGCTTGAACCAGAAAAAGGAATTCATAAAAAAATTAAATTCAGTGTGTAGATTCTATTATATTTTGAAAATATAATGAAATTTATTCAACTCTCACTTTATAATCATTCAACGTGTGTACACTTTGTTTGGGATGCCCTGTGTGTGTATATATGTATATATATATATATATATATATATATACAAATTGAGATAGGGGTTGTAAATGCAACCCTCCATGGGATAACATATATCCAATATACTGCTAGTGAAGTACCCAACAAAGTTAATACATAAATGTTAAGGATTGCGATGCAATCAATTCATTTACTGTATTATATGGGCAAAGGTAAAATGATTTACCACAAATTACTAATACAAGATAAGAAAATGGAGAAATACATCTAAATCAAATATCAAATACCAGATAATACTCAATCATATACTTTATTAAACCACTATACAACATTACTCTTTTATGTACACTTTTTTATGTACATTCCTTTATGTACACTGATTTGTTCTGCTTTTTTTATGTTTAACCCTACAGTCTCTTATGTAGTGGTTTAATAAAGTATGTGATTGAGTATTATCTGGTATTTGATATTTGATTTAGATGTATTTCTCCATTTTCTTATCTTGTATATATATATATATATATATTTCTTATTTTGGTACCATACCAGCAATTCTGAAGGGTAGGGAAGTTGATCACATAGAGTGTTCAACTGGTACTTATTTTACTGACCCTGAAAGAATAAAAGGCAAAGTCAACCTTGACAGAATTTGAACTCAGAGTGATGGATGAAATGTTGCTGAGCATTTTGCTTGGTGTGCTAAAAATTTTGCTAGCTCACTACCTTACCACCCTATATATACAGGGTGGGCCAGAATGATGGGACACATTTTAAATGCTAGTGTCTTGGATTATAAAAATGACATAGAGTACCAAATATATTTATTACATAACTGATATACAGGAGTTCAACATATTATCTACAATTTTACTATTTTTTACATGTAGTTGGTTTTAGTAACCCTCATAATGTTGTGAACTCCAAAAGAAATTGTATATATGGTCAAAGCATATTTAACCAGCCAAAGATCTATTGTTGCAGCCCAAAGAAAACTCCAACAGCATTTTGGAAAGCAACAGGTACCATCTCAAAATGTGATTTTGCATACTGTTACAAACTTCCATGAGACAGACAATACTGAGAAGAAAAATCCTCAGATCAACCTTGAACATCTCATAGTGCAGAGAACTACCAAAGTGTGGGAAAAACTATTGAACGAAGTCCCTCAAAGTCCATGCATTGACTGGCTCAACAGTTCAATATTTCACAACCAGTGTTAAAAGGATTTTAAAATAAGACCAACACTTGTATCCATATAAGGTACACCTAGTACAGCAATTGCTTCTGCCAGATAAGGTGCAAAGAAAGACTTTTAGAGACTTTTTGTTTGTCAATACGTGCAGGAAGGAAGAGGATTTTAGCCATCACTTGGTCACACCAGATGAAGCTCATTTTAACCTTTCTGATTATATTAATAAACAAACTGTAGGTTTTGGGGTTGTGAAAGTCCTCAAATTATGCACGAAAGGCCTTTGCACACTGAGAGGGTTACAGTGTGGTGTGCAGTGACTTATGAGTGGCCCTTACTTTTTTTGAGGACAAACATGGTGCAACTGTAACAGTAACTGCTGAGCACTACAACCATATGTCAAAGACTTTCTTCTTTCTTGAGCTACAAAGACTTGCCCTGACACAAATGT
>NC_042997.1:187700204-187712704 GCF_006345805.1 Octopus sinensis
GATCGTGAGGTTGTGAGCTCGAATCCCAGACCGGGCTGTGTGTTGTGTTCTTGAGCAAGACACGTTATTTCACGTTGCTCCAGTTCACTCAGCTGTAGAAATGAGTTGCAACATCACAGGTGCCAAGCTGTATTGTCCCTTGCCTTTCCCTCGGATAACACTGGTGGTGTGGAGAGGGAAGGCCGGTATGCATGGGCGACTGCTGGTCTTCCATAAACAACCTTGCCTGGGAGGGTAACTTTCTAGGTGCAATCCCATAGTCAGTGTCATGACCGAAGGGGGTCTCAATATATATATATATATATATATATATATATTGAATAATATATTGTATATCCTCGTTATAATGATTAGCAGAAAACCAAACCACCAAGAGGATGGTGTTCATTTAAACAAAGATGTTATGAAAGGAAATTTAAAGAATTAGATGTTGCTCAATGGAACTAAAAGATTAATGAGCCAACAAAAGAGTTTCTATGTAATCACTCCATCTCAGAGAAAACACAGCCAAATCAACTACAAATTATAACCTATCATCTTACAGAAAATAGACACTTTACATGTTGTGCATCATGTAATGGATGAGTGTTCCCTGAATAAAAAATAGACAGATTTTTACTTCCTGGAAGGCATGAAACACTCAGTACAATTCCTTCTCAATAGACATTGGCTTTTTTGGAATTCAAACATTGGTTTCTTGTGTCAGATGATAGTGAGACAGAAACATTAGCACACCGGGCGAAATGCTTAGCGGTGTTTCGTCTGCCGTTACGTTCTGAGTTCAAATTCCGCCATGGTCGACTTTACCTTTCATCTTTTCAGGGTCGATAAATTAAGTACCATACTAGGGTCGATGTAATTGACTTAATTGTCTGTCCTTGTTTGTCCCCTCTATGTTTAGCCCCTTGTGGTCAATAAAGAAATAAGAAACAGGTGTCTTGCTGTAGAGAAAGTACAAGGTTACCTGTCCAGAGCGAGAGAGGGGGAGAGAGGAGAGGGAGAGAGAGATCAGGAATGAAGACATGAAATTTATTTGCCAATATTCCTGACCTGTACAGATTGCATGCTCTCATGAACTGTGAATTGCATGAAATATTCAAATTTATCGCAGATTATGACAATTATGAAGATAAGATAAATGGCTTAAAGTCTATCTACATACAACCAGTGAACAAGATTTTTGTGAGCCACTAAACTCATAACTCACCAACAATAGTCAACCAAATCACTGGATTAATTTTTTTTTTAACCAGCAGTTCCTGGTAGAGGAATACAACTTCAAGTTAGTGTTGGATGAGCTGTTTGCAAAACATTCAACAACAGTTGCTTTTGTTTTATAAATAATATGAAGCAGTATAAGTCTCAGAATACTTGAAAGCTCAACATATCACAAGCAGAATATTAGATTAGCTCACCAAGTAAGAAGCAATTTTAGCAGTTGCTTGGCAGAAGTGTTTTCTTTATTTTTATTTAAAATACTTCTGCAAAGTAACTGCTGAAATAACTTCTTACTTGATGAGCTAAATTATTATTTAAATCTAAATTTACTTATTTATCTGTAGAAAGTATAGGCATAATTGCAGAAAATGTCCAGCAAAAGATGCAATATGTAATAATTGTGTTAAAAAAGTCATTTTCCTTGAGTAGACAAATCATGTAAAGGATTCACAAGGAATCATTGTAAAATGTTAACTGTCTCCAACATATTCTTTTCTACTCTAGGCACAAAGCCAGTCTAGGCACAATGGGAGGGGGCCAGTCAATGAGATCGCCCCCAGTATGCAAATGGTGCTTAATTAATCGACCCTGAAAGGATGAAAGGTAAAGTCAACCTAGGCAGAATTTGAACTCAGAATGCAAAGACAGACGAAATACTGTTAAGCATTTTGCCTGGTGTGCTAACATTTCTACCAGCTCATTGCCTTCTGTTACCAACATATTAACTTCTTCAACTTTAAAACTAACCCTAAGCTTTTCAGATTTATTGGAATATTCTTTGTCTTATGCACTAGCAAATACCGTAATTCATTTATCAATCAATGTAAGCTTTAGTTGACTGTGGAAGTACTAATGACTTCATCAAAACTAATATTGTTATGCAGAACAATTTAGTCATTAAAATCATTCAGAAGCCACCTTGTGATGATATCAATGCAGTTTGATACCAGAATTACAAGAATATGTCATGAAAAATTCAATATGCTGAAAAGTCATACAAACAACAATGGGTGTTAATTATACACAAGTAAGATCTGCATAGATATAACACTGGTGTGGAGTCTCATGCTTCAACATTCTTCATTAACATTTAAGTTTAATGGTCCTAAAGTCTCATATGTGTTGTCAAATTTTGTTTGCCTGAAAATTTATCTTATTACAGCCTTCACTAGTTTTATTCCATACACAAAAGTTATTGTGGCACCCTTTTGAAGGCATTTTGTGGATGATTGCAAATTCATAACACAAGAAGTAAACTACCTAGTCAAAGCTTTCTTTGATTAAACTGATTAACTCATTATGGAGAGTACTAGCTACAAGTTAGAGAAATGATACCTGATCATTGAATTGTTTACAACAATCAACAAAGTCTCCCTGATGAAATGCTTGACAAATTAATACATACTTTATTGCAGAATTTATTTTTAGCAAGATTATATTATTAACTATCAATGGCATTTAAAGAGAATTCTTATACTGTTTTCTTAACCTTGGGTCAACTGTATCTGTATACAAGACTTCCACTTAGCCTTATGAAAGCAATGGCATAGCGATATATAACATCAAGGACAACTGGAAGTTCCTATGGGATAACTTAATGAGAGCCACTGACCAAATTTTTGGTTAGCGCAAAGTCCCCTAAAGTGACATGGTGGTAGAACAGTGTAGTAGACAGGGCCATTAGAGCAAATAAACATTCCTGGAAAGACTGGAAGAGTAGTGGTAGCAGAAAGCTGCATCAAATAGAAGGGAAACTAAGAGACAAGTATATTTAGCTAGAGAAGCAGAAAGGAACCCAATGCAAGTATGAACACATAAGAAGTGCAGCAGTGTCATATGAAGGTTAACAGAGAAAGCAGTCTTTTTGTGTGGCAGATGTTCAGATGCAATAAACACTAAGAATGTACAGAAAATAGACTTCCTCAAATGTCCCCTGGTATTTGAGGAAGTCTATTTAGAAGTAGAAGATAGGCTCTAGTACATAGGCAACCAAGGACGATTCTCTGAGAGCATAGCTGCTAGAATATGAACAGGTTGGGCAAAACTCAGTAAGCTACTACATTTGTTGGTAACTAAGGGCCTCTTCCTCAGAGCGAAAGGCAGACTATATGATATCTGTGTGCAAAAAGCCATGCTAAAAGTTAGTAAAACATGGGCTGTAACTGTAGAGAACATGTGAAGGTTTGAAAGAAATGAGGTCAATACGATCCAGTGGATGTGCAATGTACAACAGAGTGTAAGTATTTTAAAAGAGAAATTGGGTGTATGAGGTATCAGATATGGTGGGCAAGAGAGAAGATATGTGATGCATATGAGTGAGGACATTGCTAATCTCTAATTGTGAAGAGACCAGTGGAAAGGATAGACCCAAGAAGATGTGGGACAAAAAGTGAGAGATGATGTTCAGAAGATGTGCCTCACAAAATGACTAAGACTTCTGGCAATCTGCTGTGCTTGAGAAGATACATAAAACTAAGTAAAATTGAGGGTGTCCACACATACAGGCACTGTTACTACTTTTGAAAATATTAAAATCAATAAGAGAAAGCTTGCCTCTTTGCTACTGATAACTCAACCTTATTTACAACTGGGACCATTGTGTTAACCAATCCTCCAGCTGTTACATTATTACTGCTTTAAAAAAGCCCACTTTCCAGAGGGGAATTGTTGAGTAAAAAGAAAAAAAACTCCAGCAATTTTTTAGTGTTTACGTAAATGGCAACACTAACTCCCAGCAAGGCCTTGCCCTCCAATTTATATTTGATAAATCTCATAACTGTAAAAACAAAGAATGAACTTTTTCTGTATAGTTTTGATATTTTCTATAGATGTACGAAAGAAAATGTGTACACTGAAATCTTGAATTTGTTCTGCTCAATCAAATTACAGATTTCTTCAATGTATCAGGTGTAAAAAGATTGATGCATTACATAAAGGGGAAAAATCTCCACTTCTACTAAAAATGCTCATAAAATTTGTTATGCCTACCAAATACACTCCAAATCAAAATCAAAATTTTACTATCAACACCAAATCCACTCACAAGGCTTTGGTCGGCCTGAGGCTATAGTAGAAGACACTTGCCCAAAGTGCCAAGCAGTGGGACTGAACCCGGAACCATGTGGTTCATAAGCAAGCTACTTACCACACAGCCACTCCTACACCTATATATATATATATATATATATATATATATATATATATATATATATATATATATTATATATATATATATATATATATATATATATATATATATATATATATATATATATATAGAGAGAGAGAGAGAGAGAGAGAGAGAGAGAGTATGTGTGTGTGAAAGTGAGACCAGATTAATGGTATTCAACCTAGGTTGTACAAGAACTTTAACGTTTCTGGTAATTTTAATTAATTTATATTTCAGTACAAGTGTATAAAAATTGTTGATGACAATTTGGTAATAATTAGTTGTAACATATTAATGATAGGTGTATACTTGAAAGAAAGAAAAAAGATGTACCTGATATCGATGAACAAGCCAACCAGACAGAAAAAGACAAAGGCACGGATTCACACATGTGAAACACCTGCAAAAATAAATGATAGAAATTTGTAACCTAAACATTCATATACATATGTAAAATACAAATGCACATGCACACATACAGATATACTTCTGTATGTATGGGTGTAGTATATATGCATGTGTGTGTGTGTTAAATAAAATGAGACAACAAAATTAAGGCTGTGCGGAATTTATAGGAAATTTATAAAGCAAAAGGTAGACTTACAGCTGTTTCTGGGATATTAGGGATATCGCTTCATCAGAGACGATATGATAGAATTAACTAGAGGGAAATAGTAGAGTTCAGTATAAGGAGTTATTTGGGAAAAGGATGGATATAGGAAGTATAAAGGGAAATAAGAAAATAAAAATAAAAGTAAAAATATATGTAGGATGATACAGTTTCAGTTCCATTATCCAAGGAAAGAGCTGTGTATAATGGATAGAAATGCTTCTTGTCCATGGTACGTAGATTCCGACTGGAATCTACATACCATATATGTATATATAGACACCACACACAAACCCATACATATTATGGCTATGATATATGGCACTGCGAGCTGATTTAGGTGTATTTACACCATTTGTCTACAGCAAGAAATTTTCTCCATGACAAAATACAGTGAATGGCTTGTTTACAAGACTGAACCTGCTATTGGCATATCCGAACTGGTAAAGGCATTGCATAACATGTTGTATATTGTCTCAAATTGCAAATATATTGCAATGGGATCAAAAAGATCTTGGCAAATTAACTGAAAAGCATTACCCCATATAGCAGGTTAACAGGGTACTCGAAAGGAATACATAAACTGGTCGTATTGTAGTGCATATGAAGTCAAACAGTTGTGCAATGATCTCAGGCAACCTGTAAATCCTTATATGTATCAATGATATAACTGCTACACATTATGTAGTGTATCATTTACGAAATAAATAAGAATGGATAACTCAAGACATCACTGCACACACTTCAATGGTGTGGTTATTAATGCACAGTACATCATATTACAAATTACATCATATTACATATTACATCATTAATGCACAGTACATCATATTACATATTACATCATTTTGCATTATTGCATGTATGTAGTGATGTTCAGCAAAATACAACCAATCTATGAAGTCAAGAATATTTATAAACAAATTATAGGACAAGCAAGATTTCAAGGAAATACAGTTTTTCCAAAAGATGGAAGAACTATTAAATAGTTCCTCCCCTGTCTGGAAAATCTGTATTTCTTAGAAATCTTGCTTGTGGTTATGAAATATTGTGGAATTACATAACATTATGTAATGTACTGTGCATTTTTAAATAAAGAACCATGCTATTAAAATGCATATTGTTATGTTTTGTGGACTTGGAGAAAGCCTTTGACAGGGTTCCCCGATCCCTTATCTGGTGGTCGATGCGGAAACTGGAAATTGATGAATGGCTAATAAGGGCTGTACAGGCTCTATACAGTGAGGCTGTCAGCAAGGTTAGGATTGGCAACGAATATAGTGAAGAATTCTAGGTAGAAGTAGGTGTACACCAAGGCTCAGCCCTCAGTCCCCTTTTATTCATCATAGTCCTCCAGGCAATAACAGAGGAATTCAAAACAGGATGCCCCTGGGAGCTCCTCTATGCTGACGACCTGGCTCTCATGGCAGAATCACTACCAGAACTAGAAAAGAAATTTCAGGTGTGGAAGCAAGGGTTAGAATCAAAGGGCCTTAGAGTAAATGTAGCAAAGACCAAAGTTATAGTAAGCAGAAAGGCGAACTCAGCACACACACCCTCGGGCAGGTGGCCCTGCTTGATCTGTAGGAAAGGTCTAGGTAGAAACTCCATAAGATCCACCCAATGTAAGCTATGGACGCATAAGAGGTGCAGCAACATCAAAGGGAAATTAACTGATAAGATAGCTTTCATGTGCGGCAGATGCACAGGGACAATAGACACCACAGACACTCAGAAAACATTCTTATTCAAGAATAAACAGCTCAAATATATCTATATCTATATATACACACACACATAAAATACACAAATTTCTTACCACACAGGCATAGTTGTGTGGTAAGAATTTTGCTTCCCAGACACATGGTTCCAGGTTCAGTCCCACTGCATAGAACCTTAAGCAAGTGTCTTCTACTAAAGTCTAAAGTCTCAAGCCAATCAAAGCCTTGTGAGTGGATTTGATAGATGGAAACTGAAGAAGCCTGTCATGTGTGTGCATGTTTGTTCCCCACCACAAGTGACAAATGCTGTTCATGTGTTTATGCCCAAGTAACTTAGCAGTTTGGCAAAAAAGATCAATAGAACAAGTAGCAGGCTTTACAAAAGAAATAAGTACATGGGTTGATTTGTCAACTAAAATTCTTCAAGGTGTTGCATCAATATGGCTAGTCTAATGACCGAAACAAGTAAAAGATTAAAGATATATAAACAATTCAATTATCAAAGAATTTGTTCTTAAAGCAATTGTCTATCTATTAAATGAGAATATGTGAAGGAGTTCTTTTTACTGCTTATTTAATGGAAAAGTAAGAGGGTTTATACTTTTTTGAGACTGAATGAGTGAATTTATGTGTCTTCATGTACAGGACCAATGTAGAAGACACAAGTTTTCTGATGCCGGATAGGGAATTAAGAAAAATATTTTCAAGTGACAATTTTAATTTAACACCACTACTTCAAAGTGGTAATGTAAATAATTTTCTGGTAAGGTATTGAATGTACAAACAATATAAAGTATATAACATGTAAAATGGGGAATGGAAAACAACCCTTAGTTGATGCTAGAAAATCTATAAAAAAAACAAGCGAGATAACTCTAATGGAATCAGTTCAGTTGATCAAATTTTCTTGGCAATAGAGATAATGTAGGTTGGCATGGGTTTTGCCTCTAAAGTCAAATGGTGAAAGCAGTCAGCACATTTTGATCCTATTAGGTTTCTTTGCCAAAACAAGATCTATTCAATTAGCAAGACACACACACATATCATCTTCATCTTTCGTAGCCAATAACTACCAGTCAAGCACTGGAGTTGATGTAATCAAGTAGTCCTCACTCCCAAAATTTCAGGCCTTGTGCCTAAATTATTATTATTATTATTATTATTATTAGGGGTATGTAGTAATACTGATTGTGAATATTAACAGTATGTCTGAGGGAGAATAGCTTGGGGAAGCATTCTGCATGCTAAATACAAAGACAGTAAGGTTACATGTGTAATGTGAGTTGAACATTTTCAATCCATTGGGAATATTTATGCAATTTGTAAACAAAAACTCATTGCTAGGTAGTTTAAAATATAAAATTATGCAAGGAAGATAACTCCAATATGGTCAGCTAGTGACTATGGTAGGAATAAATATTTCATCAGCTCCGATATTATATCCGTATACAGACACAAACGAAAATGGGGAGCTCTTACGCAGTCGCTTTACCTGCAAGAAATAACAATCAAATTTCTCTCAAATGGCAATACTGTCTTACAATATCAACCTACTGATATTTAAGGCGACAGTGGATAATGTGCTATTAGATATTCCCAAGGAGAGAGAGAGAGAGAGAGAGAGAGAGAGAGGCGGTAGTCAGGGCAGGAAGGTTCTGATCATATTTATACGACCATTACGGAACTGAGGCTTAAACAACAACATAAACATGTGTTGTAAAACAACAACACACACGCACACATATTGGTGATTCAACCGAATAAACTACTGTATGTATTGATTATCTTTAGTATAATAATGTGTTGCGAACGCACTCGCACGCATAAACACAATCGATAAAACAACATCGTGTAACATCGGTGCGATAGATACTTTGAAAACACTCATCAAGCCAACTTTATATCACAGAACGTCTCCTTCCATAACCATTAGCTTTTTTTTTTTTAGCATTTCATGTCAATGTTAAAGATGATGATGGTAAGGATGGAGGCAAATGGGGATAGGGGTAGGTAAGATCGTAGAAGGAAAAAAAAATAATAATGACTGGCTTTTGTCTAGAATTAGGAATTGGAGATGTAAGAGTGAGTCGTATCAGTATTATAGTAGTAGTGGAGGGGGGGAGGGGCGATGATTGTGACAGAAAATAGAATAAGGTCTTGCTCGCAATGGCAACGTGCTGATCGACGTCGGCTGTAGTAACAGCAGTAGTAGTAGTCGTCGTAGTAGCAACAGCAGCAGCAGCGGCTATAGTCATTGCTACTGCAGGTGCTTTACAAGCTACTGTTTGTTTTGTTTGTGTTGCCTCCCCTCCTCCTTGCTACTATGACTACCGAAGCTTACTACTTTTACGGCAAAACAGCAGATTTCGAACAAACTAATGTTGTTCAGCGCAAAGTAATATAAATAAACAAATTCTAAGCTGTGAGTAAAGAGAGAAGTCTAACATTTTGAGCGTGCTTCCGACCAAAGATTTAAAAAAAAAATTTTTTTCCCCCACAGAGATTATAGAAACCTCCACCAACCACCTCAAGAACTCACAAGCATGAGAGAGGGAGAGGGGAAAAAAAGGAGGCGGGCGATGGCGAAGCAAAAGATTCACGAACAGAAAAGGTCTGAAAAATTTATATTGGATGTACGGAAAGGATTTTTACGTAAAGCAGACGGAAAAAAAAAACAGACAAAAAGAATATCGTTGTAAATCAGATTAGGAAAATTAAATCAATGGATTGTAATGTATAGATAGAATGTTGTTTAAGTATACAGACAAGTTACTAATGTATCTAATTAGTAATATAAAATACACATAACTGGCGACTTATCGATCGAGTACACATTGAAAACTAAAATAGGAGTAGAGATCAAGGTGACGGACTTTGCTACCTGTTTAATGGTATTAACTCAACACAGGAAAGCTCCCGTAAATTTAAACATTATATATACAATGCCTACCAACCATTAAACGTAATTAATGCGATCACACACACACACACACATATATATTTATATTACACACCACAGGCACCAGTCTAATATATGTATTAATGCTATAAGCCTTCGTTTATTTTAAGACAGAGAGACATTATAAATAGAGAATTAATTAGACAAAAGATAACCCACAATTCTTTTGACATTTGTCTTTTTCCCATTTGATTACTAATAGAACTACCACCCTTTCGTCACACACACCCTGACATTCCTTTTTAGAGTATTATCAGAAGAAAAGAACTAATTAAATTAGAAAATCAAAATGGACGAAAGATAAGCAAGATCCCATCAAAGTATTATAGTATAAACACTACTTTGTAGCCTGATTGTGTATAGACTCTCATGTGTATGTATTTTCAGGCGGATGTTGTGTTGCCTCAGTTACAAACGAATACTGTTCCTCCTCCCTTCTTAAATAAATATCATTTACATCTTCGTAATTTAGGGCTCATTTTTTTTTTTATATAATTAAAAACATTCCAAATAATATGAAACGTCCACGAGAGTTACTAAGATAGTCAAGTGAAAAGAGAGGTGTTCGCTGTTTATAATAAATACATATCAAATGTACGTGAATTAGGACGAGTGACAGCGCGCGCGTGTGTGAACTGGATCATATGTATACAAAAATCTCTATACGATCAGCAAACGAACGTGTACACGCTTGTCTGTGTTAAATATGTGTGTACAAATTTATCAGTGTGTGTCAGCTTTAGAAGGAAATTATAAAGGAAAGATGAAATTGCAGTGACCTATATTTAAACGGGAGGATTTTAATAACTACATTATATGACCTTGCAAAAATCTATATTTATACTTGTGCTAAAACAACACTATACCGAGTCAATATTCCATTGCACACATTTTTAACAATAAAATCTTAATATAGGTCTCGAAGGGAATAAGATTTTATAATGTTCATGTCTCTCCTAGGGCCCATATAATGTAGACGGCAGCTAATGGTAGGATCTAAGAATAAGGATTAAATAAATAATCAGTGTCGTCAGAAAGGGCACATAGATTTCGGTAAGACATACTTGCTACATATGCTGCACAAATGTATGCACCACCTGTATGTTTTCGATCATATGTATATAAATGTATTACCTGTCTAACATACATACATATATATATATATACAGACAGACACACACACACACACATAATTATATACATTAAAACGATAGATAAATAAAATCAGACACGTACAACTCCAACACTCACGATTGCTCTCGTTCCAAAGATTATACACAAACTGATTAAGTTGATAAGGTGCAGTAGAGCAAAAGGGCAGGTGTTTTGTAGTTCGTTGTGTGTGTATTCAAATATATGGACAGTCGATGATCGTAATGTAGTACTGTAGACATGGAAACAGGACCTTTGCATACTTTATAGTATTCTATAAACACACGTATGCAATGACGAAAGAAAGGAGGAGGTTGTTGCAGTAGTATCCTTTAGTTGCCTACAGTTAGCCTGTTTTCAAAACCCATACGCTAGGAAACACAAACACGATATGTATGTATGTATGTGTGTATGCATATGTGTATGTATGTATGTAATGAAGCTGGATCCTATAGTTTAACAAAACGAAGGGTAGAAGAATCTGGGAAACATACATAGAAAATTTTAAAAAATTAATAATACTGATACACAAAAGGCGTGGCTGTGTGGCTGGAAGATTAGAAACAAACAAAAAAAAAACGACGAAATAATACGACTAAGGATAGAGATTTTGTACATACACACCATGTAAAATTTAAAATAAAACAAACAAAAAAATATCAGCACCTCGCACCCACAACAAAGTTGTCTGCAATAGCTTAATGTTCCAAAATGAGTTTACCTTTTTTAACACACATGCATAGGATGTGTGTGTGTGCATATATATATGTATAGAGAGAGAGAAAGAGAGAGTCGATAATAAGATCAGGAAAAGTGAAACACAATTTTTGTTTGTTTGCTTTTGTTTTTATCCTCTCTCCAGAAAAGAAAGACTCCTTCACCCTGAGAGCTTGACCATTTTTCCAACTCCATACAAGTACGACAGAGGGAGGGAGAGCGAGAGAGAGAGAGAGAAAGAAAGAGAGAGAGGCATATAGACGTACAGAGAAAGAAAGAGAAATTTTGAAAGAGAGAGAGAGAGAGAGAGAGAGAGAAAGGAGGAAAACGAAGAGCGAGTGAAACAAATAGAGTATGAGAGAGAGAGAGAGAGAGAGACTGAGAAGGGTGAAGTGGAGATGGAGTGGCGAGGAAGGGCGATAGGTGGAGTAGGAAACAGATGTGAGGGAAGAAAAGTAGACAAGATGATGGAGACTAGATGGGGGTGGGGGTTTGAAAGGGGGGGGGGGGAAAATGGAGGAGAAGGAGGAGGAGTCCGGATAAGGGAGTGAGGGAAGAGTAGACTTACTATTGAAGTGGAGCAGCGGAGAAAAACCCCCAGACATGTCACGTGATTAGTGATGGTGTCAGTGTGTCATGGTGCGTACGTGAGCTGCGTATGTAAATATGCATGTTTGTATTAGCGTATGAGTGTATTACATATATGTATATGTATTTGCGTGTGCACATATTATACATATATAAATATATATATATATATAATATATATATATATAGAGAGAGAGAGAGAGAGGTGTATATATTTATAATATATACAGAAATATATATATATATATATTTATATATACACACAGTTGTGTGTGTGTGTGATTATGTATGTATGTATGTGTGTGTGTGTGAAAACTAACTAGCTTCCAAGGAGCAAAACTCTTGGGAAACAACGTAAAAATAATA
>NC_042997.1:188087704-188242704 GCF_006345805.1 Octopus sinensis
CGATGCATGCTGCAAACAAAGGGTAAGGTGGAGAGGAGCTTCAACCTGGGTCCTCAAAAGCAAGGTACATAGGTATAAAATCTTCTGGGAAGATAACAGTGATGTAGCAAAGAAATGAGTGGATAAGGTCATAGAGGTAGTCAGGGTGTGTGATAGAGTGCTTAAGCTCAGGCTAGTCTTGCAGAATAATATAGCTATGCATATCTCTGCTTATACCCCACAAGCGAGCCTACCAAATGATCAGAAGGACCACTTTTATGACGTCCTTCTACAAGCTATCTCTAAGACAAGTGACAACGATTCTCATCTTTGTGGCTGGAGATTTTAATGGGCATGGTGTTCATGGGGGCCATGGAATTGGTTCCCAAAATGAAGAGGGAACTAGGCTATTGGAGTTCTGTGATACAAGCAACCTATTAATCAGCATCACCAACTTCAGGAAGCCAGTCAATCACCTGATAACTTATCAATCAGGTGAGTCTGCTAGTCAGATTGATTTCAACGTCACCAGACAGTGGGATATATAGTTGCTCTTAAATACAAAGACCCACCCGGGTGAAGAATGTACCCCCAGCATAAACTAATCTTTAGTGACATTAGACTCGAGGCCAGAAGGATGCCAAGAAGCAGACCAATCTAGAAAAGAAGGATTCAGAAGCTTAAGAACCCTTCACATGGTCAGAGATTTAGGGACATCCTCATTGAGAAATTTGATGAGAGGGAGGAAGAGCTACAGACTTGTGATATAGAGTGTAACTGGAAATTCCTGCGTGACAGCTTACTGAGCACCACAGATAAAAGTATGTGGCTGGTGCAAAGTCCTGTCCAGACCTAGGGTAATGTGGTGGTGATACAATACCACAGACAAGGCCATTAGAGCAAAGAAACAGGCCTAGAAAACCTGGAAGTGTGGGGATAGCAGGGAACTGAAACAGATAGCCAGAAGGGTGGCAAGGAGAAAGGTATATATAGCCAAGTGAGAAGCAGAAAAGAAGTTTGCCAATGTTCACAATGTGAGGACTAAAGAACTGAAGTATTTCGGATTGCAAGATAGTGTGAGAGAAAATTGTGATGTCACAGGAGAGAAATGTATCCACATGGATGATGGTGCCTTTGCATTTAATGATTCTGCAAAGAAAGAGGCTTGGAGAAGCCATTATGAAAGGTTGCTGAATGTGGAACATGAATGGGAGGAGGAGAGCCTGCCAAATGTTGATCCAGTTGAGGGACCAGCTACCCTAATCAACAGCACCCTGATAGATAAAGCAATTAAAGCTATGAAGTCAGTGAAAGCCCCCAGTCCATCAGGAATCAGTGCTGAGATGCTTAAAATATCTGGTGGTGTTTTCCATGCTAGCATGGGTTGGATGGTTTGACTGAAAACTGGTATGCTGCACCAGGTTCCAGTCTGATTTGGCATGGTCTTTACAACTGGATACCCTTCCTATCAACAACCATTTTAAGAATGTAGTGGGTGCTTTTTACATGCCATCAGTATGGGTACCAGTTATGCAACCCCGGCACTGTATATCACCAAATGTCTTGGTCATTTGTCACTGCCTCTGTAAGGCTCAGTTTTCGAAGGGTGCTTTTTACATGCCACTGGCATGGGTGTCAATTATGTGACACTGGCATTGGCGATGACTATGATTTCACTTGGCTTGACAGGTCTTCTCAAGCACAGCATATTACTCAATGTTCAAAGAGTGCTTTTTTATGCCAGTCACATGACACTGGCATCGGCCACAACTACATCACTTGGCTTGAGGGGTCTTCTCAAACATGGAATATCACCAAAAGTCTCAGTCATTTGTCATTACTTCCATGAGGCCCAACATTTGAATACCATGCTTTGCCCATGTCTTCCTGGATCTACCTTTTCCACAAGTTCCCTCTACCATTAGAGATCAGCACTTCTCAGGAAAAGAGATGTAAGGAAATGGGGTGATAAGTTCAGCTTACATTATCAACACCCTAGTAATTTAGTAATCACAGTAACTACCATTAATGTGTTATAATATGCAAATTAGTCTTTCTGGTTAACTTTAGTAATAGTAGCTTTACAAGCTGTGTTTCAGTGTGCAATTACAAAGAGTACTCAGTTGCTGTTGAAATTCCAATTTAAGACTGAAATTCTTCTGACTGCTCCCACTCTTAGTATCCACGAAACAAGGTGGTTATTGACATCAAGTAAAGATTAAAATCTGTAGACACACTTTGTGGTACAAACCATATATCTATGAGTGTGTGTGTGTGTATATATATATATATATATATATATACATACATACACACACACACACACACACACTGTACCTTTTAGTACCTTTGCCCAAAAAGCACTACTGACCAATAAAGAAAACATTTTTATTCGAAAATACAGACCACAGTTAAACATACTCTAATATCTTAAAAAATATACTTGGACTGTCGACTGGTGTTAGAACAACTAGGCAATACTCTAATTTCTACGCACACACATGGATAAAATGTGGAAAGCCAAAAAGCTGTGGTATTCATCTAGAGGAAGCATCTTGTATAGACATATAGTGCTAAAAAGCACAGAAGTTCAGCCAACAGCAGTGGATGGAGAACATCCAGCAGTGCAGGTGGAGCTGCAAAATCTATATTTCTGTTTGTGTGAACATCATCAGTAACAAGTCTGCAACCACATACTTAGACCAATTGCTTAGACCAATTTTTCCTCTACTGATATAGATTAACAAATCACTGGTGTCACAAATAGCTGGCAGACTGGAAAAAAAATTGTTACTAGCAGTGGAAGCAGTATTAGTTCAAAGTAGAAATCTGTATATCTTACTTACATGGATATCATGTAGAAAGCCAGAAACTGCAATATTTGTCTTGAGAAAGCATTTCATATGGATATATAGTGCTAAAAAGCATAAACATGGAAGTTGAATTGCTAAATTTAGATTTTTGTTTCTTTGAGCATCATCAGTAGCAAGTATCAACTAGTAACCACAGGCTAAGACAAATTTAGCCTCTCCTTATATCTAGAAAAACAGTGATTAACAAATCATTGTTGTCACGAATTTAAACTGAATGAATTAGTTGAGTGCTGCACCAAATACTTTATAACAGTTGTTATTCTTTAAAAAATCTTGACTTTAAATTGTTCCTTGCTTGATTTTGCTTTTATCCTTCCAAGGTCAAAGAAAGACCTTGTGTCAATATATATTTATCAATATTAATCATCTGGTAACCCGCATCTTCAGTCAATATTTAACTTTGATTTCTCATCAGATTCAGTAATTTTAGAGTTTTATATAGTTCAGTTTGGGCGCATTTTATGTAGAGCTACCAGAACACATACTTCTACAACAGTTCTATAGATTTAACATTTTATGTAAAACATTTTATATGTAAATGATTCACTTGAAACATCAACCAAGAAACATAGCATTTGTGTATGTGAAGGAAAACAAAATATATTGGTTCTTTGAAATATGTTAGAATTATCATTTCAGGTTTATGAATAAAGATTGATAAGTGGGGAAAATAAATCTTAAATTATTGTTGACATCAAAAGAGATTATCGTTCTCACTTCCATCTAGTGGAAAAGTGAGCAATAATTTCAACTTCAAGAAGTTTTCTTGTAGAAAAAAAAGAGCAATAAGATAGATTCTATTCATCTTTTTAATGGTTTAGTCAGGAAGGAGAGGTTGTGCCTATGACATAATAGAATTAATGGAGATGTTCAGTTTGAACATTTATAAGATAATGTCTGCAGGAAAAACATAGGTAGGAACAGATTTCAGCAGGTTGATTGAGCATAGTAGTTATTGTGAGACCTAAGCAAGAGGAAGATACAATATGGGTGATGAGAAGATAATCAGGTATATCAAATGGGCTTGAGTGGAGGTGCTATGCAGCTAGCTAGATCTGTGGAGCCGAGCAATTATAGTTGTATTAGAAAAGATAGTTGTATGAAGTTGAATGATAGTTGAGTTTGGAGTGTGTGGATGAATTCCTATCAAATGATGTGACTGCTTTCTTTTGGATGCAGTCTAGGTTGTTTGGGTGTGTAACAGCAACACTGACCCAGATGTGGGATCAATATGCCACTGTCCGTCTCACTTGTGATTTGTAGAGAGTTGGTAACTGTTTGAAGCTGATGTATTTTCTAGTCTTGTAGAGAAAATCTAGTTTTTGGTACACAATTTTAGCTATGATAAGAATATAAGATTGATAGGAGAAATCATCAATGATTACAGGATCCAGCACTTATAGTGATTTTGGGGGTTTTAATTGAGTGGTGTTCAAGACTAAAGTGAGATTGTTTCTTTGATATGGTTTTTTTTTTGTGGTGTAACAGAAGGAAAGATTGTCATTATTGGAGAATGTTTTTGATGTCTCTCTTGGTGGAGGCAGTGCAGGTTTTATGTGAGGTGTCTTGGTAGAATATGGATTGATACCTGTTTGGGAAGAATGAAGAGTATTATCATTTACATTGCTGCATTGGAAGTGTATTGTTTAGAAGTGGATAGTATGTTGAAAATTATGGATGACATAACAGAGTTAACAGAGTGTGGGTCAGAAAGAATGTCATCCGTGCAAGCTGCAATGATATGGTCTAACTGAAAACCTCCACTCCAAGAGATGAGAGATGATTGAAGTTTGACTGCAGTCTATTTTGATAAATGATTCTTTTGTCAAACTTGATCGAATATCTTGCTGATGTTAAGTGTGATAACTTCATTTTTCCTGAATTTTTCATAGCTGAGTGGCTATAAGTAAGTAGAGTTGGTGAGCATATTCTCAGTAGATCTGGTTCTGTGGGAGCCATATTGATGATCACTAAGGAGGTAGAAGGGAGTCATGGTTTAAAAAAAGATGATAGTTCATGACCGTTTCCATCACATTTAAGATTAATAGGCTTTTAGTTGGCAGGGTCATACACGTTGCCCTTGTTGGGATTAGGACACACTGTAGCATGTTTCCAAAGATCAGGGTAGGTCCCTGTTAAGAGGGAGAGAGAAAGAGAAAGTATAGAGATTATTTGTGGGCTGCACTGTTTCAGGGTAATAGAAAAGAGATTGTTAAGGCAAATGGACTTGGTTTGAAGTGATGGCAGATGTTTTGGCCCTTTGTATATGTATGTGATGTTAAGATTGGTGAAGTTTTGCCAGGTGTGTGCAATGTCAAGTTGCATGCAAGGCAGGTAGTAAATGTGGAAACTTTCTCTATGGAAGTTCTGTTTAAAAAGCCATCATGGTAGTAGATTTCTTCAAAGTAGATAGAGATCCTTTGATTAAGTGTCACAAGGATCAGCTGCAATTTGGAATGTGTGGGAGCTTGCAGATTGAGCAGAGCATATAGTTAACTTTTGCTTGCAGAAGTTGTAGATAAAAATAATCATTTGATGATATTTGAACAATTACATAATCTATTAATAAATTGTTAGTTTATTGATAGATTAATTGTAAGTAGTGTTCTAAGCACTTAAAAAATGGTTTAATCCATTCATGTAAATATTAATATATTCGTAGTTAACTTTTTAAATCTTCAAGAGGAGGCCTGTGTTAAAATCTTGCTTTGTGAAGGAGTGAAACTTCTGGAAATATAAGCACAGTAAAAAATAAAGGAGATATGCTAATCATTTTATATTTAATATAATATTTCTCACTCAAATATAGTCAGTTTATAGATCTACAAGAGTTAGATATATTGGATTACATATTATAGTTTATGAATTAGGTTAAACCTTGTATTAAAATATCTGCATAATATGAGAGAAGCCTTTAAAATTTCACTTTTCTTTTTTTCCTTTCAACATCTATCTTTGTTTATCTGCAGAAAGACTGGGTTTTCAAATGTAAACATATCATTACTATTTAAACTCTAATTTAATAATCACTGAAGAGAAATCAAATTTATATTCGATTACTTATCTATTTGATATTGCTCTTAAAATAATTTTTGTGAAATAATTATTTGAGAAAATATGTAGGTTTGACAATCATAATAATTCTAATCTCAACATGCTTATTATGGTAATACTATTTTTCAAAATTCAGATGAAGTTTATCAGGAACTATATCATTCAATGTAGACTTACGTTTTAAGATAGTAGGGTGTAACTTGATGGATATTTTGTTACTATTTCTAGGAGGTTGAGGTGGCTCTCTCGTTGGCTGATATTGTTATTTAACCTAAGTACATTCCTGACTGGGCAGATATAACTACAATCAAAAGTACTCCTGCCATGGACATTCAGTCTTACTTGGCTCCACAAAGATTTAATCCAAGTTATGTCATTTCAACACTTTGAAAATATGTTAATTTTACCATGGTTATAGAAAAACAAAACAAATTTACTTCATGTCTTGTATAGATTGTGTTTGAGAACATTTTTTTATTTACCTATTTTATCGTTTTTGTTGTTTTCATGCATTTAAATCATGAACTTTTAAATTAAGCTTTTAAATTATGAAAGCTTTAGAGTGTTTAGAAGTAAGTTAAATAATGAAGGCTACATATACATAGTCTGTGAAAAATAAGCATTTAAAAGTATTGAGAGGAAGACTTCAGAATATTAACATTCATACAAAATACATAAAAACAGAAGACTAAAGAAAACAACTCAACAAAAAAGATTGTTTTGTTTATAAAGTAGCTGTGTGAAAACCAATGTCATCACACAGTATTAAATATTAAATAAATTGTCTGCAAATACAAATGTTGCTTGAAGAACAATAAGATGAAGACACTTGGATGATTTCATATTATTTTTATAAAATCGATGTATCTTCAAAGAACACTGGAGATCAAATCACTTTCTTTAAAATGTTTTGCAACTTTACAGTTTGTGGATTAAAGTGACATCTTATTTTTGGATGAAAAATTAATAAATGAGCTTGATACAAAGTTTTAATTCATTGCTGTTCTACCAAGATTTAATTGAAAGTATGTTAGTCCAACAATGGAGAGGTAATCCATTTTTTATAATGTAGAAGTCAGAATTCTTTTCAGTGGATTGCATGTCATTTATTCCTGATGATAAAAACTTCTATACCTATTACTTTTGTGGAAAAAACCCCCACTATATTTAAAATTGCATTCTGTATATTTAACTTAATATGGAAAGCCACAAAACTGCAGAATACATCTTGAGAAAGCTTTTCATGTATATCTATAGTGTTAAAATGTGCAGAAGTGTATTAGTTGTAGACAAAAAGCATCTTGCAGCAGTGGTGGAATTACTCTTTTACTCTCTTACTTGTTTCAGTCATTTGACTGTGGCCATGCTGGAGCATCGCCTTTAGTCAAGGAAATCGATCCCAGGACTTATTCTTTGTAAGCCTAGTACTTATTCTATCGGTCTCTTTTGCCAAACCGCTAAGTTACGGGGATGTAAACACACCAGCATCGGCTGTCAAGCGATGTTTGGCGGGGAGGGACAAACACAGACTCACAAACATATACACACACACACACATACATACATATATATATATATATATATCTATATATATATATATATATATATATATATATATATATATATATATATATATATTATGTGAAATAGAAAGATGAATAATCTTGTAGTGGATTAATCAAAAGTTTAACCGATACCTTAGTAGCAAAAATCACAGCAGTGTTCAATCTGCGTTCAGCTCCATTTCTTCAATTCACCAATAATGTTATATATATATATATAATATATATATATATATATACATATATGCAACAGGCTTCTTTCAGTTTCCATCTACCAAATCCAGTCAAGGCTTTGGTCGGCCCGAGGCTATAGTAGGAAACACTTGCCCAAGGTGCCACGCAGTGGGACTGAACCTGGAACCATGTAGTTCGTAGGCAAGCTACATACCACACAGCCACTCCTACGCCTGCTAAATTATGATTTCTGTATCTTTGCATAATTTGTTAGTCACTGTTTTTCTGTAATAGTGAAAGTGAAATGTGTCTAAGCAAACAGTTGAGAGTGGAAACTTGCTACTGATGATGTGCAAAGACAGAGAAATCATGATTTAGCAATTCCACCACCACTAATGGATGTTTTCATCTGCTACTGAAGCACTTCTGTACTTTTTAGTATTACACAGGCGTAGGTGTGGCTGTGTAGTAAGTAGCTTGCTTACGAACCACATGGTTCCAGGTTCAGTCCCACTGCATGGCACCTTGGGCAAGTGTCTTCTACTATAGCCTCGGGCTGACCAAAGCCTTGTGAGTGGATCTGGTAGACGGAAACTGAAAGAAGCCCGTTGTATATATCTATCTATATATATATATATATATGTATGTGTGTGTGTATATGTTTGTGTGTCTGTGTTTGTCCCCCCAACATCGCTTGACAACTGATGCTGGTGTGTTTACGTCCCCGTAACTAAGCAGTTCGGCAAAAGAGACCCATAAAATAAGTACTAAGCTTCCAAAGAATAAGTCCTGGGGTCGATTTGCTCGACTAAAATGCGGTGCTCCAGCATGGTTACAGTCAAATGACTGAAACAAGTAAAAGAGTATATGTCTATACAAGAAGCTTTATCAAGACAAATACTGCAATTTTGTGGCTTTTGATAATATATCCATGTTAATTAAGATATATAGGATGCTATTCTAAACCAAAACTACTTCCATTGCTAATAACAAAATTTTACCCTCAATCTTTAATTTTTTTATTACAATGCAGCTCCATGTCATCATTGCCTAACCTAAACTCTATTGACCGTTGCAAGGTTTATGCTACAAAAAAAAAAAAATTACAGAACAATATCATGTCAATTCAAGAGACAAAATATAATAAATTTGATTTCAATAATTTACCACGTATGCTATTTAATATACCCTTATTCATCTTTGTCATTCAAATAAATCTGCCACTGGCCACTCTGAGTTATTTCTCATAGCTCATTTTTATTTCAATTATGGAAATTACAGAGACCATAAATATGTTCTACTCTCTCTCACTCTTAAGTATTTTTGTGTCTCATTTGCTGAAGATAAGGTAGGATAATTACTGAGCTAATTTATTTTATTTATGCAAATTACCTAGGCCAGTCCTTCTCAGTTTTTTAAAACTATTGCTATTTTCTTTCATTAACACTTTTTCAACACCCACATGCTATGATTCAATATCTCTCCACCTCATTTAAAAAATTGTAATGGACATACATGTAGCATCAGTCAGGCCAGAGTAATTTGGTTCTTGGTGCTAATTTGACATACATACACACACACACAAACATGTATGTATATATATATATATATATATATATACAGCACTGATATTTTATCCTGACCTTTGCCATCAGCCATCTCATTGGATGCTAACCCTAGGCCAAATTGCAACTTGGATATTGTGCCATCTCTTAGTGAATTGTTTTGACTGTTGTACTCAATCTCACCACCTCAATTTCACTTGACCTGAACTCTCCATGCTTCATCAACTCTGTCACCTATATGATATTATGGTCAAACTCACAAAATATGATACAGTAGCTATATGATGGATGAACCTCAACAAAGATTGATGATTACATTAATTGAATAACCCTCTTTTTTACCAACCTCTGCCATCTGACTTCACCCTTACCTTCTGGTGTCCATTACAGTCAAAGATCTTATTCCATTATTCTCCCTCCATTTCACTGCTATTAACCTTAATGTCCGTACCCCATCATCTATTTCTTTCTTAACCCTAACCCTAACCCAAATAACCTTTTCTACCCCATCATTTCATCTGCTCTTCCTCAATCATTTCTAAACACCTTTATAGGATTCTCATACCTTCAGTTACTGTATTTCTCTCCCATATTCATGATCCTAATCACACACTTAACTTCTTTCTTCTCCCCTCAGTTTTCCAACTCTCCTTTTCATTTTAGTTATGAAATGTCAATGCACTGTCATCTCACATGATGTTCTTGTTAGACCATTGCACTGGCCTTGAGCTTGTTTTCTTCGGTGCATGTGTATATAGATGCATTAATGCACACATCATCTCACCTTACACCAACACGCACACCTGAAGCCAACTACCCTTAAATATATTTCTCTTCATTGTAACACAACCACATGCTCACATCACACATAGACAGCCCTTATCTATCACACATTAATTTTATATACATCCATACTACTGCATAAACTTATTGTATTACATATATGCATAAGTATAACCATGTGAGTCTATATTTGTATATATGTTTTCATTCTTAACTCAATGCATTATATAACAAGAATGACTATTGCATACATGGACACATGAACTTTATATTCATTTTTCAATACATATTAGAAGCTATTTAGCATCTATATAAATGACAGCATTGCACATTTAATAACTCTACACAAACAATGATATTTTGAGCTTCTTTGCTGTTTTCCAAAACCATCTCCCTCTTATTCTCTCTCTCTCTCTCCACCATTCTTTCCCTCTTTGCATCATCTTTCTTTCCTTTTCCCTCTCTTTTTGCTTTTTTCTCCCTCTTTTTCCCACTTGTTCTTTTTCTCTCTTTCATTCCTCTTTCTACTAAACTTACTCTCACTATGGTCCAAATTGTTGTTTCCACATCCTAGTATCCCAACCACAACTTACTTTCATACACAAAATCTGTGATGTAAACATTGTAAGTTCAGTGGTGTTTTTGTTTCTTTCTCTCTTACTTCTCATACCTTTCCCTTCTTTTATTAACAGTATAAATTGAAACATTAAATCCACTATTATTCCCTTCATTGGCATATGTACACACACATGTATGTCTATATTCATACACATACACACACATATATAAGGATGATGATGAAATATTTTTATATATATATATGTGTGTGTGTGTGTGTGTGTGAGTGTGTACATTTATCTCTGTTTCTAGCTATAATATATATATGTACAGGGTTGGCCAAAAGTCACCCGACAGTAAATCAAAATTCCATAAATGTTTAATACACAATTTTATTTATTCATTCTAATTATGAATGTTTAATAATTGATTGCTGTGAGTTAAAATTACCATTTTTTTTTCAACATTTGTCTATTTATTAGCAAAGTCTCATATAAAATAATTTTTTGTTTTAATCTTGGATTTAAATGGTTTCGATTTACTGTCATGTGACTTTACTGTCATGTGTATTTAGAGGTGTGTGTGTATGTATATATATATATTTGTATGCATATATATACATATATAGTTGTTAAAGAATCTATAAGTTAAAAAATTAGGCACTTGTATATATGTCAATAGAGTGGGTATATTAAAGTATACAGTTTTACAGATCCATTACAGTCAATATTACCATCAGTTTTGCAAAAGATATTAGGTAACTCAGATGATTATCTAATAACCATACTCATCAGAATGGCTGGTATGGAAAAAAATTTGCCACTGCATTCTGTTACTGGAGGTAGGAAGTGACATATCCAGTTTGTTGGTGTGTGAGAAAGATGAAACAAAGACACAGGAGGCAATTAAGAGATGGGATCCATCTAGACTTATATCTCTTTCCTCCAAAATTCTAAGTTACTAGTGAATGCCAGCAAAATTGAGTTTAGGTGTGGGCAGTGTGAGGTTGAAATATATGGAGGGATGGTTTTGGAGGCAGATGACCAAACCTATAACATCACCTGTGGTACATATGTGTATGGTTTGGTGTGGTTAGAACTTTACTGGAGTATCAGTTTGTGATGGTAGAAGGACCAATAGCGGAGATTCTAGTGTTTATAATCATGATAGACCAGTAGATAAGCAATTGTATTTTCTTTCATGCAGGCTCAAGCAAAAATCTTGCTGTCACAGCTTAGACAGGTGTCTGCATAAAGAGAGTTTTTTGATACTACAACTCTTTTCTTAACGAGGTATAGCTTGTACTTTCTGCTAACTGTTGAAACATTGTCTCTGTTGATGCCAATATCAAGGTGGGGTGGGTGGGAATCAAATGGCCATGCACTCAGTAATCTTAGGAAGGACCTAAAGCATAACTTGACTTCTCTTGATGTCAAGGTTACATAAGAAACCAACATGAAGACAGTTGATTTTTTTTTAATGTGACTTTAGACTTGGAATCTGGTGACTACAGACCGTTTAGGAAGTTGAATGAATGATTGACTTGCATTAGCACAGTTTCCTGTCATCCAGCCATAATGTTTGATTTGGGATAAGCAGGCATGCTTGCTGAGGCAGCATGGGAAAGTAGGCTGACAAAGGCTGATTGTAGTCCCCTTGTTTTTTCTCCTTGTCTTCAAGGTTAGTTCAGTAGGCGTCTTCAAAGAAGCTGTTACCAGGTAGACAGTGAGATGCCAAGCTTCAAAGTCAGCAGCACTGGAGGTGAGAAATGTGGCAGGCGCTGAGGGATTTCATTAAGGAGGTCCTTGCACCTCTTCTTTGGTGCTCCTCTATTACAGTAACCAAAGAAAAGTTTGCCTTACAGCATGATCTTGAGAAGTTGATGCACACACACATACATATATATATATATACAACACACATACATGTATATATAAATATACATATATATATGAGTAAGTGCGTATTATGATTTCATTTAAGTATAAAGATTCCAATAAACAGTTGTTAGAATTCAATATATTTGTGCTTTAGTGTAAAGCATCAGGAGAGTTCAGAGCATCATTTTAATTAATAAATGACCAGGACCTATATAATCACCTTCGAGACCTATTGAGTCAAGTACATCAACATCAAAATAAAAATCAAATGGAAATTGTAGTTGTGATACCCGTGCCAGTGGCATGTAAAAAGCACCATCTAAACGTAGCCAATGCCAGCGTTGCCTTGACTGGCTTCTGTACTGGTGGCACGCAAAAAGTACAACCAATCGTGGCTGTTGCCAGCCTCCTCTGGCCCCTGTGCCGGTGGCACGTAAAAAGCACCCACTACACTCACATAGTGGTTGGTGTTAGGAAGGGCATCCAGCTGTAGAAACACTGCCAGATCAGACTGGAGCTTGGTGCAGCCTCCTGGCTTCCCAGACCCCGGTCGAACCGTCCAACCCATGCTAGCATGGAAAACAGACATTAAACGATGATGATGATTTGCATATAGCTGTTTCTACTACAAGAGGCAGTGAACTCAGAGTTGAGAGCTTGTGCAACATCCTATAGCTTCCCCAAAGGCTCCCTATATTTGGAGTAGATTGGAAAGAAGTTTGTTATATCAAAAAATTACAGAGTACTCAAGTTTTGATATAATAAACTTACATATATGTACACACACACACACACACACACACATTCATATATTGTAATAATGAAACCAAAGCAAATAGTGGATATTTTGAAATCATTTTATTATGAATGTTTAAAGCCTGCATAAAATATAATAGGAAGTTCATCCATTAGAGAAGAACTTCCTCAGTTAAATATTTTGAAATGTTTTAAAAGAGGAAGGTCTTATGTAATGGATGCATTTCCTATTATATATTACACAAGCCTAAAACATGTGTATTAAATGATTTCAAAATATCACTATTTGGTTTGACTTATATGACTTGATTCCAGCACAAACTAGTCAGTCCATTCATGTGGAGACCCTAACAATTTTGAGTAGTTCTATTTGACTCAAGTTGAAAATTCTGGTATCATGCACCACTTTGTAGCATAACACGATATATTCACATGGTGTCTCAATCAACTGTTAACAAAGCAAAACACACACACAGACAAAAAAAAAAAATACCAACTTACTCCCAGAAACAAAACAGCCCTCAACCTCAGTGAGAGTCCCAATGCAGCCACTGAAGAGACATCAAACTAGAATCACTTGGCCTTTGCTATGCCACCTGCTACACCAACTGTAGCAGCTCACAGCAAGTGCTGGGCATTCTGGAGTTGTCTGCTGGTTCCCCCTAACCATGCAATCCAAGTGTGTTTAAATGAGGACAGGTAGGCAGCCTTATGAGGTTAGTTGGATCGCAAATCATGCAGTTCTTTCAAGTCATACCAGACATAAACTGACTCCTTCTCCTCATGTAAGATACTTTTACCTGATGTCTTCGTACACCACACATCTCATAGTGGATTTCACCATCTTGAGCTGTTTGATAATAGCCCTCATTGACTTACTGGATTGTTGTTGATGAAATCCTAGACTTGGATGAATTCAGCTGATTTTAGATTATCTGACTGCTAAATGTTTATCATCAGGAGAAATGTTTATTTCTCTTAGTAATAGATACCAGAAGAGGTATTCAGCACTTTCTTGATCCAGGTCATGAAAGTCTTAACTACATTCAAGAAGCTAGTGATCTCCATGTCACTATGGTTTGTGGTTAGAGCCATGAGCACAGTGTGTCTTCTCATTTCTTGGATAATATTGCAATCTGCAATGCTGATGTTGTCTCTGTCCAAAAGAGAAGCAAAAAGTTAAAATTTGGTACATGGTGCGTAACATCACATAAGGACATCTTCCACTCTAATACTTTGTACACCATGTATATGGTCTGATCAATAAATATCCAGACTGCTGCTATAGTAATGAAGCTAAAACACACAGAGTGAAACTGCTCGGCACAGACTGACCTTGAACTCTGCTGTGCATGTACACAAAGTTTTAACTTTCTAGCTAACTTCCACTGTTTACAGCAGTGCTTGGAAGGGAGGTGTGTAGCGTGTGATCATCGCATTGACCATGACAGTGAAAGTTGACAAAGAATCGGCATCAAATTCTGCCAAAAGCTTGGCAATACCTGCTCAGAGACCTATGCAGAGTTTTCAGAAAGTTTTCCTCATTCTCAACACAATCAAGGAGATCTTGTGCAGCTGAAACCTGAGTGTCTTTTTGGTCAACTAAAAGTAGTTTTGACACAAATTGGCAGACCCAAATCTTCAGTGATAATGGACTTAACTGAACTGTAACTAATCTGCACATCCTCTGATAATTTAGGGATGGTGATTCAACAATTTCCCCTCACAGCTGTATGCACATGTTTTTCTTACTTCTGCTAGTTGCAGATCTCCCAGAACATTTGTCACTATCGACATTTTTTCAACCATCTTGGAACTGTCTGAATAACTCATACACTTGTGTGCAGCTCATACACTACTCTTCATATACTTTCTGCAACCTTGCGTAAGCCTCTGAGCAGGTATCACCATGACATTTTTCTCTGTCATGGTCAATGCGACAATCACATGCTACACACCTTCCTTCCAAGCACTGCTGTAAACAAAGGAAGTGAGCTAGAATGTTAAACCTTAGTGCACATGCACAGCAGAGTTCAAGGTCAATCTGTGCCAAGCAGCTTTACTCTGTGTGCTTTAGTTTCGTTACTGTGGCAACAATCCGGATTCTTATTGATCAAATTGTGTATACATACATATGTACATACATAAGGACATTCATACATATATTTGTGTGTATATATCACACAAACACAGATATATCTAAAGATGTGCAGGAGTAGTAAGAAGCTTGCTTCCCAACCACATGGTTCCAAGGTTCAGTTCCACTGTGTGGCACCTTGGGTAAGTGTCTTCTACTATAGCTGCGGGCTGACCAAAGCCTTGTGAGTGAATTTGGTAGACAGAAACTGAAAGAAGCCCATTATATACATACATACATGTATGTATATGTGTATGTATGTATTTGTGTGTCTGTGCTTGTCACCCCACCATTGCTTCACAACTAATGCTAGTGTGTTTACGTCCTCATAACTTAGTGGTTCAGCAAAAGAGACCAATAGAATAAGTACTAGGCTTACAAAGAATAAGTTCTGGGGTTGATTTGTTTGATTAAAAGTGGGGCTCCAGCATGGCTGCAGTCAAATGACTAAAACAAGTAAAAGAATAAACGAATATAGAAAATAAGTGTTTTCGTAACATAATTATTTCTATCATTACCAATAATTCTAGATCGTTAGTACCAGCAAACTTTTTCTTTCTATGAATAAAATCCATTTGGTTTTGTTGTGTAATTTAGTGCAATGTTTTTCATTGTTCTCACCATATTTTCCTGAGAGAAATAATTACTTAAAATATACTAAATATTCAACATCAAAGAATAGAAATATGCTCAGTGAACTAACTTTGTAAATAGTTTTATTTTTTAATTTATATCCATTTCATTTTAGTTATCATCATCATCATCATCATCATTTAACGTCCGCTTTCCATGCTAGCATGGGTTGGACGGTTCAACTGGGGTCTGGGGTGCTCGAAAGCTGCACCAGTCCAGTCAGATCTGGCAGTGTTTCTACAGCTGGATGCCCTTCCTAACGCCAACCACTCCGAGAGTGTAGTGGGTGATTTTATGTGCCACTGACACAGATGCCAGATGAGGCTGGCAAACGGCCACGCTCGGATGGTGTTTTTTATGTGCCACCGACACAGGTGCCAGACGAGGCTGGCAGACGGCCACGCTCGGATGGTGTTTTTTATGTGCCACCGACACAGGTGCCAGACGAGGCTGGCAGACGGCCACGCTCGGATGGTGTTTTTATGTGCCACCGACACAGGTGCCAGACGAGGCTGGCAGACGGCCACGCTCGGATGGTGTTTTTATGTGCCACCGACACAGGTGCCAGATGAGGCTGGCAAACGGCCACGATCGGATGGTGCTTGTTACGTACCCACAGCACGGAGGCCAGTCGATGCGGTACTGGCTACGGCCACGTTCGGATGGTTTTCTTATGTGCCCCGTGCCACCGGCACTGGTACCACAAAGATACAAATTCCATTGATGTTCATCTATTTTGATTTGTTTTGATTTTCACTTGCCTCAGCAGGTCTTCACAAGTGTCACAAGAAGGAAGGTATGCACAGGTGGACTGACTATGTCCCAGGTAGGGGCCATGGGTTATGGCCTGACTAGTCTTGCCGGGTCTTCGGATGGTATATTGTTGATAGGGCTATTAGACAAAAGAAACAGGCTTGGAAGGCCTGGAAGAACGGTGGTAGCAGGGAAGTGTATCAGACTGCCAGAAGGGAAGCTAGGAGACAGGTCTATCTAGCCAGAGGGGAAGCAGATAAAAGAAAATTTGCCAATGTCCTGCGCCGTGAGGATGAAAGACTTGAGGTATTTCGTGTTGCAAGACAGTGTGTGAGAGAGAATCGAGATGTGGTAGGAGAGAAATGTGTTCGCATGGAGGATGGTTCACTTGCGCTAAATGAGGATGCAAAGAGAGAAGCTTGGAGACGCCACTATGAAAGGTTGCTGAATGAGGAAAATGAATGGGATAAAGAGAGTCTGCCGAATGTTGACCCAACAGAGGGACCAGCTATCCGAGTTGATAGTTCCGTGGTAGCTAAGGCAATTAGAAGCATGAAGACAGGGAAAGCCCCAGGCCCATCAGGAATTACTGCAGAGATGCTCAAAATATCTGGTAGTGTCAGCTATAGCATAGTCACCCGTATAGTTAACCAGTGATACACTGAAGGAGTCATACCCAATGACTGGTGTAGCAGCATAATAGTCAACTGCTACAAAGGTAAAGGCGATGCCCTAGATACAAATAACTACAGGGGCATCAAGCTGTTGGATCAGGTAATGAAGGTTACGGAGAGGGTTATAGCCCAGTTAATTAGAGAGAGAGTTAGCTTAGATGATATACAGTTTGGGTTCGTGCCAGGGAAAAGTACTACTGATGCTATATTCCTGGTAAGACAGCTGCAGGAGAAATACCTAGCCAAAGGTAAGCCCTTGTACCTGGCTCTTGTTGACTTAGAGAAAGCCTTTGACAGGGTCCCCCGATCCCTTATCTGGTGGTCAATGAGGAAACTAGGGATAGATGAATGGTTAGTGAGAGCTGTGCAAGCCATGTACAGAGACGCAGCTAGTAAGGTGAGGGTTGGCAACGAGTACAGTGAAGAATTCCGGGTAGAGGTTGGGGTCCACCAAGGTTCAGTCCTCAGCCCCCTCCTATTTATCATAGTCCTCCAGGCAATAACGGAAGAATTTAAGACAGGATGCCCCTGGGAGCTCCTATATGCTGATGACCTTGCTCTAATTGCTGAGTCACTATCAGAACTGGAGGAGAAGTTTCAGGTGTGGAAACAAGGATTAGAATCGAAGGGCCTTAGAATCAACCTAGCCAAAACCAAAGTCCTAATAAGTAGGAAGGTGGACCAACCACAAACGACTTCAGGTAGATGGCCCTGCTCGATCTGTAAAAAAGGTGTAGGTAGAAACTCTATAAGGTGCACCAAGTGTAAGCTATGGACACATAAGAGGTGCAGCAATGTCAAAGGAAGGCTAACTAAGAAAATAGTTTTTGTCTGTGGCAGATGCTCAGGAGAAATGAACACTGGAAATGTGCAGAGACCAACTTCTACCACGTTCCAGGGAGACAAACTAGAAGTAGTTGATAGCTTCCGCTACCTAGGAGACCAAGTCAGTAGCGGGGGTGGGTGTGCTGAAAGTGTAACTGCTAGAGTAAGAATAGCCTGGGCAAAGTTTAGAGAGCTCTTACCCCTGCTGGTGACAAAAGGCCTCTCGCTAAGAGTAAAAGGCAGACTATATGATGCGTGTGTACGTACAGCCATGCTACATGGTAGTGAAACATGGGCCGTGACAGCTGAGGATATGCGTAAGCTTGCAAGAAATGAAGCCAGTATGCTCCGATGGATGTGTAATGTCAGTGTTCATAATCGTCAGAGTGTAAGTACTTTGAGAGAAAAGTTGAACCTAAGAAGTGTCAGTTGTGGTGTGCAAGAGAGACGGCTGCGCTGGTATGGTCATGTGACGAGAATGGCTGAAGATAGTTGTGTGCAAAAGTGCTACACCCTAGCAGTTGAGGGAACCTGTGGAAGAGGTAGACCCAGGAAAACCTGGGACGAGGTGGTGAAGCACGACCTTCGAACTTTAGGTCTCACCAAGGAAATGACTGAAGACCGAGTCCTATGGAAGTGTGCTGTGCATGAGAGGACCCGGCAGGACTAGTCAGCCATATCCCGTGGCCCCTACCTGGGACGTAGTCGATCCACCTGTGCATACCTTCCTTCTTGTGACACTTGTGAAGACCTGCTGAGGCAAGTGAAAATCAATCAAAATAGATGAACATCAATGGAATTTGTATCTTGTGGTACCAGTGCCTGTGGGACACAAGAAAACCATCCGAACGTGGCCGTAGCCAGTACCGCATCGACTGGCCTCCGTGCTGTGGGAACATGGTGGCACATAAAAACACCATCCGAAGACCCGGCAAGACTAGTCAGGTCATAACCCGTGGGCCCTACCTGGGACGTAGTCAGTCCACCTGTACATACCTTCCTTCTTGTGACACTTGTGAAGACCTGCTGAGGCAAGTGAAAATCAAATCAAATCAAAACAAATCAAAATAGATGAACATCAATGGAATTTGTATCCTTGTGGTACCAGTGCCGGTGGCACACAAGAATCCATCCGAACGTGGCCATAGTCAGTACCGCTTGTGGTACCAGTGCCGGTGGCACACAAGAATCCATCCGAACGTGGCCGTAGTCAGTACCGCATCACTGGCCATCGTGCTGTGGGCACATAACAAACACCATCCGGTCGTGGCCGGTACCAGTGCCGGTGGCACACAAGAATCCATCCGAACATGGCCGTAGTCAGTACCGCATCACTGGCCATCGTGCTGTGGGCACATAACAAACACCATCCGGTCGTGGCCGTTCGCCAGCCTCATCTAGCACCTGTGTCGGTGGCACATAAAAACACCTTCCGAAGACCCGGCAAGACTAGTCAGGCCATAAACCATGGCCCCTACCTGGGACGTAGTCAGTCCACCTGTGCATACCTTCCTCCTTGTGATACTTGTGAAGGCCTGTTGAGGCAAGTGAAAATCAAAATCAAATCAAATCAAAACAAATCAAAATAGATGAACATCAATGGAATTTGTATCTTTGTGGTACCAGTGCCGGTGGCACACAAGAGAAAACCATCCGAAAGTGGCCGTAGCCAGTACCGCATCGACTGGCCTCCGTGCTGTGGGCACATGACAAACACCATCCGATCGTGGCCGTTCGCCAGCCTCATCTAGCACCTGTGTCGGTGGCACATAAAAACACCATCCGAAGACCCGGCAAGACTAGTCAGGCCATAACCCATGGCCCCTACCTGGGACGTAGTCAGTCCACCTGTGCATACCTTCCTTCTTGTGACACTTGTGAAGACCTGTTGAGGCAAGTGAAAATCAAAACAAATCAAAATAGATGAACATCAATGGAATCTGTATCTTTGTGGTACCAGTGCCGGTGGCACACACTTTGTGGTACTAGTGCCGGTGGCACACAAGAGAACCATCCGAACGTGGCCGTAGCCAGTTCCGCATCGACCGGCCTCCGTGCTGTGGGCACGTAACAAACACCATCCGATCATGGCCGTTCGCCAGCCTCATCTGGCACCTGTGTCGGTGGCACATAAAAACACCTTCCGAAGACCTGGCAAGACTAGTCAGTCCACCTGTGCATACCTTCCTTCTTGTGACACTTGTGAAGACCGGTTGAGGCAAGTGAAAATCAAATCAAATCAAAATAGACAAAATAGATGAACATCAATGGAATTTGTATCTTGTGGTACCAGTGCCTGTGGCACACAAGAAATCCATCAGTGCTGTTGTCAGTGCGGTGGGCACATGACAAACACCATCCGATCGTGGCCGTTCGCCAGCCTCATCTAGCACCTGTGTCGGTGGCACATAAAAAAAAGTTATATGACCAGAAAAAAATATTTCAACACTAAGTAATTTCATTTCCCTTCTGTAAATCAAAGATTTAGAAAATATTATTCAACTTGAGACCATACTATTCATCTTGCTAAGCAAGCAGGTGATCTTCAAGATTTGAGAGTATTGCCATTATTGCTGTTGTTGTTATTTAACCCTGAGTTAGCACTGATTGACCAGACTATGATGAGATACATTTTGGTCATAACCACAGTGTCAGTACTTCTGGGTCCACAATATCCAGTATATATTTCCTCAGATGGTAGTGTATAATGTGAGAGAGTGAGATTTGGTTACTATTTCTAGTAGGTTGAGTAGCTAGACAGAAGCTCAGGAGGCATAAAAATCCTCTTCCCTGTTTTTCATATTTGACAGAATATTTATTCATATTGATTCCTTCATGGAACTACATCAAGTTAATAACTATGATTGGTTTTTTATTACCCATGGAGGTAAGGTAATATTTCCCCATGGTTAGACATGTCCTCACAGAACATAGAAGATCATTTCAGTTTGAGGAGTGGCTGTGTGGTAAGTAGCTTGCATACAAACCACATGGTTCCGGGTTCAGTCCCACTGCGTGGCACCTTGGGCAAGTGTCTTCTACTAAAGCCTCAGGCCGACCAAAACCTTGTGAGTGGATTTGGAAGACAGAAACTGAAAGAAGCCCATTGTATATATGTGCATATATGTGTATATATATATATATATATATATATATATATATACACACACATACTCTTGGAGTGGTTGGCGTTAGGAAGGGCACCCAGCTGTAGAAACTCTGCCAGATCAAGATTGGAGCCTGGTGCAGCCATTTGGTTTGCCAGTCCTCAGTCAAAATCGTCCAACCCATGCTAGCATGGAAAGCGGACGTTAACCGATGATGATGATGATGATGATTATATATATATATAAGTCCTGGGGTCGATTTGCTTGACTAAAGGTGGTGCTCCAGCATGGCCACAGTCAATTGACTGAAACAAGTAAAAGAGTAAATATTGCTTCAGATTAGAGTCTTTAGATTTATGCTTGATGAAAACTACTTCTGTTTGGGAAGTTAGTTGCTTAACAAGAATTACCTTCTGCTTCACACTCTTGGCTTAAATGATTTATATCAAGATTAATTTTGGGACAAGCCATTAATAAAAATATCTCTATAAAGTCTAAGGTGAGAAACAACTGTTAGTATCATTGAAAGACTTTTTACTATATACAGAGAATTCTTATGACTTTGAATAGTGGCTGGTTGTAATAGCAATTATTGTTGATATATCGGTGGTAGCTTTATAATAAAGGTGTTGAGAGTACCAGGAGTAATAGTTTGGATGATTTTCTCTTTAAAAAAGTGTAAAACAGATGTCAATATACAAAAACATTACATACAAGTTTTGTCTTGCTTCAGTCAGCCTTCATGAAGCAAATCTATGATCAAAGGCATCCAAGCCATGAGCATCCAATCACCTTTTTTTTTTCAAAGTATAGTATGTAATCTGGACTACATTCAATGTATTCTTTCTCAAGACACTAAGATATGATTTTTGAGTGGTTTAGCTTAATGAGTCAAAGAAGCTACAGTACATGTAGTGAAGACATTATGAATTCTCATAAAATACTTTCCAATCATATACTCTTTTACTTGTTTCAGTCATTTGACTGTGGCCAGGCTGGAGCAAATCAACCCCAGGACTTATTCTTTGTAAGCCTAGTACTTATTCTATCGGTCTCTTTTGCTGAACTGCTAAGTTACGGGGATGTAAATACAGACACACAAACATACACATATATATATATACATATATATAACAGGCTTCTTTCAGTTTCTGTCTACCAAATCCACTCAGAAGGCTTTGGTCAGCCCGAGGCTATAGTAGAAGACACTTGTCCAAGGTGCCATGCAGTAGGACTGAACCCGGGAACCATGTGGTTGGTAAGCAAGCTACTTACCACACAGCCACTCCTATGTCAACCTTTTTTCAGCCATGCAGAAAGTTAGAATTTAACGAAGTAGACAGGATTTTTACCTTATAATTCACTATTACTCAACTGGGTTCCTTGAAATGTCACCTCTTTAGATGTATATAATAAATATTATCATCATCGTTATTGTTGTTGTCACTGTCGTCATCCTCTTCCTCCCTGGTTATCACCCCCGCCTCCTTCCCCTACCACCCCCACCTCCTCCTTGGTTTAACATCCACCTTTGCATGCTTGAATGGGTCAGACAGAATTTGTTGAAGTCGATTTTCTATGGCTGGATACCTATCCTGTCGCAATCATCAACTGTTTCCAAATAAAGTGATGTACTTCCCCATGGCTAGACATGTTTTCATGGAAAACTTGAAAATGAATGACACTGCTTCTATGATGATAGTAATGTTTCATCATCATCATCATCATCATTTAACGTTCGCTTTTCATGCTAGCATGGGTTGGACGATTTGACTGAGGACTGGTGGACCAGATGGCTGTGCCAGGCTCCAATCTGATCTGGCAGAGTTTCTACAGCTGGATGCCCTTCCTAACGTCAACCACTCCGAGAGTGTAGTGGGTGCTCTTACGTGCCACCAGCACGAGGGCCAGTCTGGCAGTACTTGCAATGGCGACACTCGAAATGGTGTTTTTTATGTGCCACCTGCACAGGAGTCAGTCCAGTGGCACTGGCAATGACCTCGCTCAAATGTTTTGTTCACGTGCCACCAGCACAAGTGCCAGTAAGGCAACGCTGGCAACGATCACGCTCAAATGGTGCTTTTTACGTGCCACTGGCATGGAAGCCAGACAGCTGCTCTGGCAGTGATCCCGCTTGGATGGAGCTGTTAGCACTCCACTGGCACGGGTGCCAGTCCCCGAATTTGGTTCAATTTGAATTTCACTTACCCCAACAAGTCTTTGCAAGCAGAGTTCAGTGTCCAAAAAGGAAAGGTATGCATGAGTGAGCTGGCTACATCCCTGGTAAAGGCCACGGGTTATGGTCTTGTTTGTCCTGCTGGGTCTTCTCACGCACAGCATATTTCCAAAGGTCTCGGGCACTAGTCATTGCCTCGGTGAGGCCATTTGTAACTATCATTTGTAACATGATGTGACAGAAATTTGTAATTTTCTATTTATGCGTAGAACCTGAGCTAAAAGACATTTCAATTCTATCAGCAAAGTAACATAAAAATAACATACAAATCAAGGTAGAAGATAACAAATTGATATCCATCATTAGAACTAGGTTCATCAAGATTTGCACCAAACAAAATAGAATGGATAAAATATTTTCTTAATTGCTTAGTCAGTAAAGAAGGGCAGCACTCATGAGCCTTTTTAAGGGCACTCATACTAATGAGAGGGAAGGAGATATTCCCAAATTAGGGGCCTAGCCTAAATGTTTGCAATAACATGGACTATGCTAAAAGCACCAAAAAACTAGGTGGTGTTAAACCAGACAACAGATTAAACCTATCACCCAAGTAAGCCACTTTGGGAGTTGAACTCAGAACTGAAAATGCCAGAACAAATACCATAAGGCATCCCCCATCTCATTCTCCTACAGTTCTGCCAGTTCACTACTCTAAACTGGCACTTTATTTATTGACTCTGAAAGGATGAAAGACAAAGTTGACCTTGGTAGGATTTGAATGTAGAATGTGAAAAGCCAGGACAGACACCATAAGGCATTTTATCCAATGTTCTAATGACTTGGTCATTAGAAATATATGGTAACAGAGACCTCTCTATGGCAAATTAAAACCAGGTTTATAGGAAGTTAAGCATACATAGATATTAGACAAATGTGTCAGTGGCTATTTAGTGATTGAAATGACAGAAACTAAAGGTTTCTCATTGATGCACTAAACATAAGATTCACAGCAGATGTTTATGAGACACAATATATTACAGTAGTTACAAGTTATTCCCATAGCTTGTGTAAGCAATAAGATGAGGTTATTTTTCCATTTTGTATCAGGACTTTAAATGTAGCAAGCTGTAGTAAATTCACAAATGGAATAGCATACATCTGATATTTTATTCACTAAGTCAATAGTAATTATAACGTATTAATCCTTCCATTAATCACAAAGATCCACAGGACTGGTATTAAATACTAGCTCTCTATTGACTGTTGTGATTTATGAAAGAATTCCCTTTCCTCTTTGACCTAGCCATAATAATAAAATAAATTAAAAGAAAAAAATACTTGTAAACATAAGTAGTAAATTTCTATCTGGATAGATCATTAGTATATTGCCAATAACTTTCCAAGAATGGCCAAGTACTCATTCTTTAGCTAGATAAATGAAACAATGTACAATTATGTATCATTTCGAGACACGTGTGAAGAGGCCTTGTCAAAAGACGTTCAATGAAATATTGAAATGGGCTCGGTGACATTTTGAATGGTAAGACAAGGAATTAAGTTGACAGAACAAACTATATTATTGACAAAATAATGAATATAAATTTTATACTGTAAGACTGAAAAGCAGGTGGTTATAAATGTTAGAATCGTTCATGAAAGTTAGAATAAGATGGTAAAGTTCTTAATTGATCCTATGAATGGTAAACAAGAGTTGAATTGACAAAATAGAAATGTACTGGTCAGTTGTGGAATGCAAAAATTAGAATTCTGCATTTTGGGAAAGATTTTAGTTACATTTATTAGTTCAGTTTTTAAAAAGAGCCTTGGTTGGAAAGCTTGGTTTTGAAATCAAGACATTACTACATCTATAAGGGGACAAATTCATGGACTGGATGACAAAGAGAAAAATCATTAGGATTAAGTACACAGGATTCTAAAATTATAGTTACATGAAGGCATACATCATGTTTATATATTTTTTCTACCAGTCAGCTGCTGTCTGCAGTCAGTAGTCACAAATATGACTGTTCATGACTTTGGCATGACTCAAAAAGCTTTCTCCATACTGGTTGGTCTTTCGCTTGAGTTTGCCATTTATTACAATCAATTCCTTTCCACTTCATATTCCCTTTTGCAGTTTCTTTGAATCTCAGTCGAGGTTGTCTATGGTTTCTTTTCCCCATGCATAATTGGGTGTAAAGGAGTTGTCTGGGGAATCTCCCTTTGTCCATCCTGTGTACATGTCCAAATCGTAAGAGGCAGACCAGCATGCTGTATGATCTCTTCAGCACTGAGCAACCAGCAAACTATCATCAGTGAATAGTGCATGCCTTTGCCTTATACTGTGCAGCATTGAACAGATCAGCATCATGCAGTCTGGATGTAACCCACCCACTGACTCCTGCGAGGGCAACTTCCAACACTGCTGCAAAATAGAGGGAGAGCACTGTTCTCCCTCTATCTCTCAGCAGTGTTGGAAGTTACCTTCAAGGAAATTAGGGGAGGGGATTTACAACCAGATGTGGCATGATGCTGATCTGTCCAATGCTGCACAGTATAAAGCAAAGGCATGCACTATAAAGGCTCTTGTGCAAAAGATACCATTTGCT
This sequence comes from Octopus sinensis, assembly GCF_006345805.1. NCBI lineage: Eukaryota > Metazoa > Mollusca > Cephalopoda > Octopoda > Octopodidae > Octopus > Octopus sinensis. The sequence goes on from NC_042997.1 coordinate 188,113,803, forward strand.
GATGATGGTGTGCTGGTTGCCCACAGTGCTGCAGATATGCAGGAACTGATTGATAACTTTGCCAGAGCTGCACAACAGTCCAGCTTCAAGATTAACATCAGAAAAAAAAATAGCCAAATGCTTTACCAGCCTGTGGAGACCCTACATGCCCCTGTAATAAAAGAAAACATTACTATTAGACATTAAAGGCTGGTCCAGTGCAAAGCATTCAAATACCTAGGCAGCACCATCTCAGATAATGCACAACTGGACCAGGAAACCAAAACCATATACAAAATGAGCTGAGCTAGTGCTTCATTTGACAGGTTGATGGAGAGGCTGTGAGAAAAAAAAAGCACGATTTTGTAAGTGTCAAATGTAAGGTATGCCAAGCTATAATGCTTTTTTCTCTGCTATATGAGGCTGAAACCTAGACAGTCTACAAAGCTCGAGTGTACATGGCTGTAATAGACCATTCTCAGACAGTGACGTGTAACATCACCATAGAGCAGAAGTAAACAAACTTATCATCCCACCAGCCACTGGAGTATGACACTTATGCCAGCATGTCTTGGCCTGTCCTTGCCCATTGAACAACACTAGTGTTGTACTGAAAGAGTGATACTAGCCAATTGCAAAAGCTAGTTTTACTTCATGACTTCACAAGCAGTTCTTTGATAAATGATGCAAGAAAAAGTCAATAGCAGATTGTATTAAAATTTAAGTACAAAGTAATATTGGATATTTTGCTTGTATCAATATTTGAAGTCCACATCACTCATTTCTGATATTTACTGTTTTTGTAGCAGGACTGTTAAGCCATTATATAATTTGAATGAAATGGTAAAAGATTCCCTTACTGGCTCAGATATCACCCAGATAAAGGTCTGCACTGGTTCACTCCCACTCCAGCAGCCATGAAGTGTAAAATATGATACAGGAAAACAATGAATATTGCCGAACTGAACTAGCCAAGCACAAGGCTCAATTTAATGAACTGATATGGGTGTCTCTGAGAATTTTCCATGCAAAGACTAAAGCTGAGAATCCAGAATGAATCTAAGTATTCCTTGTACTGTAAGGGCAGATGAATCATAGTTCTCCTATAAGGGTTGGTGATTTTCAGGTGTTATTAGCTTTGAAAGACCTTGTATTTGATGCAAGAAAAAGTCGATAGCTGATTATATTAAAATTTAAGTACAAAATAATATTGAATATTTTGCTTATATCAATATTTGAAGTATACATCACTCATTTCTGATATTTACTGTTTTTGTTGTAGGACTGTTAAGCCATTATATATTTTGAATGAAATTACTGTCACGACTGATGTCATGTAAAGAGACAGTTTTCCTGAGCACTTGTGTAGCTGGTCATGTATGCGGTTTATAGAACTAAAAAAATTCAATCACTACCTTTTATTTGTCTACTGAAGGGTGAGTTTTTTTGTAGGAACAGGAATAGTATCTAATACTTCCCCCCTGTTAATATTTGGAAAGATTTGAGATGATACTTAAAATCCTCCATAGTATTTCAAATATTTTTCAGATATTTTTAGCATCAGAAAACAAATTAGTGTCTATTAATGCTGTGGATGACATGTACACTAATTTGGAATAACATATTTTGAACGTAACAAACATATCTCTAAGGGCATTCACATCAAAACAGAAACTGCCTAACACATTAATAAGTCATCAAATTAAGAAATGTGTTGATTTTTGATAGTATGTTATTTGCTGTTTCCTTAAAAGGTCAATAAAGATTATCTTACAGGTTAAGGTTCTTCTTACTTGTCATTGAAGAATCTGCTATAGGAATTGTTTGATCTTGGCAGTTAAAAATTAGTTAACATGGCTAATAGATGACATTAATCTTGGAGGAAAACACTGAGACAGTATCAAGGTCCAAGTACACCTGGCAATCTGCTTCACATAGACAGAAATAATTCGAATCCTAATTATCATGATGTTTACAGTTCTTGAAGAGGAACAATATGTTGGAAAAAGAAAATAATGGGATACCGTATTTCATACATTTCCGGTACATTTCTTAATTACAAAACTTGTTCAAAGTGTTGTCTCTTTATAATATTGTATTCTTGATGATTTGTACACTTTTCAACATTTATCTGGAGGAATGTGTGCACAACTACCAACAGAGGGTCCAGGCTCAATCCTACTGTCTTCTGCAATAACCTCAGGTGGACAGAAACTGTGAAAGATGGTGAGCTGGCAGAATCGTTAGCATGCTGGGTGAAATGCTTAGCGGTATTGCGTCTGCCGTTACGTTCTGAGTTCAAATTCTGCCAAGGTCAGCTTTGCCTTTCATCCTTTCGGGGTCGATAAATAAAGTCCCAGTTATGCACTAGAGTTGATGTAATCGACTTAATCCCTTTGTCTGTCCTTGTTTGTCCTCTCTATGTTTAGCCCCTTGTGGGTAATAAAGAAATAAGAAACTGTGAAAGTCTGTCAGGCAGTACCTGTTCATAGGTAGCAGACTTAGTCCATCATTAGTTTTACGCCAACACCTGAGTCTTGCATACTTTTAGTGAGATCTACTCAGTTTCAAATGTTTTGACCAGCTGTTTTGATTTAAAGATGCCTGGGATTCTTGATTTGTTGTTTCCTATGGCAGCAAATCATGAACTATGGTTTCTTCTTTCCTTTCTATTCACCTGTCTGGGAGGACCTGCAAAGAGCATGGACACTGTTCTCTACTTCCTCAGACTAAGCTTTTCTCATCACCCTTGTTTAATGTGCACTTTTCCATGCTTGCATAGGTTGGAAAAAGTTTATTGCAGTAGATTTTCTACTGCCAGATGCCCTTCCTCTAGCCAGATCTTACTTGTTTTAAGGTAAGGTAAATATTTCCCCATGACCAGATGTATTTCCAAAGAATACTGGAAATGAATGATATTTATTTACAACAATCAGGTGGTGTCAAGACAACGAGACACAAACATACACTCAAATGTACATACATACATACATTTTATTTATTTATGCACCATTTTCAAGCCTAGCTAGGCTCATGGGCCTAGTTTCTGTGGCATATGTGTTCTCCCCAGCTGGACGGGACGCCAGTCCATCGCAGTGTTACCCAAGAAACAAGAAGAAAGAGTGAGAGAAAGTTGGGGTGAAAGAGTACAACAGGGGTTGCCACCACCCCTGCCGGACCCGGGTGGAGCTTTAGGTGTTTTCGCTTAATAAACACACATAACGTCCAGTCTGGGAATCGAAACTGCGATCCTCTGACCATGAGTCTGCTGCCCTAACCACTGGGCCATTGCGCCTCCACATACATACATACATCTTTTATCATTTATCTTTTACTTGTTTCAGACATTTAGACTGAGCCATGCTTGGGAACCACCTTGGAGAATTTTAGTCAAACGAATCAACCTCAATACCTATTTATTTTTAAGCCTGATAATTAATTTATCATTCTTTTTTGCTGAACTGCTAAGTTACCAGAATGGAAACACAGCAACATTGGTTGTCAAGTAATGGTGGAGGATACTTATAAATAATTGTTTCGAGCCATCTAGCATCGATCCCTAATTGGTGGGATACTAAACATCTGGTTTAGATGTATCCCATGAGGGATCAATGCTAGATAGGTCAAAACAATTGTAGTGATCAATAAACTTTCTCATATCTTCCATCTTCTGTTTCTCATTAATCAAATACCCAATGGACACTGAGAAAATGAATGTGCTTTACCAGTAAACTACCAGGTGGATACCATATGATTTATTAACTAATAAGCATATATATATGTCTTTTACTCTCTCTTTATGCTTTTACTTGTTTCAGTCATTTGACTGTGGCCATGCTGGAGCACCACCTTTTAGTCAAACAAATCAATCCCAGGACATATTCTTTGTAAGCCTAGTACTTATTCTATCCGTCTCTTTTGCTGAACTGCTTAGTTATGAGGATGTAAACACCAGCGTCAGTTGTCAAGCGATGTTGGGGGGACAAACACAGACACACACATACATATATATATATATATATATATATATATATATATATATGACAGGCTCCTTTCAGTTTCCGTCTACCAAATCCACTCACAAGACTTTGGTCGGCTCGAGGCTATAGTAAAAGACACTTGCCCAAGGTGCCACGCAGTGGGACTGAACCCGGAACCATGTGGTTCATAAGCAAGCTACTTACCACACAGTCACTATATATCTATATATCATCATCATTTAATGTCTGTTTTCCATGCTGGCATGGGTTGGACAGTTTGACAGGATCTGGCAAGGCCAGGAGTCACACCAGGTTTCATACTGTTTTGGTTTGGTTTCTAACACCACCCATTTTATAGTATACTAAGTGCTTTTTATGTGGTACCATTACAAGTGGTACTATCACCAATGCTTTTTACATGGCACCAGCACCAGTGCTTTTTATGTGGCACCAGCACCAACACCAATGCTTTTTACATGGCACCTTGGTTTTAGGATACCAATTCTATTGTGGAAGCATGAGTTCTTGAGTACAGCAATGCCCCACATATCTTGGTCCTCTGTCAGCATTTTGAAATCAGCCATCAATACTTTGTCCCATATTTTCCTGGGTCTTCCTCTTCCCCAACTTCCCTCCATTTTGAGTGATCAGCACTTGCTTATGCAACTGTCCTCAGCTGGTGTTTTAAGGTCCATCTGTATCATCTGACCAAATCAGCACAGTCTCCTTTCTCATACACTGCATATAATTCCTCTTATGATTAACTTTTCTCTCCATCCACAAGTTCATTTTCTACACATGCATCATACACTCTCCTTTTAACTTAGGGAAATACCTTTGGTTATCAACAGAGGAAAAAGCTCTCTGAACTTTATCCATCCTATTCTTATTTTAGAAATTACACAGTTTCTTATTTCTTTATTGCCCACAAATAAACATAGAGGGGACAAACAAGGACAGACAAAGGGATAAAGTTGATTACATCGACCCCAGTGCATAACTGGTACTTAATTTATTGACCCTGAAAGGATGAAAGGCAAAGTTGACCTCAGCAGAATTTGAACTCAGAATGTAACAGCAGACGAAATACGGCTAAGCATTTAGCCTGGCATGCTAACGTTTCTGCCAGCTCGTCGCCTTTCTGTACAACTGCCACCACTGTTAATAAAGACACCTAGGTAGTAAACACTTCCAAAGAGCATCTGAGACATTTGAGAAAATCTGTTTCCCATGTATCTGTGGCTTTTATGGCTCCTGTACATCTTCCACATACAAACACTACTTTCTCTGTTAATCTTCTTACTATTTCACTGCACCTCTTGTGGATATATAGCTTGCGCTAGGTACACCAAATGGAATTTCTACCTACACCCTTCCTACATATCAAGCAGGGCCATTTACCTGAAGTGAGAAGAGTCCTGTCCAATTTCTTGCTTACTAGGACCTTGTTCTTTGCTAAGTTAACCTTAAAACACCAGATTCTGTTTCCATACCTGGGATTTCTTTACTAACTCTGTTACAGATTCTATGTGGACCAGATCAACAACATATAGTAGTTCCCATGGGCTTCCATTCTGAATTCCTCTGTTAGTCCTTGGAGGATGATGATGAATAGTAGGGGGGCTGAGGATTGAGCCTTGGTGAATACCTACCTGTGTAAATGCACACACACACACACTTTGCTTATTTTTACACTTTGGTTTTTTGCTGAATTTTTTTCTTGAGAACACATTCTTTGTGGAAAATGGCAATTTTGACGTCTATATCTAGCATATAGGCTGTCCATTTATATATATATATATATAATATATATATATATATATATATATATATATGACAGGCTCCTTTCAGTTTCCGTCTACCAAATCCACTCACAAGACTTTGGTCGGCTCGAGGCTATAGTAAAAGACACTTGCCCAAGGTGCCACGCAGTGGGACTGAACCCGGAACCATGTGGTTCATAAGCAAGCTACTTACCACACAGTCACTATATATCTATATATCATCATCATTTAATGTCTGTTTTCCATGCTGGCATGGGTTGGACAGTTTGACAGGATCTGGCAAGGCCAGGAGTCACACCAGGTTTCATACTGTTTTGGTTTGGTTTCTAACACCACCCATTTTATAGTATACTAAGTGCTTTTTATGTGGTACCATTACAAGTGGTACTATCACCAATGCTTTTTACATGGCACCAGCACCAGTGCTTTTTATGTGGCACCAGCACCAACACCAATGCTTTTTACATGGCACCTTGGTTTTAGGATACCAATTCTATTGTGGAAGCATGAGTTCTTGAGTACAGCAATGCCCCACATATCTTGGTCCTCTGTCAGCATTTTGAAATCAGCCATCAATACTTTGTCCCATATTTTCCTGGGTCTTCCTCTTCCCCAACTTCCCTCCATTTTGAGTGATCAGCACTTGCTTATGCAACTGTCCTCAGCTGGTGTTTTAAGGTCCATCTGTATCATCTGACCAAATCAGCACAGTCTCCTTTCTCATACACTGCATATAATTCCTCTTATGATTAACTTTTCTCTCCATCCACAAGTTCATTTTCTACACATGCATCATACACTCTCCTTTTAACTTAGGGAAATACCTTTGGTTATCAACAGAGGAAAAAGCTCTCTGAACTTTATCCATCCTATTCTTATTTTAGAAATTACACAGTTTCTTATTTCTTTATTGCCCACAAATAAACATAGAGGGGACAAACAAGGACAGACAAAGGGATAAAGTTGATTACATCGACCCCAGTGCATAACTGGTACTTAATTTATTGACCCTGAAAGGATGAAAGGCAAAGTTGACCTCAGCAGAATTTGAACTCAGAATGTAACAGCAGACGAAATACGGCTAAGCATTTAGCCTGGCATGCTAACGTTTCTGCCAGCTCGTCGCCTTTCTGTACAACTGCCACCACTGTTAATAAAGACACCTAGGTAGTAAACACTTCCAAAGAGCATCTGAGACATTTGAGAAAATCTGTTTCCCATGTATCTGTGGCTTTTATGGCTCCTGTACATCTTCCACATACAAACACTACTTTCTCTGTTAATCTTCTTACTATTTCACTGCACCTCTTGTGGATATATAGCTTGCGCTAGGTACACCAAATGGAATTTCTACCTACACCCTTCCTACATATCAAGCAGGGCCATTTACCTGAAGTGAGAAGAGTCCTGTCCAATTTCTTGCTTACTAGGACCTTGTTCTTTGCTAAGTTAACCTTAAAACACCAGATTCTGTTTCCATACCTGGGATTTCTTTACTAACTCTGTTACAGATTCTATGTGGACCAGATCAACAACATATAGTAGTTCCCATGGGCTTCCATTCTGAATTCCTCTGTTAGTCCTTGGAGGATGATGATGAATAGTAGGGGGGCTGAGGATTGAGCCTTGGTGAATACCTACCTGTGTAAATGCACACACACACACACTTTGCTTATTTTTACACTTTGGTTTTTTGCTGAATTTTTTTCTTGAGAACACATTCTTTGTGGAAAATGGCAATTTTGACGTCTATATCTAGCATATAGGCTGTCCATTTATATATATATATATATATATATATATATATATCACGTGACCAACCAGGCCATCAGATGTTGCTACACATCGCTGGTCACAATGCGCTTCGCATTGTTTTAGCCTTCAAATGACGCCACTCCACTGGCTAAGCAAGCAGGCCAACAGAAGAAAGAGTGACAGAAAGTTGTGGTGAAAGAGTACAGCAGGGATCACCACTACACCCTCCTGGAGCCTCGTGGAGCTTCTAGGGTGGTTTTCGCTCAATAAACACTCACAACGCCTGGTCTGGGAATCGAAACCGCAATCTTACGACCGCGAGTCCACTGTCCTAACCACTGGACCATTGCGCCTCCACACACACACACACACACACACATATATATATATGATGGGCTTCTTTCAGTTTCCATCAATCAAATTCACTCTCAGGGTTTTGGTTGGCCCAAGGCTATTGTAGAAGACACTTGTTCAAGGTGCTACACAGGACTGAACTTGAAACCATGTTGTTGGGAAGCAAACTTCTTAGCCACACAGCCACATCTGTAACCTAAATGTGTGTGTAAGTGTGTGTGTGTATATGTATATATATATATATATATATAATCCTGAAAAGGTAGTTGTTATTTATTATCTCAGTTATAATGATCCTGTATAGAACTCAAATAATGGAGTCACATTCTTTCTTCCAGAACCCAAGTTCAGTCTTATTTTTTAACTCAGATCAGTCCTGTTCCTCTAATGATAAATATTGAAAGTTGAAAATACCAGATTTGTAAATTCTTTTTTGGTGGTCAATAAATGTTTTCTTTCTTTCTTACATTTTTATTAGAAATTTATTGTCAAGTAAACAGCTGACTTCTGTAATATGGAACATGTTTTTTTATATATCTTGTTCTCTCAAATAACAATGTCAGGCTGGTTGTATTTTAATTAAAAATAGCTGCTGCTTAAATTTTCGAGTTTCACAAGTATTCTTCTATCCACGTGTCTCAGTGTATATGAGTGGGCATGTGTGTGTGTATGTGTGTGTGTGTGTGTGTGTTTGTGTGTGTGTGTATGTGTATGTGTGTGTTACTCTTAAACAAGAATGTTGTTGACAGTGACTTCGAAGTTTCAACCAGCTAAGCCATCATCAGACTGCATACATGTATGTATGTATGTATGGGCTAACTGTATGCTTGAAGAATCTTTTTGGGAGTGTTTTGTTTCAATGAAAAATACAAGGGTTCGAAATTTGGTACACCTGCCTTATACTTAATATCATGATATTTAATGACAGAAAGGAAACTGGATCAATACATAGAAAATTGTGTGAATAATCTTGGAATGACCCCTAAAAATAGAGCTAATCTCATCAGTTGCTACTCTGACCAATATAAAATAGAAATCTATATTTGTCTCTCCTTTCATGTAAACATATGTGAATGTGTATAAAGTACTTCTAACTCCCAGACAGAAACTCAATAATATATAAGTTAATATATAGGTAGATATATATATATATATAAATGTTTAGATAGATATACTTTTGAGTATGTGTGTGCATACACATTCTTGTGTGTATGTATATATATACATACATACATATATATATATATACATATATATATATATATACATATACATACATATATATATATATATACATATATATATATACATACACATATACATACATATATATATACATATAAATATATATATATATATATATAAAACACATGCATACATCCTTGCACATACATATTTACATATATGCATATAAGCAAATGTTAATGCATTCATATGTACATACACACATATATTTATATGCTTAGGCATATAAATGCATATGTACATATATACATTTGTGTGTGTATATATACATATATATACACATATTGTATGTGTTTATATATATATATATATATATATATATATATATATATATATATATATGTATATATATACACACACAGACACACGCATACATGTACATACTAGTCTTTGTTTCCATGCACACACATGAATACTTATATATACATATATTGTACACACAAACTCTTTTGTTTACTTTCTCCAAAACCCACATGTGTTCACAAAATACTCTCTTACTCTTTTTATCTGTCTCACTTTTTCTCACACACACACATATGCATGCATACATGAACATACATTTACACACACACACACATATACATGCACACACATACATGCACACATACACACACAAATACACATTTTTATTCGTCTACTACCACACACACACATACTCACACACACGCGCACACACACACATACACTCACACACACGCGCACACACACACATACACTCACACACACGCGCACACACACTCACGCGCGCGCGCACACACACACACACACACACACAGAGTAAGTGCTTAAGAATTTCAGGTCAGCTGAGAAATCATTAAGCAAACAACAATATGTTTGAATATTGATCGAAACCAAAGCAATTATTTCCAAATGTTGCAGATTCCACCAGCAGTCTGATTTATGATCAATACTGCCTTAGAAAGCTTTGAAAAGCCAATAATTCACTTCTCTTTACTGACAAAACCAGGCAAGAAGACAGTCGTTGTTGCTTCGTCTTTCTACCTGAAACTCCTCCTCTATCCTCATCGTAGTATATAAAAAACAAAACAAAACAGCAATAAATTAAACAAACACAAAAGCATAATAAAGAGATGTCTGCGTTTATGAAACTCTGTAGGTTTTTAGCCTCTCTGTTCAATTGGTCAGTAAAGTTATATAGAATTTGACCTGTACAAAATTATTTGTTATTTTTATATCTTGCTGGCAGCAAATTGTAATGTACTTTCTAATTCTGGAAATAGGAAATGAATTTTCTTTTGAGGACCTAAATTTGTGTGTGTGTGTGTTCTTTATTTTACATTTTTATTGTCAGAGGATATCTGGGGTGGAATGGCTACACTTTTCGTATGGGTCATTTACTTTATGTTTGCTTTTTTAGTTTTTCCTTCATATTTTGACCAGGTGGTGACTTGTTAAAGAGTGACACCATGTTGCTATAAAGAAGGCTGATTGTGATCAGAGTTGATGTGTTGGCAGAATTTCTATTGGCTTTTATTTATTTTATTTTTTTAACAGTGCATCATGCTTCCCTTTCCTTCATGGACACTAGAGGTAAATAAACTTCTTTCTTTCATGAGCAATTTATTATAAAAACCTGATAAGTTACAATTTTCTCACTTCTATTACAATTATAATTTCTAATATTGGCATAAGGCCACATATTTATAGGAGAGGAGATATACTCAATTGAATTGCATGTCAAGAGAGGTAACTAAACACCAAAGAGCATTTTGTCCAACGTTCTACTGAATCTACCATCCAACACCCTAACCTGTATTATGATAAGGAATTTATATTGCCGCATGGCAAATTGTGGAATGAGATAAATTTTGCTGCATTAACCCTGGTGTATAGATGGCACTTATTTTATCAACACCAAGAGGATAAGTAACAATGACAACCTGGGTGCAATTTAAACTTTGAACAAAGAAAGACTAAACTGAATAATGCAAAGCCCTTAATCTGGCTGAGTGATATCTTGGCTTACCTATAATGTCCTCACCTATCATCATCATCATCATCGTTTAACGTCTGCTTTCCATGCTAGCATGGGTTGGACGATTTGACTGAGGACTGGTGAACCAGATGGCTGCACCAGGCTCCAATCTGATTTGGCAGCTGGATGCCCTTCCTAATGCCAACCACTCCGAGAGTGTAGTGGGTGCTTTTACGTGCCACCAGAACGAGGTCCAGTCAGGCGATACTGGCAATGGCCACGCTCAAATGGTGTTTTTTATGTTCCACCTGCACAGGAGCCAGTCCAGTGGCACTGGCAACGACCTCGCTCGAATGTTTTTTCACATGCTACCAGCACAAGTGCCAGTAAGGCGACGCAGGTAACGATGACATTCAAATGGTGTTTTTTACGTGCCACCGGTACGGAGGCCAGCTTGTTGCTCTGGCAATGATCACGCTTGTATGGTACTCTTAGCACTCCACTAGCACGGATGCCAGGCATCGAATTTGATTTCGATTTCACTTACCTCGACAAGTCTTCGCAAGCCGAGTTTAGTGTCCAATGAAGGAAGCGTACGCATAAGTGGACTGGTTACACCCCTGGCATAGGCCGCAAGGCTTGAGCTTGCCGAGTCTTCTCAAGCACAGCATATTTCCAAAGGTCCTGGTCACTAGTCATTACCTCGATGAGGCCCAATGTTCGAAGGTCATGCTTCACCACCTCATCCCAGGTTTTCCTGGGTCTACCTCTTCCACAGGTTGCAAATGCAGTGGACAGATCTTCTGTGAAAACTTTCTTTAGAGCTGTTTGATCTTCTCAGCATGCAGTTGGTCCACTTTGTCCATTTCAAGATACAGTATCAATGAATTTTCCCCCAAATACAGAGCCATGTGACTTGCCATATCCTCAATACCTTGCAACCTGGCCACCAACTTGAACTTCTGAATCCAGACAATAACATCTTCCTTGCCACAGAAGGGTCTGGTGGCATTACTACTGATCCATATTTTTGTTGGCATATTGTCCAGAAAGTGGAAGGAAATGAGAAAAAAAAAAACTGAAATAGCTTGTGGTATGGGGTAAAGCATAGTTCACCTACCTCACAGGTCCTCTCGTAACATCGGTCCTTTCCAGCTGAGATATATCCATGCCTAAACCCTGGTCACAAACAAACAGCAAATTCCCTGAACTCATGTGGCCACTAAGTCCATCCCAAGCAAGAGCCCCACAGCAAAAGAGGCTTACACTAGTTATCCTTCTGCCCACATGATCCTCCTTGCTCCTCTTCCTCCAGCAAGGCCCCTTGGCCATTTGCGAGATGTCATTGGCTCTATACTTCTACCCCCTCCTTACACCCATATTATGAAGTGCAGATGTGGCTGTGTGGTTAAGAAGTTTGCTTCCCATCCATAACGTTCAGGGTTCAGTACCACTGTATAGTACCTTGAGCACAAAGCCAACCAAAGCTTTATGAGTGAATTTGGTAGAGAGAAACTGAAAGAAGCCTATCATATGTGGTGGTGCAAGGGAGATGACTGTGCTGGTATGGTTATGTGCTGCATATGGATGAGGCGAGCTGTGTGAAAAAGTGTCACTCCCTAACAGTGCTAGCAACCCATGGAAGAGGGAAACCCAGGAAGACATGGGATGAGGTACTGAAGCATGACCTTCAAACGATGGGCCTCACAGCGGCAATGATGAAAGACTCAGACCTCTGGAGATATGCCGTGATTGAGAAAACCCAGTAAAGAAAGTGATATCACAGCCATAGCCTACACCAGCGTCACATAACCAGCCCATTTAAAAAGTTCCTTTGAATTGTCGGCCAACATTCCATGCTTGAGGAGACCTATTGAGTCAAGTAAATCAAAATCAAATCAAATCACAATCAAATGGAAATTGTAGTTGTGGCCATTACCAGTGCTGGTAGCATGCAGTAAGCACCATTCATTCATGCGTGGGTCTCTGCCAGAGCTGCTTGCTTGGCTCCCCGTGCCAGTGGTACATAAAAAGCACCATCTAAATGTAGTCAATGCCAACTCCCCTGTTCTGACTGACTCCTGTGCCAGTGGCACATAAAAAGCACCATCCAAACATGGCCAATGCCAGTGCGACCTAACTAGCTCCCGTGCTGGTGGCACATAAAAAGTACCCACTATGCTCTCAGAGTGGTTGGTATTAGGAAAGGCATCCAGCTGTAGAAACATTGTCAGATCAGATTGGAGCCTGGTAATAATAATGTTTCTAATATATGTGCAAGGCTACAAACATAGCAAGGGAGGAGATCAGTTGATTAAATAAATTTTGGTACTTGACTGGTACTTTATTTTACGGGTGAAAGGCAAAGATGATTTCAACAAATTTTGAGCTCCATTTCAGAGAACCCTAAACCACAAACCTTTCTATTCAATTCCCTAACAGTTCTGTCAATTCACTGTTGTAGCAATAATAATAGTTTTAATGTAGACATAATTAAGGAGGGGAATGAACAGTCCATTCCATCGACATCAATATTTAACTTAGTACTTTATTTTATGAACCTGGTGGAATGGAAGACAAAGTTGACTACAGTGAGATTTGAACTCATCATCATCATCATCATCATTTAACATCCGCTTTCCATGCTAGCATGGGTTGGACGATTTGACTGAGGACTGGTGAACCAGATGGCTGCACCAGGCTCCGATCTGATCTGGCAGAGTTTCTACAGCTGGATGCCCTTCCTAAAGCCAACCACTCCGAGAGTGAGTCGATCATGCACTGGGTCATGTGGAGCGACCCGTTGGCAGAAAGGAGCAACGAGAACATCCCTTCCAGACGGTCGGTCACCTCTTCTGATCAGTGAGATTTTTCCAGTACTTTCTACTATATGTAGAAGGCCTGGAATTTATGGGGTAGGGTTTAACTGATCACATTGACCCCAGTACTTGACTGGTACTTAATTTATCAACCCCGAAAGGATGAAACGCAAAGTTGACCTCAGTGTAATTTGAACTAAGCATTTCATCTAGCATGCTAACGATTCTGCCAGCTTGCCGCCTTAGTAACACTAATAATAATAATAATAATAATAATAATAATATAATAATAATAATTCTTTCTAATTTTAGTATAAGGCCAGCAATTTTGAGCAGAAGGATGAAAGCAAAGTTAACTTTGACAGAATTTGAACTCAAAACGTAAAGCTGAAAGAAATGCTGCTTAGCATTCTGTCTGGCATGCAAACGGTTCTACCTCCTGTCGACTTGCTGCTTTAATAATGATGATGGTTTCAAATTTTGGTGCAAGGCCTGCAATTTCACGAGAGGGGTTAAGCCAATTTTCTTGACCCCAGTATTTAACTTGTACTTATTTTATCAACCCCAAAAGGAAGTAAGGCAAAGTTGACCGTGGCGAAATTTGAACTCAGAATGTAAAGATGTACAAAATGCCAATTATCGTTTTGTTCAGCATGCAAATGATTCTGCAAACTTGCTGTTTTAATTATAATAAAAGCAATAATTATTATCAATCTATGCCTTTAATTTCTGTGAGGTGAAGTAGCAATATATATATATATATATATACATGTGCAGGCATGGCTATGTGGTAAGAAGCTTAATTCCCAATCAGATGGTTCCGGGTTCAGTCTCACTGCAGGGCACCTTGGGTAAGTGCCTTCTACTATAGCCTCGGGCCAACCAAAGCCTTGTGAGTGGATCTGGTAGACGGAAACTGAAAGAAACCCATCATATGTGTGTGTGTGTATATATATATATATATATATATATATATATATATATAGTGTTCATAGTGTTCATAGTCGACAGAATGTAAGTACCTTGAGAGAAAAGTTGGACCTAAGAAGCATCAGTTGTTGTGTGCAAGAGAGATGATTGTGCTGGTATGGTCATGTGGTGAGAATGGATGAAGATAGGTGTGTGAAAAAGTGCCACACCCTGGCAGTTGAAGGGACCTGTGGAAGAGGTAGACCCAGGAAAATCTGGGATGAGGTGGTGAAGCACGACCTTCGAACTTTATGTCTCACCAAGGAAATGACTAGAGACCGAGACCTATGGAAGTATACTGTGCGTGAGAAGACCCGGCAAGACCAGTGAGAACAGTCAAAATCAAAATCAAACCAAATCAAATCAGATATCAGAAAGCAAAACCAAAATTGAGGTCGATCAACATCAGTGAAAATTGCAGCTGTGGTTAAGCGAACCATCCGATCGTGGTCATTGCCGGCGCCGCCCCGTCTGGTCTCCATGCCGGTGGCACGTAAAAGCACCATCTGTTCGTGTCCATTGCCAGCCTTGCCTGGCCCCCGTGCCGGTGGCACGTAAAAGCACCATCCGCTCATGTCTGTTGCCAGCCTTGCCTGGCCCCCGTGCCGGTGGCACATAAAAGCACCATCCGCTCGTCTCCATTGCCAGCCTCGCCTGGTCCCCATGCCGGTGGCACGTAAAAGCACCATCCGTTCGTGGCCGTTTGCCAGCTCTGTCTGGCACCTGTGCGGGTGGCACGTAAAAAGCACCCACTACACTCACGGAGTGGTTGGCGTTAGGAAGGGCATCCAGCCGTAGAAACACTGCCAGATCTGACTGGGCCTGATGAAGCCTTCCAGCTTCACAGACCCCAGTTGAACCGTCCAACCCATGCTAGCATGGAAAACGGACGCTAAATGATGATGATGATGATGATGATATATATATATATGTATATATATATTTATATTTATATGCATGCATGTATTTATGTGTGTTTGTGTGTGTGTCAGTGTTTGTCCCCCTCCCATCGCTTGACAACTAATGCTAGTGTATTTATGCCCCCATAACTTAGTGGTTCAGCAAAAGGGTTCGATAGAATAAGTATTAGGCCTACAAAGAATAAGTCCTAGGGTCGATTTCTTCAACTAAAACCCTTTAAGGTGGTGCTCCAGCATGGCTGGAGTCACCTGACTGAAACAAGTAAAAGAATAAAAGAACAAGTGAAGTTAATGAACTTAATAAATGACAGGTATTTTGCACGTGTTTTAAACCCTTTTATTTCTAGTCTTATTTTTGGCCTATCATATTTGAAGTGTTATGAATGTGATACTTGATGAATTTTAACCCTTACATAATTGTAACCTGCTTTTAAATTCTCACAGCACTAGATAAAGATTAAAATCTCTTTGAAATATTTTCCCTGTAAAGATTTTTAATGATATTAAATTCATAAATGTGGTAATGTTCTTTGATATATTTATAATAAAATACATACACCTTTCCACGGTAGATCCCTACCTTACCACCACCAAAAAAGGGAATATGGATGAAATATTCTGGTATATAGATAATAGAAACATAGGGCAATGGCCCAAAAGGTTTGTAGTATTTAGATTGTTTTTTTTTTTGTTTTTTTTTATATTCTGTGTTCAAATCCAGATCTCATTTTCTACTTCCAGGCTTCTAATAAACTGAGGCTACTGTGTGAAAACAATGCAGAATATTCTGGTATTTAGATGATGTTGATGATGCTGACAACAATGAAGATTGTGATAATTGCAAGTGGCAGCAGTGGTAGCAGTAATGGTGGCAGCTGCAGCAGTGGCAGTGATGATTATACTCATCATTTCTTCTTCCTTTTCTCTTTATCATTTACTACTCCAAAGTGTGCCCTTTCTTTCATGTGGCTATATTTTGATATTATTATTTTTTTTATTAGTAATCTCAAGGCAGTTATTGTTTGAATATGCATGGGGTGTTTCTCGCTTTTTTTTTGTTTATTTTTTTTTACATCCAATAATTTTCTGCTTTGAGACAAACAAAAACTACAAAATTAATAATACTTTTTCATAATAGTTTCCATTATCACTTGTACTCCATTAGATTAATAAAAATGAATGAATAAATAAATACATTACGTTTCTTTGTTTATTAAACACCATCTCTCTCTCTCAGTCATTCTCAGTGAAACCAGATGTTGCCAATAAGTGCCAATGAAATTGTTTTAATGTCAGCTAATATTTTTTCACAAGTGTTCACTTGTGTTGAACCTAAAGAAAACAGACTGTGCAATGGCTTTAAAAGAAGAAAAGAATCAAATCATGTTCTTTGACCCATAAAAATATTTGGCTTAAGTATAGTCATCTTAATCTAATCAATAAAACAAATGGATCCTTGAGCAGAGAAAGTAAGTTTACTCCCAGTCAGCTGCTGTGATTTCATTTGTTTGGTGCTAAGAGAATAAAACCTTATCTTAACTCTGGCCTAGTTGAATGTTGTCTTATTTTACGGATGATGCCAAAAGAAGTTAGTTACAAGAAAAGTGTCATACATCATAATGTGATGCTAAAAAACATGGTCACCATCAATTCCACCACCACCACCACCACCACCACCATAACAACAACAAATTACTGTATTTGTCCACCTACTATAACAAGAAGAGAGTCTCTACATGGTTGTTTGATATACTAGAAAGAGTAGCTAAATCTCCCTCAAATGAAGGCAGATGCTGAAGGAGCAGATACTGAAAGCAATGAAGGAAATGATTCTTTTACTCTTTTACTTGTTTCAGTCATTTGACTGTGGCCATGCTAGAGCACCACCTTTAGTTGAGCAAATCGACCCCAGGACTTATTCTTTGTAAGCCCAGTACTTATTCTATCGGTCTCTTTGCTGAACCGCTAAGTTACGAGGAATTAAACACACCAGCATCGGTTGTCAAGTGATGTTGGGGGGAGAAACACAGATACACAACATATACACACATACATACATATATATATACATATATACGACGGGCTTCTTTCAGTTTCCGTCGATCAAATCCACTCACAAGGCTTTGGTCGACCCGAGGCTATAGTAAAAGACACTTGCCCAAGATGCCACGCAGTGGAACTGAACCCGGAACCATGTGGTTGGTAAGCAAGCTACTTACCACACAGCCACTCCTACACCTATTTATGACTGTTTTCCCATTGCTAAGAAGGAAGAAAAATAGTCTCCACAATCATTTTGCACAGCCTTTGAGACCAATAGAGCAAAAGAAGGAAAGAAACCATGACTTGTGGGTCATTCCAAACTAGATATCTAGTATGAATATTTGTAACAGATTGGGCATTTAAATGCCAGATGGTGTTAAATCAAGTGACAGATCAAGTCTACCACCATTACCTTCAGGTATTGGAGGGGAGAGAGAAGAAAGCTATAATTTTTATGGAGGAAAATACTGGAAGACGTTTTCAAAGACTAGGATAGATTCTCATAGATGGGTTAGGGACTAGGATTAGATCACACTATTTGAAGGTTGGATTAATCCAAGATTTTACACCTGAAGACTGTATGTGCATGTTGATGAAACTAGGGGTATAAAGGAAAATAATTTGGAAGGAGAATGTTGAATGAGTGCATTATTGTTGTTATTTAGTTCCAAATCATCTATGATCAAACAGATCTAGGATCAAAATATTCCATTTATGACCATTCCATCTTATTTTGAGTCAATATTTCAAGGACAATATCATCTCATGTGACCTTCTATGTTAAAATAGTAAAGCCTTGTTTCAAGTAAATTTGACTGCTTGTCCTAGCAGTAGAGGTTTCCTTGTTGAAGTGTGACAGCTGTGCAAAGTTGGAAAAACATAGGACAGCAAATATGAGTTTGTTTTTTTAGCAGGTATATTACTTGCTGAGACAAATTGGTTGAAGAATGGTCTGTAGGTAGGTTCTATAAAGTTAGTAAAGACTCTATTATTAAGGGACTAGATGGTTCTACTGCAAATTAGGGAATGTGTGAGTTTGCTGGCCGTGCTTTTCTGTGGGTTGTCTCTTTTTTCATAGTTTGGTCAGGAGGTAGGGGCTGTGACACAAGATGTGTGGTTTGTATGTTAGTAGGAATTGGCTGGTAGGATCCAAGCTGGTCTGAATTCCATGGATGTTTGTGAAGAGGAAGCAGTATCTAAAATGTTCAAAGAAAACTATTCAGGCTTGCACCATGAATATGTTTTTGGTTGTTAAAAACATATTAATTACTTAAATAAATACAAAACCTCGAATTTAGGTGAAGAGAACAGTCAATTATATTGGCTCTTATACTTAACAGGTACCTTATTTTATCAAGCCAGAAACCAGGAAGGATGACAGGCACATTGACAGAGTTTAAATTCAGAACATTAAGAGTTGGAACAAATGCTGCTAGGCATCTAATGACAATAAAACAATTCTGTTCAATAATGTTGCAATTGAAGATGATAGATGTGCACAAACAAGTTGTTTTAATTCTTAAAATTTAGTGACTCGGTAGTAAAGTTTTTTTTTCGTTATTTCAAAGTTACCTATTTGTATTTTGAAAAAAAATATTTTTACTGATCATTCATTGACCTTATAATAAATCCTTTGTAATTACACAGTGACCTCTGTTGCAATTGTCATCAAACTTCTAAATACACTAAATTAGCATGGCCCATTGTAGATCAATGGCCTTTATTACATGAATCTCTTTGATGGCACTGTTTACTCCTTGTTTATACAACAGCCTTTATGTTTCAGAATTTCTGATGAGTATTTATATCATTATTCTTACACCAGGAATACTGAAGTAGAAATATCTTGCATTCAGGCCAGCATTATTGTATTTAGTCAAGATTTCATTGTATTGGATCACCCATTAATAATGCAGTTTTTTAATACTGCTTTTGTTTTTCAAAATTAAGATAAACAAAGTTCTTTTTTCATCTAAAATATACTCTCCTTCATTTTCTACAATTCTCTTCCATCTATCTGGTAGACTTGCAAAGCCCCTCTTCCAAAATTCACTTGTCTGTGACAAAAAATACTCCTCCAGTACTGTTCTGACCTTGTCTACAGAATTTATGTTTTCCGTCCAAATGATTTTGAAGACCATTGAATATATGATAATCAGATGGGGCAATGTCTGACAAACATGGTGGGTGGGGTATCATTTCCCATTCAAACTGCTCCAGCCTTTGGAATGTCATCCTCACTGTTTGTGGTCAGGCATTATCCTGATGGAAGAACAGCTTTCGTCTTGAAACCCAAAATGGTCGTTTTTCTTCTAGCACTGACTTAAGCTGCTCAAGCTGCTCACAGTAGATCTCCCTTGTTATTGTTTGGTTTGGATTTAAAAGTTCAAAGTGGACTAAACCTTTCATATACCACCAAACAAATAACAACACCTTACAATCGGTGAAGACCTTCTTTAGCCTGGGGTGTCGGTGTTTCTCCTTTCCCTACCCACTGTCTTTGGTGCTTGACATTTTTATAGAGAACCCTTGTCTGAACCCTTTTATAGAGAACCTTGTTACCAGTTACTATTCAGTCCAAAAAAGGTTCATTCATGATACGTGACAACACAAAAGAGCACACATTCACTCTCTGCACGCAATTAGACTCAGAAAGTTTGTGAGGAACCCATCGACCCAATTTGCTGACTTTTCTGACGGCATGCAGGTGTTGATGAATGGTTCTACAGATCTTCCAGGATGAAGCTTGTCTTCTAGGTGGTAGTTTCTAGCTCGGAATTTCTGGAACCACCGTTGACACTCACACTTTTTCTCCAGTAACCATATACTGTATTAATATTACTCACACTTTCCATTGCATTGTTGCCTTTATTAAACTCATAAAGCAAAATATGTTGAATATGCTCCTTTGTCACTTCACTTTGAAAAAATAACGGTTAAAATCGAACTGCACTCTTCAAAACTTGTACTAAGAATAAGCACAAGGTAAAATTACTACCTGCTTTTATAGCAAGTTGATGCAGGTAGTTTATCCCATCCTCCTTCAACTTTTAGTTCATGCAATTGAAAAAAACCACATTATTTATAGGCTGACCCAACAAATTGGATTCAGCTCCAAAGGTAATGGAAATAAAGAAACTAATGTTTAAACAAGTCAAATCATTAACTGCATTACAACTATCATTTCTCTCTCCAGTTGTCTCTTATTATCATCAACTCTCTAATTGTCTTAAAAACCTTAAATTCAGCTATGATGAATTTTGGTGTTATAATTTCTTTAGAATATTTAATCTTTATGTCAGAAAGTGGGAGATCATAGCCAAATTGTTACTAAACACTTGACTCAATTCTTTCTTTTCAGAGCTGTCTAGAACATGACTATGTTTTCTATACAGATGTCAATTTACAATAAATACTTCAAGCTGACATCAACTGCATTGACTTCACTGATGAAGGAGAATCTACAAAGCATAATATCAGTGGTAGCAACAATATCAACAATAACCAGGAAAAAAAAAATAAATAGAAAATAATCATAATTATTAAGATTCTCCTCAGACTAAATAAAAGAAAGATCTCAATGTTTCTTTTGAATATACTCAAAATACCCTGATAGCACAAAATGTACATTTACACTGAACCTCAACAGAAACGGAAGATGTGTATGACTGTGAAATATGTTTTAATTTCAATATGTCAGAGATAAATTTTGATAAATCTGATAAAGTCAATTTTTTGGATGCATTTTGATTACAGTCTATGGGTCATTGTCATGTGTTCTGATAGTAGCAGATCCAGCACATTGAGAGACACGTTCAATACTGTGTATGCTCTCCCTGGGTGTTCAAAATGGCCATATACCAATGGTACATGGAGTGCATGAGGTGGTTCACAAAAGCCATTGGTACCTGTGCCCATACCCTGAGGAAAGCTGCCTCCAGTTCCACACTAGATGTCAGCCTTGGGACCACCTGGTTCAACCATCTCTGGATTTCATCCCACAGGTGTTCAATTGGGTTCAAATTTCAGCTGAGAGCCAGCCACAGCATGGTTCTGATGCTGTACTAATGCAGGAAGTCCATGGTGACCCTGGCTGTGTGGGAGGGAGCATTGTCCTGCTGGAACATGTGGCTATGGTGATGCATGAAGAAGGGCATGATGTGAAGTTTTAGGGTCTGGTCAAATTAGCACTGCACTGTGACTGCCTTTCTTTCTGTCTGCACTAACATTTTGGAACACATGGGGCCCAATTCATTAATTTAGGCCTATAGCACCCCAAACCATGATGCTTTGGCCACCTCATGCGTCTCTCTCCATGACACGTGTCTCTGTAGCATTTACCCCTCTTACGTCACACTCTCACTCTGCCATTCAAGGTGGAAATGCAGTACTGGTTCTCGTCAGAGAAGACAATTGATCTCCATTATTGATGCTGCCAATGTCAGTGCTGTGTAGCCCACTGTAGTTATGCTTGATGGTGGAGGGCAGTGAGGACAGGCAACTGAGCAGGACGATGGCAATGCAGGTTGTTGATGGCCAGTCAACATCATACTGTGTCATCACTGATGGATTACTGTCCAGTGTTAATGGTCTCGTAAGCTGTCACACTGGCCAGTCTGAAGCGATCACAGAGGTAGTGTTGCAGGTGGATGAAGCAGTCCTGCCTGGGCGTGGTCATCCATGGGCACCTTCTGTGGACATGGTCTGCAGTGCTGTTGGTGTTGTTGTATCACTGTTGCAGGCGATAGATGGTGCTGACATGGACATTGTAAGCTTTCACAACAACCAGAGTACACTGCCCTGCTTGCAATTCGCTGATAGCTTGTTCTCTCTGTGCTGCTGACAATCGGGTCATACCTGATTCGTCCAAATTACAAATGCCAGGAACGTGGTTCAAGTTGATTTTTATACCCATAACCTTCACAAGATGCATGTGCATTTCAGTTTTCATGACAACTGTTTGTGACTGCCACCCATGGCATTCAATGCACCTGTGTTTTGGTGTCTCATTTCAGGTTAAGTTGAAAAGTTACCTGCAATTTGGGACTCAGCCACAAACCAGCTTGTCTTAGAATATTTACACATCCCCAAAATAAATTTTCAGAATTTACCATGTAAAAATGACATTTGAAAAAATCATGTTTCTTTTGCAGTTCAGGGTATATCCATTACAGTGGAAAGATTAGCACTTAATTTGTAATATTAGAGAAAGTAAACAGATTCTCAGCATGAGGTTAAATCTTTTCTAGTGAGTAAAAGGGTAAAGACCCCCTTTGGTATGAATGACCATGGGATAGTACCTAGAAAATTCCCCTCCAAGGTACAAGTCCAGGTAAATTTGTTTATGGAAAATCAGCAGTCACCCATGCATACCAGCCTCTCCTCTCTATGCCACCAATGTTATCCAAGGGAAAAGCAAAGGCCAAAACAGTTTAGCACCAGTGATGTTGCAACTCATTTCTACGACTGAGTGATTTGGAGCAATGTGAAATAAAGTGTCTTGCTCAAGAACACAACACGTACCCCAGTTCAGGAATCGAACTCGATACTTCATGATAGTGAGCCTGATGCTCTAACCACTAGGCTATGCACCTTTCTAGGAGTAATGCCACCATTTCATGATTGATAAATATGACATATTTGCTGATATTCACACAAATCAAATAGTTGTTTGTTCAGTATTTTGTTCCTTTCACTTCTTGTATATCATAGTTCTCCATCAGACTAGTTTACTTGGTCAATTACTCTCCATTGTTTAGTCTGAGTGTATTGAAATTGTTTTATACAAAACATCACTACGGAACTAATTTTTGCAAATCGTCAGAACAAATCCATAAGTACAGCTACTACTATTATGTGAGTGGTTCTTTGAGATTCATATAAGTTTTTTCTTTTGTAGAGTTCAAACTAGTCACTAATAAAGTAACAAGTTTCTTTTGTTTGAGACAAGACAGTTCTTGGGATTTGTGAATATGAAAGAAAACCCTTTAGTATTCAGATTACTCTGTCAAATCTAATGCTTATTATTCACATTGATTTGAATTAGTCATGCATTGTCTTGTAGCTTTGAGATTTCAGTAACATGATTGTTTACTCTTAGAACAGTGTTGTAAGGTAAATGGGAGAAGCTGTACCTGACGAATTTAAACATGAAACAGAATATTTTGGCGGTGAGCTGGCAGAGACGTTAGCATGCCGGGTGAAATGCTTAGCAGCATTTCGTCTGCCGTTACGTTCTGAGTTCAAATTCCGCCGAGGTCGACTTTGCCTTTCATCCTTACGCACTGGGGTCGATCTAATCAACTTAACCCCTTTGTCTGTTTAGCCCCTTGTGGGCAAGAAAGAAATAAGAATATTTTGGCTGGATATGGTGGGTTTAAATGCTAAAGGGTGTAGTTAAATTTGCACTTGTGTAATAGGCATGCATATCTCTTCAGTACACAAGTGTGTATGTCTTTTATTACTCATGTATGTGTATATGTGCCATATATGCTCATATGATTGTGTGCTTATGTTCAATTCAGTAAACTCAAATACAAAAGGAGTGGCTATGTGGTAAGTAGCTTGCTTACCAACCACATGGTCCCAGGTTCAGTCCCACTGCGTGACACTTTGGGCAAGTGTCTTTTACTATAACCTCGGGTCGACCAAAGCCTTGTGAGTGGATTTGGTAGATGGAAACTGAAAGAAGCCTGATGTATATATATGTGTGTGTGTGTGTTTGTGTGTCTGTGTTTGTTCCCCCAACATCGCTTGACAACCGATGCTGGTGTGTTTGCATCCCCGTAATTTAGCAGTTTGATTTGCTCGACTAAAGGCTGTGCTCCAGCATGGCCGCAATCAAATGACTGAAACAAGTAAAAGAGTAAAAGTGAGTATAAATCTTCACTGTACAAATCTTCACAGTTAGATTTGAAGGATGCAACTCAGTTTGCTTTGTTCCTTCATTGAAAACTGCAGCATTTCTTGAGCTTTTATGCAAATCTGTTGTTACATAGCCCAGTGCACTTGTGACAATAGGCACAGATAAAGATTTATAGCCCAGACACAAGAGACCTAAGTTTCTTATTAGTTCAATATAAATATAAAAGCTTGAAGATGATAAACTAGCAAAAACAGAAAGTTTCCAGTAAGAATATTCTTTACTCGTGTGCATTATATACACGAGTGGCAACTACACTATGGCCACCGGATGAGGAAGGGCAATTTTGAATGCCCTCCATATTGAAAAACAAAACACATCAAAAGGTTAAATAAACTTAGGAGAGTCAGGGGCCATCCAATAGTGTGTGTATGCATTTACTTTTTTACTCTGTTACACATTTCAGTCATGTGACTCCAGCCATACTGGAGCACTTCCTGAAGGGGTTTTAGTCAAACAAATTGATGCCAGAACTTATTCATTGTAAGCCTATTACTTATTCTATCAGAGTCTTTTGCTGAACTGCTTAGTTACGGGGACATAAACACACCATCATCAGTTGTCAAGCGATAGTGGGGGCACAAACACAGATACACACACATGAATATATATACATACATACATACATATATACATATATATACACACAACAGGCCTCTTTCAATTTCTGTCTACCAAATCCACTCACAAGGCTTCAGTCAGCCTGAGGCTATAGTAGAGGACACTTGCCCAAGATGCCATGCTGTGGGACAGAACCAGGAACCATGTGGTTGGGAAGCAAGATTCTTACCACACAGTCACGCCTGTGCCTATTTGCATACACGTATAAGTACTTACTTGTGTATGTAGTGCACATGAGTAAAGGGTATTCTTACTGGAAATTTTTTGTTTTTGCTAGTTTAACAGCTTCAAGCTTTTACATTCAGAGACTGACATTCTTATTTGCACAAGTATTTGCCACTACAAACTTTGATGTGTTGATACTTTTTGGTACCAGTGGCAAGCTGGCAGAAACGTTAGCATGCCGGGCGAAAAGCTTAGCAGTATTTCGTCTGCTGTTACGTTCTGAGTTCAAATTTCGCCGAGGTCAACTTTGCCTTTCATCCTTTCGGGGTCGATAAATTAAGTACCAGTTACGCACTGGGGTCGATATAATCAACTTAATCCGTTCGTCTGTCCTTGTTTGTCCTCTCTGTGTTTAGACCCTTGTGGGTAGTAAAGAAATAGGTACTTTTTGTAACCCATCTTTTCTGCATACATTAAGATTTAAACTTCTTGGATCTACAAACAGACGCTGTGAGTTTCCTAGCTTATGAGGGCACATTGCAGGTGTTATCTTTTGGTTGCCTACACATACGCATCCTCAAGTGAAGTGCTGGTGATGTTTAGGAAGTGTAGTCTTAGTCTTGCCACACAAGTATATTATTTTCTCATCATTAGGTCCCATGAGAGGGAGGCATATTTTAAAAGAGGAAGGGTGTATGAAAGGTGGTCACACATGTTAATGAGTCGAGAGCTGTCATATATACTCTTTACTCATTTACTTGTTTCAGTCATTTGACTGTGGCCATGCTGGAGCACTGCCTTTAGTCAAGGAAATCGACCCCAGGACTTATTCTTTATAAGCCCAGTACTTAATCTGTTGGTCTCTTTTGCCGAACCGCTAAGTTACGGGGATGTAAACCCACCAGCATCAGTTGTCAAGCGATGTTGGGGGGACAAACACAGACACACAAACACACACACACACATATATATATATATATATATATATATATATAATATATATATATATATATATATATATATATATGACGGGCTTCTTTCAGTTTCTATCTACCAAATCCACTCACAAGGCTTTGGTCGGCCCGAGGCTATAGTAAAGGACGTTTGCCCACGGTGCCATGCAGTGGGACTGAACCTGGAGCCATGTGGTTTGTAGGCAAGCTACTTACCACACACCCACTCCTGCGCCTATGCTACTTACCACACAGCCACTCCTGTGTCTATATGTGTATGCATATATTTGTAGAGGCATAGCAAGAGGGTCAAATGTGGGCAGATGCATTAGAACACATGTGTGAAGGGTATAAAGTTTCCTGTTATCATGCCATTTAATTGAAGTGGAAGGTTTCAAAAATATCCTTGCATCTGAGTGCTGAGAACTTTTACGATGTGAGCAAGTATTTATATTATTGCATGAGTAGATTTTGATTTAGGTATGTGTATACGTTTTTATGTCTTCGTGTGTCTATATACACTGATAACATGCTAAACTTCTGGAATGTTTTATATAATTTCACAAATGTAATAATAATTTTTTAGTTATTGGTTTTGTGAAATCCAGCTTCTCATGATTGATGTTAAGTTGTGTATTTATGCATTTGCCTGGTGTCCGAGACCTCTCTTGGTCATGACTGACCATGGGATTGCACCTAGAAAGTTACCCTCCCAGGCACAAGTCCGGGCAAGGTTGTTTATTGAAGACCAGCAATCACCCATGCATACCGGCCTCCCATCTCCACACCACCAGTGTTATCCAAGAGAAAGGCAAAGGCCAATACATTTTGGCACCTGTGACGTTGCAACTCATTTCTACAGCTGAGTGAACTGGAGCAACATGAAATAAAGTGTCTTGCTCAAGAACACAACCCGCAGCCCGATCTGGGATTCGAACTCACAACCTCACGATCATAAGCTCGACACTCTAACCACTGAGCCATGCGCCTTCACTTAAGTTGTGTATTTAAATGCTTCAATAATTGCAGGTATAAAGATGACACTATAACCTGGGTGGTGTAACCACTGATTTCTCATTAGTTTACCAAATATGCTTCCATTCCATCCTGATCTTTAACATTATATTAATATCTGCTGAGCCACTGATTTCAACAATTGAACATAATTTCTTTCCTTTGTTCAAAATCATTATGTCTGGTATACTATGCTTGCATTTTACTTAGGTCATGACAGGAACATTTTGCCAGTATTCTTTCATGTTATGAGTAATTGTGCCTTCCACGTCTTGATGGCTTCTTATATCTTTCTCCTCAGGACCATCGATTCTATGGATTGCATCGTATGATGTTTTGGCAATGACATCATGTCTCATATGCTGATAATACAGTGACGACATTTGCAGACTATTTACGATGTGGATGACATGTTAATTCCTCAAGGTCTGCTACATCTCAGTGGTTTATCTGCATTCCTATCCTTTTTGTGCAGAAGGTATTTTGTTGTTATTTCTTGTTCTGGCATAAATGTTATTGTGATGACATTTTTGGATAATGTCTTATAATGTGGGTGACATCCTCAGTGTTAATTCCACAAAGTTTGCATTAGTTGTCAAATTTAGGTGGCTTACCTGCATGCTTATTTCTTTTGAATGCCAGATATTTTGTAATTTATTGTCCTGTATTAAAAAAGTATATTCTTCAAAGTGAAAACCAATATCCCAGCTGTCGGTCAATGATAGACTACTCTGGTTATCTATGTTGTTGTCACTTTGAAGCTTCTTGGCAACATAGCCATGAATGACCTTCTATTGATGTGCATGTAGCTTTTTCTCTAGTAATCTGTTGCAGGAGTCAGTATGTATACATGTACTAATGTATATATATATATATTTTTTTTTTTTCTAGTTTCAGCTCAGAGCTGCGGCCATGCTGATGCACCGCCGTTCATATATATATAAGCACTTACATTCACTAAGTATGTGTCCATCCATCCTTACTTTACCTGTAGATTGTTCCAAGTGTGAAATTCAGAGCAATATGTTGCATCAAATTTCTAAACTTGCTATGTATATAAATATATTTCAGCATGCGGTGACAGTCTAATTGTGACACGCTTATTCTTTTCTCTTTATTTTTCTCTGTTTACATTTATCCTTTTTGTAGAAGAGCATAGGCTTGAAATGTTAAGGACCTTTTCCAATTTTCCTGAGTGTCAAACTAATACACTCGTTTTCCTACCACATCTTTGTGTGTTTTTTTTTAATTGTGTACTATCTTGTAAGTTAACTGGTGAGCCTGCCACTGGTGGTACCATGTAAAAAGTACTCAGTCCACTCTGTGGAGTGGTTGGTGTTAGGAAGGGCATCCAGTGGTAAATACCATACCAAAAAAGACGGCAAAGCATGGTGCAGTCTTCTGCCTGGCCAGTTCCTATCAAACCATCCAACCCATGCTAGCATGATGATGCTACCTGTTAGTTGTCAATAAATTGGGAAAAAAGCCTACTCAATATAAATAACAAAGTGGTTATATTTTAATAATAATAAAACATTGTGTACAGTGCTCAGGTGCACTACAACTCATCTAAAGTGTATGTATAGTGCATAGGGTAATGTACAAGCGTCAGGAAAAGAACAGTGCATGAGTCATGACATACACATATGTGTATGAGTATGGAAGGGGGACAATCAGGTGTAGTTTCGGCGGATTTCGGAAAGCATGAGGGCCTTAAAGGATGCAGTGTCATGGCAGTCAACAACTGACGCAGGCAGTTTGTTCCATTCTTCAGCAACTCTGAACGTGAAAAAATGTTTCCGAAAGTCATGGGAGCTGAGCTGTTTTCTGACTTTGTAGGCATGTCCACGTGTGTTGGACACATGGAGATCAAAAAGTTGTTCAGTGTTGTTGTTGGTGAGGTGGTTGATAACTTTGTGGGTGTTTACCAAGTCCGTCGCCAGACGCCGGAGCTTCAGTGAATCCATGCCCAGGGAAACAAGGCGCTCAAAGTATGGTAGGTGTCTGATGAAGGGTATGCGTTTGGTTGCACATCTCTGAACAGTTTCTAGGAGGTCAATGTTCTGAGCAAGATAGGGGTTCCAAACTGATGATGCGAATTCCAAGTGTGGTCGTACCATAGCTGTATACAGTTTTAAATAGATGGCTGGAGAGCGGCTAACAAAAGTCTTGCTGAGTGATGCCAAGACACCCTCGGCCTTCTTGACAATTTTAGAGATATGCTTTGTCCAATGTAAATCACTGCTAACAGTGATGCCTAGGTCACGCTCACAAGAGGATTTCTTGATATCAGTGTTGTGGAAGGAGTATGTGGACGCAGGGTTTTTTCTCCCAAAATGCATGGTGGTACACTTGTCCACAGCCAGTTTCAGTTGCCAGTCCGTGATCCATTGCTGCACTGTGTCCTGGTCTGATTGCAGGAAAGAGTTGTAGACATCAGGATCTGTCCTCTTGATTTCAAGGTACAGCTTGATGTCGTGTGCATATTTCAATACTGTGGCATTCTTTAAATTGGCATCTATGTCATTAATGTATGCCACAAACAAGAGGGGACCAAGAACAGATCCCTGTGGTACACCCGATGACATCTCATATGGTGTAGAATGCTGTCCTAGAACTGTGACTACCTCCTTTTGGCTGAGAATGAAGGATTTCAACCAGTTAAAAAGATCATCCCTCACACCCATTGCAGAGAGTTTCGCCATAAGCCTTTTGTGTGGCACAGAATTAAAAGCCTTAGCAAAGTCAAGGTAGACAACATCCACCCATGAGCCACTGTCAGTGATCTGAGTAATGTCCTCAAGGAACTCGACAAGCTGATCACTGCAGCTGGAGTTAGGGACAAATCCATATTGTGAGGGTCGGATGAGACTGTGAGAGCTCCAGAAGTTCCAAAGTGTTTCTCTGACACACGATTCCATCAGTTTTGCAATACAGCTAGTGAGACTGACTGGGCGATAGTTGACAGGTGATGTGCGATCGCCCTTTTTGAACAGAGGAATGACACTGGCGGTTTTCCACTGCTCCGGAGTAGCACCATTGTTGAGACAGTACTGGAAAAAAATAGAAAGCTGGTGTAAAAGGAAGTACCTGCCACGTTTGAGAAGCAGGTATGTAATGCCATCAAGACCAGGGGAGGCATAGTTGCGCTTATTTTGAAGGTGACGTCGCAGCATTGCAGGTGTAAATTCCATAGTTGTTATGGAATTTGCTGTTAGAGATAGTGAAGATGGTACATTTTGATTTTCAACAGTGAATATGCTTGCATAGCACTCAGCAATGAGTTCTGCGTATTCCTTGGGATCGTCAGTGATCTGGCTTGTGTGAGGGCATATAACTGTTCATATATCATCATCATTTAACGTCTGCTTTCCATGCTAGCATGGGTTGGACGAATGACTGAGAGCTGGCGAACCAGATGGCTGCACCAGACTTCAATCTTGATCTGGCAGAGTTTCTACAGCTTGATGCCCTTCCTAATGTCAACCACTCCAAGAGTGTAGTGGGTGCTTTTTACATGCCACCGGCACGGGGCCAGTCAGGCAGTACTGGCAACGACCTCGCTCGAATCTTTTACACATGCCACCGGCACAGAGGCCAGATAGCCGCTCTGGCAACGATCACGCTCGGATGGTGCCTTTTAAGTGCCATATATATGTATATAAAGTATATATATATTAGCAGATAGTAGATATTAAAGAAACATTGGAAGTCAGGTAGATTAAAATAGAATTGAATAAAAGGAAATGTGAGATTTGAGGGTTATTTAAGTAGGAATGAGAGAAGAGAGAAAGGTTATTGAGAAAACTGGAAGAATAGAGATGAGTAGAAGACTTTTTTAAAAATAAAAAGGGAGAATTACTCAAACTGGATTAGAGAATGAACCGGTAAAGGAACCTCTACATAGTTGCTCAACCTGTTAGAAATAGCAGCCAAATTTCCCTCAACATCCCGCTGGGTTTTTTTTTTGTAAAAAACAAACAAAAAAGGGAGGACACATACTTCAGACACTCGTAAACAGATGGAATGGTCAGGACTGCAATGCTTTTCGTCATAAATATGCTTGATCAGGGTTGATGAGGGGAGGGCTAAACAACAATTAGATTTGAGAAAACATTTAGACAATTTATAGGAAGTGATGAACAACTGAAAAGAACTCATTAAGCATTTTAACTCAAAGATTCATGGACATAGATCAGATTCTGATTAAAGAAAAACTGGACTATTTCACACCATCATCCCAAGAAAATGCATCATCTTTGCATTCATCGGCTCTTTTCATTAAAGCTAATATATATATATATATATATATATATATATATATATAACAAGCAGGCCTCCATACCGGTGGCATGTAGAAACACCATTCGAGTGTGATCGTTACTTGCATCGCCTTACTGGCCCTTGTGCTAATGGCATGTGAAAAAACATTTGAGCAAGGTCGTTGCCAGTGCCACTGGGCTGGCTCCTGTGCAGGTGGCACATAAAAAGCAGCATTTGAGCATCACCATTGCCAGTACCGCCTGACTGGCCCTCATGCCAGTGGTTGGCGTTAGGAAGGGCATCCAGCTGTAGAAACTCAGGCAGATCAGATTGGAGTCTGGTGCAGCCATCTTGTTGGCCAGACCTCAGTCAAATCGTCCAACCCATGCCAGCATGGAAAGCAGACATCAAACAATAATGGTGATATATATACATATATTAGTGCTGTTTCCTGCATGAATTCAAAATCATCATCATCATCATCATCATTTAGCGTCCGTTTTCCATGCTAGCATGGGTTGGACGGTTTAACTGGGGTCTGTGAAGCCGGCAGGCTTCATCAGGCCCAGTCAGATTTGGCAGTATTTCTACGGCTGGATGCCCTTCCTAACGCCAACCACTCCGTGAGTGTAGTGGGTGCTTTTTACGTGCCACCTGATCTAGAGCGCCTGGCACGTAAAAGCACCATCCGCTTGTGTCCGTTACCAGCTTCGCCTGGCCCCCGTGCCGGTAGCACGTAAAAGCACCATCCGTTCGTGTCCGTTGCCAGCCTCGCCTGGCCCCCGTGCCGTTGGTATATGATTACAAGCAACAATCCAATCTTAATATAAGTCTTTAATTTTTATGAAAGGCAGCAGGAAAGAGTAATATTCATGGTATATATATCCTACCTCAATTTATGGTTTTGATTTTTAAAATTGGTTGATGTGGTTTAAGCACCAAGAGTTGCCCTCACAGTCATACCTATTTGGTTATTGGCACGAAACCATGGTAGGGAGTTAATGGTATCTTATTCAAATATCAATATGTATACTCACATATGTACATCAATTTATTTGTTTCTCTGTATATTACGTGCATATGCATGCTCTGCTCGCATTCACACACACTATCTTTACGTGTATACACACCCAACACAAAAAAAAGAGAAAAGCAAAAACAAAAAGAAAATTCATTAACAGACTTCAGGAACTTGTGGCAGTTATCCAGCATAGTCATAGTTTAAATTTACTAAAGATTGAGAAGTATTTATATTTTATGTTTATTTGTTTCCTTTCATTGAAAGAGCATATACACATTCTCTCTCTCTCTGCATGTATGTATGTGTATGTATGTATATGTATGTGTGTGTATATATAAATATATATATATGTATGTATATATATATATATGTATGACGTGGGGTTGAGAGAGAGAAAGAGATAGGTTCATTTCACACCTAAGGGTTTTATGGACTTAAGTCTCCATGGTTATCTAGCATTTACATATCTGAGTCCAATAGGATTATTTCTTAATGAGATTTAAACCCATAAAGTATTTTGCTATCAATTAGATTGGTATTCCTAATTAGCCGAAAAGAAAAGAATTACAGAAGCATACAATGAGGAGGAGAGAAAGAGAGAACTTTTTTGTGAGTTCATATTTCTGCAGCATCTGCAGAGTGACAGACAAAAGACATTGAGGTATTTAGTTGTACCTCCTAACGGTCTCAGTTCAAATCCCACTGAAGTTGATTTTATTTTCTTCTTCCTGGGTCTGAAACGTAAGTACTGAAACCAATTTAATCAACTGAAACTCCACCCCTCAAAATATAACAATTATCATTTAACATACTTTTTTTTTTCTTTCTTTCTAACCGACTATTTTCAAGTTGGAATGACACAAAGCAACGTTCAATACACATCTATATCATACTTGATTTTTATATGCATAACAAGAACAAAAGTGTATATAAGTGTATTAGTCCAGAAAAAATTATTGGCTTTTTCATGTGTTTCTATAAGTATGAAAGAACAAAAAAATATATAAATAAAAATAAAAGAAAAACTTGGCAATTTGACAAAACAAGAAAGAGTTTGCTGTCTATCATGACAGTGGAACAAAATGGAATAACAATCAACCAGCTTAATAATTTGTTTTGTTTTGGTACAATACATTTTAAAAGGAAAGCATGTATAGAATTGCTTTAATCCCAGTAAGATAACAATATGGCTGAAGGAAAATATTTCCTTATTGAAGCGTTCTGCATACAAATACTATAAGATCTTACATATAAAATGTAGTGAACTGAGAATGTCCATTTACTGAAATTATCAATACAGTTAGTACAATTAGTAGACAAAAATTCCTCTAAGTGTCTTTAAACCATATGAAAAATAATCAAGGGATATTATTCCAATATGATCAGCCAACTGAAATTTTTGAATAAAATATAAATGCAGATTTATATTGAGTAGATCTTGCTTATAAAGCCAGCTGCTAAAAGTAACAGACAAGTTTCAGTCTTATTAGACCTCAGCAAAGCAATATTCTACTCAGATTTGGAGTGACCAGTATATGTATGCTGAGATCCCCTTCAGTCACGACTGACCATGGGATTGCACCTAGAAAGTTACTCTCCCAAGTACAAGTCCGGGCAAGGTTGTTTATGGGAGACCAGCAGTCGCCCATGCATACTGGCCTCCCCTCTCCATGCCACCAGCGTTATCCAAGAGAAAGGCAACGGCAGATACAGCTTGGCCCCTGTGACGTCGTAACACATTTCTACAGCTGAGTGAACTGGAGCAACGTGAAATAAAGTGTCTTGCTCAAGAACACAACACACAGCCCGGTCCGGGATTCAAACTCACAACCTCACGATCGTAAGCTCGATGCTCTAACCACTGAGCGAAGCTCCTTCACAGTATATGTATAGGAATATAGGAAATGTAGTGACACATACTACGAAAGTCAATAATATGGCTAAAGGAAACTACCTCAGATGAGCATTCTGAATACTAAGTAAGATATAACATTACCCATGCAATTAGGAGACAAAAACTCTCTCCAAGATTTTAAAATCTAAGCACAACAAAGGAGATAATTGGAATAAGACTATTAATTAAAATATTTAGGTACATTAAACTTGTGGAAGTAAATTATTTAAAGTGAACTGTTTTAACCTGGCATGTTAAAACATTTTGATTTCTTCAATAATCCTGTTAGTGAAGTGTCACATATCATCATCATTATTTAACAACCGTTTTCCATTCTAGCATGGGTTGGACAGCCAGAGAGCTGCACCAGGCTCCAATTGTCTAATTGGGCTTGGTTTCTATAGCTAGATGTCTTTCCTAATGCCATTCACTTTACAGTAATTGAGCTTTAGGTAAATACTTGCAGATAAGCTTTCAGTGACATGAAACTGCAGAGAGATTTTCTTGTTCAGGGTCCATCATATGTCATCTAAAGCAAGAGTCCCCAACCACTGAGCTATAAACCAGTACCAGGCCACACAAAAAGAATAAATTTTAAAATTTTATTTCCATTTTATTGACCATCATTGTCTGCTAGGTGTTTTTGCGTTATGTATGTATTATATATTCACGAATTAAATTTTATATTATAGACTTTATTATGTTTTGTTATGCACTTGTTACCCTGATCCATAGAAAAATTACCTTATATGAAATCAGTCTGTGGTGCAAAAGGTCAGGGATCACTGATCTAAAGATATGTGGCAGGTATGTTCTTACTATCATGTGTCCAATGTAGATATTATTGTCTAGTGTAGATAGGAATGGATCTGGTCTTTAAAAATTAACTGATGCAAGTAATAGACTTGTTTTAGACTTGTTAAACTTCTTCAGCAAATTGTATTCTGTTGGCAGGACTAAGACTGATCAGTATAAATAGAAATAAAGAAAATGTAGCAATGCTGATTATAAATAATGCTTATAAATATTATAAACATTATTTATAGATCATAAAGAAGGAAGCTGAGAAGAAAATAATTCAAGTGAGTATTCTGAATACTAAATACAAATATAGTAGGGTTTCACATATGTAACACAGTGAGTTGGAAAACTTCAGTTAACAATGCAATTTTTGGTGGCAAAAAGGAGAAAGTAAATTGCAAAACAAGACGTGACAAGTGACATCCTAAGAATTCATAAAAAGAATATAGAGAACCTCCCTCATCATGCCATGTTCACAGGTACCTGAAAGTGAAATGCTTTCTAGTAACATGTTAACTATTTCAGAAGTAGCAACTGAGGTACAATGTCCCAATGAACTAAACCTAGTAATGAAAACCACTGAGAAGTGTAATTGTTTTTATCTTATAGGCGTAGGAGTGGCACCTTGGGCAAGTGTCTTCTACTATAGCCTTGGGCCAACCAAAGCTTTGTGAGTGGATTTGGTAGACAGAAACTGAAAGAAGCCCATCTTATATATGTGTGTGTGTCTGTGTTTGTACCCCCAACATCACTTGACAACCAATGCTTGTGTGTTTACGTCCCCTTAACTTAGTGGTTCAGCAAAAGAGACCAATAGAATAAGTACTAGACTTACAAAGAATAAGTCCTGGGGTCGATTTGCTCGACTAAAGGTGGTGCTCCAGCATGGCCACAGTCAAACGACTGAAACAAGTAAAAGAGTTATATAAAATATATGTACACTTTTCATGTTACAATATATATGTGTTCATTCTATACTTTGGTTATATTTATATGGAATTAGGGATGTCACTATCATCACTTCTGGTTTCTATTGCAATTGACTGGCGAACTAGCTGAACTATTAGTATGCTGGGCAAAATATTTAGCGATACTTTATCCATTTTTACAACCTGAGTTTAAATTCCTCTGAAGTTCACTTTGTCTTTCATCCAATTGGAGTCAATAAAATAAGTACCAGTTGAACACTGGGGTTGATGTAATCAACAAGCCCCTTCCCCACAAATTTCAGGCCTTGTGCCTATAGCAGAAAGGATTATTTTAAGGATAATTTATTTCACCTTTTTATGCCTGTACACTACATATTAATTGATTATCCATGCAATTAGTAGACAAAACTCCATGTAGGGATGTTTAAAATAAAAAAAAAAAAGAAAAGCCATCAAGCAAGCAAGATCAATTCAATAAAATCAGTTAGTTAAGATAACTGCTACTTATTTATTATAAAAATTAAAGGTAAAATCTGAATTCAGAGCAATAAGGAGTTGAAATCAATACAATATTAATTAACTGTAGCAGTTTGTGCCAAATTAATGATAATAATTTTTAACACTGGCGTAAGGTCAGATATTTTGGGATAAGGGTCTGTAGCAGTGATTTGAAACCAGACTGCTAGGTAGCCTGTCAGACATCACGATTAAACTACAGTAGTTTCACATGGTCAGTTTATTAAGCCAGCACCGCGTAATTCAATCTTCTCCTTGTGTCCTATAAAAAAGTAATTTTTGGCAGTAATTGTAGAAGGTTGAGGCAGTTGTGCATTGTGTCTCCATTCTTGCTGCATCTAACCACTTAAGACACGGTTGATATTAGACCGGAGTTTTCATTGCTACCAATATAGTGCAATTATTTTCCAGTTGTGATGGGCCAAACTCAGATTATTGTATCAGTAAGCTTGTAAACTCCAAGCAGTATATCTCTCTCTCGATAAGTAATTATTGCTGTTATTATAAGTAAAAGACCAACACAATTAAAGCTCTATGTGCAATAATAAAATCCGTTAATTGTTCACACAGCTTGAGAAATATATTTTCATTCAGCAACTCAACCAGTCATCACCTCAGACCAGCCAACAAATTAAAACCCATGACAGGTATAAGTGATTTAATCGACTTAGTCTAGCACTAGACCGGTATTTATTTTATCGCCATTGGAATGATGAAAGGCATAGTAGATCTTTGCGGGAATTGAACTTGGAATGGGGCTAATAATACAGGGCATTTTGTCATGTGTTCTACCAATCCTCTGGCATGGAACCTGATATTTATATTTATTTATTCATTAATAAAGGGAGGTCTGTATAGTAATTTGTGACGGTCAATCTTTCCAAATAGCAAAAAGTAAAATACATTTGCTCGAATTACCCTTATGCTGATTAGAAACAGGATATAGGCGTAGGAGTGGCTGTGTGGTAAGTAGCTTGCTTACCAACCACATAGTTCCGGGTTCAGTCCCACTGCGTGGCACCTTGGGCAAGTGTCTTCTACTATAGCCTCGGGCCGACCAAAGGCTTGTGAGTGGATTTGGTAGACGGAAACTGAAAGAAGCCCGTCGTAAATATGTATATATATATATATGTATGTATGTGTGTGTGTATATGTTTGTGTGTCTGTGTTTGTCCCCCCTACATCGCTTGGCAACCGATGCTGGTGTGTTTACGTCCCCGTAACTTAACGGTTCGGCAAAAGTGACCGACAGAATAAGCACTAGGCTTACAAAGAATAAGTCCTGGGGTCGATTTGCTCAACTAAAAGCGATGCTCCAACATGGCCACAGTCAAATGACTGAAACAAGTAAAAGAGGTCGTTCATGGTTCTTATTAGCCCATGGTCAACCTGTGGCAGATCTACGTCCAGTCCTCCTAAGAGTATTTACTAAGAATCTAAAGCAGGTTATGACCTCGGCTGCTTGAGAGATCTTTTTAACATCTTGTTCGCATCAAAATGATCGCTTTAAAATATTCCTACAGATTTGACTCAGGGTCAACTCGTTAACTCAGTATATTACAAGTACATAGTTCGTCAACACCGTAGAGACATATCAGTGGAGTGAGTGGACATACGCATGAACGTTCGACCTGTAAGAAATAACAGCCAAATCTCATTGAAATTATACATTGCCATCTTAAAAGAATACACTGGGCAGTGTAGCCTACGATAAACAACAACAACAACAACAACAGAAAGGATGGTCACGGCTGGAATGCTTTTGATAAGAGATTTGCTCGATTAAAGTTGACCTGGGGCTAAACAATAACAACTCGGAAGGGCTGAAAGCTATTGAAAAGCCAAGGTATCGATGACAACAACAACGATGATGATGATGGTGGTGGTGGTGGTGGTGGTGGTGGTGGTGAGGAAGATATTCTGTGTACTAGGAAATAG
This sequence comes from Octopus sinensis, assembly GCF_006345805.1. Classification (NCBI taxonomy): domain Eukaryota; kingdom Metazoa; phylum Mollusca; class Cephalopoda; order Octopoda; family Octopodidae; genus Octopus; species Octopus sinensis. The sequence goes on from NC_042997.1 coordinate 188,152,624, forward strand.
CATAAACCTATGGAGAAATAAATAATAATGAGGAGTTCCCAGTTGGAATGAAATATTGCTCGGGTAGTGGTGGTCGGGGAAAATGATGTAGTCATCATCAGATATCGGCTGTCATTAGATGTGCTCACATAGTTTGTAACAAGATAGACGAATCCATGGCATCCAACAAGCCGCTTGTATCATCACAACCGCTGTCGACAGCAGCAACAATAACAATAACAACAGCAGCAGCAGCGAACAACAACAACAATAACAACAAACAGTAACAGTAGTACAACAACACTCCTCCACTCCACTATTTTCAACCCGCATTTCACCTCCCACTGCATGGCTAGCTACCTACTTTCTTTTTGGCTCCTCCCACTCACTTACATAACTAAAATCAGTTAGCGCCAATTATTATTATTATTATTACCATCATTATCATCATCATCATCATCAATATTATTATTGTTATTTCACTTTTCTTCCTGTTGTGTTTCTGTTACACTCCGTGTTTTCTCCTTCCCCTTTTCACTACTGTCAAATACTTCCCCCCCGAACCCACTTCCTCCTACCTGCCCTCCCAGTATCTAGCTCTATTACTCCTCCCATCCCACTCTCTATCTCCCCTTCAAACCCCTTCTCTATCAATCACATAACACGGATACTAAAATGTACATTACATATACACGCGCACCGGTTATCACAACCGGTATCCAACTTCGCCTCTATAGCAATATTGATTAAGTTCGCCTTTTTATTTATTTATTAATATTAGTTGTATTAGTAGCAGCAGCAGCAACAATAATAATAACGACAACAACAGTAGTAGCAGCAGCAGCAGCAGTATGTTTTCTTCTTTTTCTGTCAATCTGTCTGTTTAAATCTTTTACTTCGAAGGATTCCAGCCATTAAATACTGGGAAGAGAAAGATCAGTAGGAGAGGAGAAAGGGCGGAGGGAAGAGAAGAGTTGCAGGAATAAGAGAGAACTAGAGAGGAGTAGGAAGGGGAGAAGACTAGTTGGTGTGTGTGTGTGTGGTTGAGATGGTGGTGGTGGCGGCGGTGGTGATGTTGTTTTTGCTGGTGGTGATGGTGGCAAGAGGTAAGAAGACGGGAGAGGGGGTTGAAATATGCGAAAAATATAGAGTAAATGGGAGGAAAGAAAGGAAGAAAGAAAACATGTATGATGAAAGGGAAGTTGGTGGAGGGAGAGTAAGAAAGGTAGTGGTAGAGAACAAGACAAAGAGAAGGGAGAAGAAAGATGATGTTGGTGAGAAAAGAAGAGAGTGTGTTCTGTCAAAACAGTGCTTTTGTGGTCTAAAACTGAGACACTTAAGACACTCTACTACTGCGTAGGATGCTTTGCCATGACGTCAAATAAATATCGCTCCCTCATCATTTTGACTCTCTCTCTCTTTTCTCCCCCTCCCCCTCTCATTTAGTTTATCTCTCTCTCTTTTATTCCGTGGTCCTTCCTACACTTTTCCCATATCTCCGTTTTACCTCTCAGTTCACTTTGTTTTTCTACCTCTTTTCACTTCACTTTACCTCCCCTATCATTCTTCTGCTATCATTATGTTTTGTTTTCGCGGTGGTCGTGATGGTGACGGGGGAAATGTTATATCTTTCCAATGCTCTCATTCACAATCTCCATCTCTTAATTTGTCTTTTCTCTTGTTTTTCTCCCTCCTCTGTCTATCACTTTTAAACGCTCATTCAATGATCTCTTCCTGTTATCTTTTACCTTATCCTTCCTCTTTCTCTATTTCTTTCTCTCATCTTTTCTCTCAATATTTCTCTTTAAATTTTCCTTTTAACTTTTCTTTCACTCTCCATTTTTCCCACTCACTTAATCTCTTTTCTCTCTCTCTCTCTCTCTTTTGTTTGCTTCCTTCTTCCTCCTCTCTTGGCTTCTGTTACTACCACTGTATCTCTTTCTCTTTTTCGCATATTGCTTCCTCTTCAACACAGAATGTCCTGAAGACAGCTATGAAAAGGAAAAACAGAACTCTAGTTCGTTTCAGAGAAATGAACGCGGTAGAGGGAACGATAAGAGACAATAGAGGTGGAAGTGGAATTTTTTTTATTTCCAATATCTCTAAAAGATGATTATTGGAAAAATATAAATTTGTCCGTTGTTTAAGTTTGAATAATTATATTTAACTAACAGTAACAGCAATGTGAGCGCCTCGACTCAATACAAACGGTGGGGGGGGGGGACGGAGGTTTCAATGATTGTTGATTTTGTTATTTTCGTTGTTGTTGTTCTTCTTCTTGATGATGATGATGATGATGATTCTCTCCATCTTTTGGCGACTGCTTTGTAACCTATTTGTTGTTGGGCGAAATAGCTAATTTTCTCCATCATTGCCTATATTTCAACATAAACACACTACCTCCTCATCCTACTCCTTTACCGGTTATAAACATACGCACAGATACAGATGATACACACATACACATTCACACACACACACACACATATAGATATACACACGAGAAAAATGATATCTGTGTGTGTGTGAACAAACATGTATTCACACAAACAGATACATTGATGCATATGTGTAGTAGGTGTAGCAGTAGTAAGCACACCGTATTATTCCTACCTTGATTACGGCTGTCGGCTTATACGTTATAGTCTGAAAGTCGATTGCTAATTGTTCTTCTGCCGTATATCATGTGTTCATCTACTTTAAAGATTACATATTGTTCAATTATTTATCTCCATATATCTATTCATCTATCATTCCACCTATTTTCTTAACATACCTATTTATCAGTCATCTCTCTCTCTCTCTATATATATATATATATATATATACTTATACATGGGCTTTGGGCCTACTGTCGTAGGTGCTCCGTCGTAGTATAACGGGGTGTCTTATGCGTTCTGAAACGTGGCCTGGTTGAAGGCATTCCACTCCTTAGCTGATATCAGCTGATTTCTTCGAGAAAGAAATGGAGAAGGACAGATAGACAGAAAGAGAAAAAATCTATCTCAGCACAGGCATTTCATTTGTCGACCTTAAAAAGTCGCCTTCAATGGGATTTGAACTCGGCTCAGAGCGCCAGAACGATTACTGCAAAGCAACCTGTCGAACGCTAACGACTCTGCCAATTTGACGCTTTCTCTGTCTGTCTGTGTTACTCAGGTTCTCCTTTATGTAGGTAGTGTCTTGACAGGTTTTCTAATCCGTTATATTCCTGATTTATATCCGAATATAGTTTTTAATCTCACCAACCCAACACACACGTTTTGTCTTTCTTCATGCCGCTGACCACCCTGAGTTACTTTTTTAGCTCATGTTCGTTTAAACGATGTAAATTACTCTAGACCCATAAATATTTTCTACTGTTTGTAGACACTAGAGTTAAAGGTAAAATAATTGCTGTGTTGATGATGTTTATTAAAGCAGATACACCTGTCCAGGTTAATATAGGGCGTAACAAATATCAGAAAATCAAAAAAAAAATGTGTGTAATAGGTGTAAAACAACTTCCTATGAACGAATATGAAAAAAAAAATTCGCGCACGCGAAAGGGGGGTGGGGGAGAGGCCTCGGAAAATTCACATCGGGAAGTTCCGAAAGCGTCTGAGGAGCTGACCCGGGCACCAAAACAAAAAAAAAATAGTGTAATATGTGTAAAACAACTTGCTCTAAACGAATATGACAAAAAAAAATGCGCTCTCGCGAAGAGGGGGGGGGGGAGAGGCCTCGGAATATTTATATCGGGAATTTCCGAAAGCGTCTGAACCGGGCACAAAAAAACAAAAACAAAAACAGCGTAATAGGTGTTAAACAAACTTGCTCTAAACGACTATCATGAAAAAATGCGCGCTCGCGAAAGGGGGGTGGGGGAGAGGCTTCGGAAATTTCACATCTTCAGTCCACGGCCTTTAAACTAAGAAAAATAGTGTAATTGGTGTAAAACTACTTGTTCTAAACGAGTATCAAGAACACACACTCACACATGAATCATAAACAACGTATTTGCAAAAAAAAAAAAATAAAGAGAAGAAATTCTGGAAAAAGTGAAGAAATGTTGGATCTCCGCCATGTGAATCAAAATACGTGTCAGAAACATCTTGAAATACTACAGAAATTATGTTACGAAAATGATAATGTATACATACCTCTTTGAGTGGTCCATCGATAATGATGATAAAGAAATGAGTTGGATTTGAACTCAGAATATTGACTAACACAACTACATACTACAAGACTCAAAATATTCAGCCAAGTCACCACCCTTTAACTAGCAATAATAATAACATCAATAACATAACAGCCAAAAGATTTATTGTTCTGAAAATAACAATCATAGTAATAAAATGTCTTTAATATTCACATTCATGTGCACAGTTAAACACACTTACATACAAAACAGTCACGCATGCATAATACAGAACGGAACACATAAAGAAGGATGCATTACTTAGTAATATTACATCTAGAGAATTTTGATTAATAAGTCAAATATGCAAATTATAAAGATAATTAATTGCTTTACTAACAGTGTTTGTAAAGGTGAAATGAAAATAAATTTGGGAAAAAAATACACGCCAAAACTAATTAATAAAGGATAATTAGGGAAGGATTGACACAAAATAAATTTTTCTGATAAATGCATCTTAATAAGTGAGAAGAATTGCATATATCTGAACTATTTCAAAGAAAAAGCATAAATTTAATGTTTAAAATAGCTTTAACCAAGGAATGAGATCCAACATTTCTTCATTTTTCCAGAATTTCTTCTCTTATTTTTTTTTTTGCGATGTGAATTTTCCGAGGCCTCTCCCCCACCCCCCTTTCGCGTGCGCGAATTTTTTTTTCATATTCGTTCATAGGAAGTTGTTTTACACCTATTACACACATTTTTTTTTTTGATTTTCTGATATTTGTTACGCCCTATATTAACCCATAGTTGTCTCCTTGTCGGTAGACAACCAGATTAGCATTTCCTTTATAACATATCAATTTCCGAGAATTCTTGATTCTTGAGATGATCCTTGCTTCTCGTTTTGCAACCAATTGTTTATTCTTCTCTTGAAGGGAAGGTAATTTCAATGAATCAAGAATTTATCTCCATATGGCATTTGATGTGCATTTATTCATCTTTATTGTCCATATTCAGGCTAATGTCCGCTTTAAATTATTACTCTAAGTTCGTGTTCTCTTAAATCATTCATACGCACGCAGACTCACACACGATGGCTTCGTGCAGTTTCTGTTTATCAAATTTCTCTCAGAGGGCATTGTTCAGTGTCAAGTCATAATACAAGGCACTTACCCAAGGTGCCACACTGTTGGAACGAACCCGAAATCACGTAATTGCAAAGCGGCGTATGTGTGTAACAAACTCAATAAACTATACTGACAGGGTGCCCATATTAAAGGACTGTCCGAGTTAACAGACGGACGTTACTTATATTGAATTATGTACATGAAACAGGATATATATACACACTGCACATTGAACCTCATAAACCAAACAAAAAAATTACAGAAAATGCTGGGAACATCAAAATGGCTCATCTCTTTCACTTGTTTCAATCATTAGACTGCGGCCATGCTGGGGCACCTGAAAAGTTGACAAATGAGTAGTAAGCTCCATATGGTATTAAATGAAGAGGAGAAAAAAACTAGTCATTATGAGTTAAGAAAACTATGATAATCCCTCAATCTTGTTTCCAGTTCGTAGACTTTTGAAGTGACTGAAGAAGGGCTGAGTCTATTAGCCGGTGGGTAACTAATATCAGCCAGTTTGGGGTAAATTGTTTTGAAGAATAAGGTAAGTTTGCTGATGCTGTTTGTAGATAGTGAGTCCCTTTAAGCCTCTAAGATGTAGATAATATTGTTGAATATCAGTTTCTCTTGATAAGTTAATCTATGAAATGACATAACATTACCAAAATATTTTCGTATAACAGATATTTGAGAGCTTCTTCATCATCATCTTCACTATCTCTGATGTCATGTATGCGAGAACTTCATCAGCTATTTCGTCTTCTGTTAATACACTTGTAAGCACAGTCGTCCTTTGAGTCTTCTAGTCAGGTTCTGACGTCTTCTGTAACATTTGTCTGCTGAATGAAATATTGCAAACTTGATGTTATTGTTGTAAATGCTACTGAGAGTTCTTTGTCCTTGTCCGTATTTCCTAAGAACATCCTCATCAATCATCATGAGAACAACATCCAAAATCATCGATGGTATAATCTCTTGCACGCAACAACTATATTCATTGATTGGATCGCGGGAAAAAAAAAACATTTGAGTGACAAGATCATGCACCGTGCTTTACCATCATCATTGTCAAGCAGGTAACCACCTGCGTGAGTAAGTGCATGTTCCAAAATTAGTAGTGCCTTCACCTAATCAGCAGTATTTCAGAAATGAAATTGGAGGGGGAAAAAAAACCGAAAAAAAATCATTAAAAATATGTTTGCTCATCCTCGATTTCTAAGAATGATGATAATGCATAACTGGTTCATTATTTGTTTCAAAATTCATGGTCACACTGACCTCACTACACCACCATCACGACCACCACCATGAACTTCAAGTGATGCATACCGTCTGTCTGCGTTTGTGCAACACAATGCCAAAGAAACGTTTCTTACTTAATGTACAACAAAGAGGATCCATTCTGAAAATCCTTTGGTATTCCAGGATACAGGCCACCGATACAGTCACATCCTCAAAAACACTCTTGGGAAATTAGGAGCCTTTCACATTTAGATTATATAATCTCAAGTGGTTTGCTTTTTTTCGGTTGATACACTGTCTGCTTCACATGGGTAATTTTTTACTTTATTCTATGACAATTTCAAAGTAGCTATAACTACCCAACACTAGCTTCAAAATTTTTGATGCTCATAATGCCCAGTTAGCTTGACCGTATGTACAAAGGAAGTTATTACTACAAGATCATTGATGACTAAACCATTTTATTATCCCCAAGATTTTTGCATTTTGCGGTTCTCATATGCTTCTTTGCACCAACAGATTATGATTTAGAATTTGCATGAACAGTGTATTAAAATAACAAAAAAAAAAAAACAGAGCAAGCTACTTTTCCTTCTATTTAAAACTGTTTGCTTTTTAGCATCATATTCTATGCCATCTTGAAGCACCTACCTCTAACTTCCTTAGAAGTTCCAGCTTCTGATTTACAGTCAGAGACTTGCTTATCTTTAGACCAGTCATTGGCACCCTGCAACCTGTGAAACTTTATGAATGGCACACTTAATGAAAAATTACCTTCAATTGCTTTAGTAGTGCGGCTTGCCTAATGAGCGGCCATGTCTCATGCAGTCAGTGTTTCAATAAAGTTTGACAATGCCTGCTTCAAATTATTACCCCCACCTCAACATAAATACATTAACATGGCTAAAGAAATCTTTCAGGAGAGCATCCCATGAACTAAATATACATACCTGTATGTAATATAGGTGTAGGAATGGCTGTGTGGTAAGTAGCTTGCTTACCAACCACATGGTTCCGGGTTGTCCCACTGCGTGACATCTTGGGCAAGTGTCTTCTACTATAGCCTCGGGCTGACCAAAGCCTTGTGAGTGGATTTGGTAGATGGAAACTGAAAGAAGCCCTTCGTATATATGCATATATATGTATATATATATGTATGTGTGTATATGCTTGTGTGTCTGTGTTTGTCCTCCCAGCATCGCTTGACAACCGATGGTGGTGTGTTTACATACCTGTAACTTAGCGGTTTGGCAAAAAGCGACCGATAGAATAAGTACTAGGCTTATAAAGAATTAGTTCTGGGGTCAATTTGCTCAACTAAAGGCGGTGCTCCAGCATGGCCACAGTCAAATGACTGAAACAAGTAAAAGAGAGTAAAAGAGACCTGTTTCAGTCATTGGACTGTGGCTATACTGGAGCACCACTTTGAAGGGTTTAGTCGTACAAATCAACCCAATACTTATTGTTTAAAAGGGTGGGAATTACTCTGTCAGTTTTTTTTTGCTTAACTTCGAAGTTATAGAGATGTATTCAAACCAAAGCAGGTCATTAAACATTGGAGTAGGAGGACAAACACAAGCATGAAGACACACATAAATATATACATGTACATATGTACGACAGGCTTCTTTCAGTTTCCGTCTACCAAATCCAATCCATTCACAAGGTTTTGGTCAGCAGGAAACTGTAGTCGCAAATAGTAGCCCAAGGTGCCATGAAGTAGACTGAACCCGGAACTATGTAGTCAGGAAGCCAACTTCTTACCACACAACCATGCCTGCACTTATAGTAGAATCTCACATATGTAATATAAACAGTTAAAAAAATTTTCAGTTAAGATTATCCACACATCTAGTAGACTAAAATTCTAGCAGTGATTAAATTCTAAAACTAACAAGGGAGATAACTCCAATAATAGCCAATTGAAATTTATTAGTTATCTCAGCCAATCTAAAAAGTCTTTAGAAGTATAATATCTGCATAATATCTACTTTCCAAAAATTTCATTTGGCCGACAATGTTGGCATTATCTTCCTCAGATATTTTGGGGATTTTCTTTAAAAAACAAATCTAGAAGAAATCTTAGTCTACTGATAGCATACATTAAGCTCACTTAAAGGAACTTTTTCAACTCATCATCATCATCATCATCATTTAACGTCCGCTTTCCATGCTAGCATGGGTTGGACGGTTCAACTGGGGTCTGGGAAGCCCAAAGGCTGCACCAGGCCAGTCAGATCTGGCAGACTGGCCTGGTGCAGACTCACTACATTACATAAATAAGAAGCAATCGTGTGAAGCAATATTGCCGATTGTTCCCCTAGAGGTATTTTCCCTCAGACCTATTATATGTATATGTGTGTGTGTTTACGTATGCACGTACATTCAGGATTAAGATGATATCAGGAAAAATAGAAAAATAATAGAGTTTTACAATTTCATTGTGTGAAAGACTGGCTACAACTATATATATAGATTTGGTTTTATAAACAAGCAAGCGAAATGGAACTCATGTAAATCAGTGCATGCCCGTGTGTGTGTGTGTATGTATGAATGTATATAAGAATAAAAAGAAAATGGAGAAGTAATTACTAAAATATTATTTATTAATTGTTAAAAATATGACAACCGTTAACGGTTTATAGCCGTTTTCTCAACATCTATTTTTAATTGGTATGTCTTTACTATCTCTGAAGAGATTCATCTTATAATGAATTTAATTTTATAAATTAATTATCTAAAGATTACTGAATCGAAACAGCTGTCAGAGATGTTGTCATATTTCTTATAATTAATAAATAATATTTTATTAATTACCTCTCCATTTTCTCCTTATTCTTTAAATATATGAACCATGGTTTATATGGTTACCTTATAGGTGGATTGGTACCTAACCAGTATTTTCATTGGATTTATTATCCCTTAATGAGGTTTATAACTTTCACTTCAACATATATATATCTGAGTTAGAGGTTAAGAAACCATCTAAGGGATATTAAATATCCAATATATATATATATATATATATATATGTATATATATATGCATATATATGCATATGTATATATATATATATATATATGTATATATGCATAAATATATATGCAAATGTATACATATATATGCATATACGTATATGTGCAGGGTATGTGGTATGTTCGTGTATAAGTTTGTGACAGCGAAGCTTGCAAGTATGATGTTTTCAAGAACTGTATTTGGAATGTGTGTGAGGAAGTCTATGTCATCCCTTATGTAGCTTGGTATCAGTGGGAATAAAGGTTTGAGGAGTACATCTATGAAGTGGCTTAATTGTTGTGTTGGCGCCTGGGGCCCTGCCACTATTGGTCTCATTTGGTGCCACTATCGCTTCCTGGGTCTGGAAGCAATAAAACAATGGGTAAAAAAATACAGAGAACTCATAGATAAACATTTCAAAACAGACTTTATCACCAAAGTCACCCAATTAATACTTGAAGAAAACACATTCTCATTTAACAACAAGACTGCTTCATCTTTAGGAACAGATCACAAGAAGATCTACGAACATTCCACAACATCCTCAACACACTGCACCCATCTATCAACTTCACGATAGATACCAGCCACAACGAACTTCCCTTCCTAGACATCAACATCAAGATACACAACTCCATCATGACAACAGATTTCTACTACAAAAAACCGTCACACACCAATATTTAAATTTCTACTCCTGCCACCCATCCCACATAAAAAGAAACATTCCATATAGTATGGCAAGACGCATATGCAGCATAGTAACCGACTCACAAACATGCCAAATAAGACTAAATGAACTTAAAAACTTCCTACTAGAACAAAAATACCCCCTTAAACTAATAAAAAATGGAATCTCAAGAGCAATGAAACTGGACATCACACAACTCAGAACTCCAAAAACGGAAAACAATGAAAACATCATCCCTTTCATGAACACACACAACCCTGGAGTTACCAACATGTTTCAAATCATACATTCAAACTTACCAACAGTCCTACAAAGCCCCAAAATGGGAAACATATTAAACAAATATTGCATAAAAAACAGTAAATGACAAGACAAGAACCTGAAGAAACAACTAACAAGAGCAAAATTCTCATCAGAGACTAAAACCAAATTCTTTGTAAAAGAGTGCGGAGATGGTAGATGTGGGATCTGCAGTAACCCCACCTACAAATATATAGAGGGAGACAAACAAATAAAATTTAAGAGTGGTCACATATTCAAAGTAAATGCAGACATGAACTGCAAGACGCAGAACGTAATATACTGCATAACCTGCCCCACATGCAAGGAGAATTATATAGGCAAAACTGGAAATTCTTATGCCAATGAGCCAGAATTCACTGACATGTCCAACAGGAGGAACTGTGAAAGATTCCACTGAGTAAACACATAGATATATGTGGAGAAGGAAAATTTAAGATCTTTCCCTTCTATAAATGCCCAAAGAATGATACCTCCTTCAGGAAAAATATGGAAAAATACTCCATAACAAAGTTCTTCCCCAAACTGAATGGCTGAATATTTTTCTATAATAATTTGTACTAGATGAAGGACCAATTTTGTGAAGTAAATTGTATTAAACACACACACAGTACTACATATATGTACATATACATAAATAAAAACAATCTTCCATCCAAATTCTCCAACCCATATCAGCACAGGAATCAAACATTGGATTGAAAGAACTGATCAGCGGTATAGATGTCAACACAATTATTTCTTCTTCCCTTCTCTTTTCCATTGACACTCCTTTCAGATACACAGGCACCCCCCCCCCACACACACACTCTCTCTCTCTCACAAGACAATGATAAAAAGAAATCCAGACAAATTTTTGAGAAGTGACATTTTGCCCCACTTCAAGTGACCAGCTGGGTTTGCCATTTCTAAAAGCCAAGAATCATTTACTATTGAAAGACTGACCAGCTACAAAGATGTCAACACATTTTTTCTTCTTTCTCTCCTTCTTCCTTTCCTTCTCTTTTCTATTGACACTTCCTTCAGATACAAAATCACAAATGCACTCTCTCTCACTTTCTCCCCATTCCTCACCCTCTTGTACTATCTTATATCTCTCTCGACCCCTACACACTCAATAATACTATATAAAGAGAGAAAATTCCTGAAAAAGTTCAATCTGACGACTCCACTAGAGTGGATGCAAGTGCTAATATATGATTTATAAAAACATGTGTCATATCAAAATCGAAATCGATCAACATCAATGGAATTTGTAGTTTGTGGTACCAGTGCCGGTGGCACATAAGAGAACCATCCGAACGTGGCCATAGCCAGCACTGCATCGACTGGCCTCCATGCTGGTGGCACGTAACAAACACCATCCAATCATGGCCGTGCCAGCCTCCGTGCCGGTGGCACATAAAAAACACTATCCGAGTGTGGCCATTTGCCAGCCTTGTCTGGCATCTGTGTCGGTGGCACATAAAAAGCACCCACTAAACTCATGGAGTGGTTGGCATTAGGAAGGGCATCCAGCTGTAGAAACACCGCCAGATCTGACTGGCCTGGTGCAGCCTTCGGGCTTCCCAGACCCCAGTTGAACCATCCAACCCATGCTAGCATGGAAAGCGGACGTTAAACGATGAGGATGATGATAAAACCATCCAGATTTCTGAGTACCTCATTTCTTCTAATATATAATACCTGTACATCATCTCCAAATCTTCTAATATATATAAGTATGCACATATATATATATATATATGTATATATGTATATAGATATATGTATAGGTATATATATATGCATATATATATGTGTGTATATATGTGTGTGTGTGTATGTATACATATAAATGTACATATATGTATATACAGCCTTGGCCAAAAGTATTAAGCCACACCAATGTTTTGGGGTTCTGCTGTCTCAATATTAACGTAACTTGTGCACATAGTAGGTTATGGTATATTTCACAATAAACATTAATTTTAATACCTGGTTGACCCTCCTTTGGCATCAATTACCGCGTTTATACTGTACTGTACATATGCAACCAATTACGAGTAAGACGAATGTCCAAAAATAACTTGTATTTCCTTGATTATTTCAGAGTTTTATGCTTAAATACGTTGTAGATAAGTTAATAAACAATAAAATGCCTAAAACAAGGGAGTTGAATGAGTTTGAGTGATGTCAAATTGTAGCTCATCATGAAGATGGAATGTCTCAAAGGCTAATTGCTCAGAAGATGAAATGTCCTTAATGTGCAGTGCAAATGACTCTCAAGTGCTTGAGAGAGACAAAAGATGTGAAGACATTACAAAGAACAGGTAGAAAAAAAGGTTACATCACCTCGTGATGACAGATCCATCATCTGTTAGTCGCTCAGAAACAGGAGAAAAACATTGTCGGAGCTCTGTGCGGACTTCGAGGTAAGTACTTCACAAATATCAACTGTTAGAAGAAGGCTTGTAGAGTTCGGTCTGAAAGGCTGTAAAGACAGGAAGAAGCCATGGGTTTTTGAAGCAAATATGTGAAAACGCCTTCAGTGGGCCAAAAACTACTCAAATTGGACTAGTGAGCAATGGTCGAAAGTCATATGGTCTGATGAAAGTAATTGTGAGGTAAGATAGTACATGTATTCAATCACTGCCTTCAAAGGTGTGCACAGACATATTGCAGAATAGTTGGTGGAAGTTTGTTTTCCATGCGTTCGCAGGTGAGATTTGAGGCCAGCAAAAGACAGGCATGGTCCGTCACAGACCGTGCATACAAAAAGGTCATTGCCATTCACCATATACATATACATATATACACACACATATATATGTATACATAAATATACACACACACATATATATGTATACATAAATATACACACACACATATCTGGATTCGACTGCAGCTTTTGAGGTGTACAAAACTCAACGAGACCGAGCCGTGAAAATTGAAAAGAAAGAACGCTTCAGTTATGAATACAAAATCGTGGCAAATGCTAGTAGCAATCCAAAAACCTTCTTTGCCCATGTCCAGCGGAATTCCCGCTTGAACAACCAGATTGCAACATTGGTAGACTCAACAGGCGTATCAATTGAGGACCCTTATCAACAGAGTAAATTATTTGCCGAGGCTTTTTCAACTATTTTCAAACAAGATGATGGTCGTGAACCCCCTCCATTTGATAGATCGGTATCTCCAATGCTTCAATTGGTCATCACGCGGGACGAAGTCAAACGTGTTATTCAAGGCCTCGATGTCAACAAGGGTCACGGCCCTGACAGCATACACCCACGGGTTATCAAAGCGTTGGCTCCGGTCATCTGCGAGCCCATAACACGACTATTCAATATGTCATTAGCGACGGGTGTTATACCTGCAGACTGGAGAACAGTGATAATCTGCCCAATTTTCAAGAAAGGGAGCCGCGAAGACCTGCTTAACTACCGACCAGTTTCCCTTACATCAATAATTAGCAAGATGTTCGAAACCATCCTTAAGAAAAGTATGATGCTCCACCTCCTAAACACAGCCTCTATCTCTGATTCCCAACACAGCTTCGTGCCGAAGAGATCATGCTTGACCAACTTACTAGTAATGGAAGAATTGGTGACGCGCATCCTCGATGATAGTGATGCTGTTGACATCGTTTTATTGGACTTTGCCAAAGCTTTTGACTTGGTAAACCATCGCCTATTACTTGTCAAGCTTCAAGCATATAGTTTCCATCCGGATATTATACGATGGGTTGGTGCCTTCCTCTCAGATCGCTCCTTCCAAGTCCAAGTTAATGGTTCGCGGTCCGACGTCTCCAGTGCGAGCAGTGGCGTGCCTCAAGGTTCAGGGCTTGGGCCCTTGTTGTTCTTAGTCTTCATAAATGACTTGCCCGACGACCTCACGCAACACACCCTTCTATTTGCCGATGATATCAAACTGGTCGCTCCTCGCGGTAATATAGAGGATCTTCGTCGATGCCTCCACCAAATTTGGAAGTGGTCTAACGATTGGGACCTGTGTCTGAACGTGTCAAAGTGCTGTCATCTGCCTGTCGGCTCTACTCCTGCAACTCAACTTGATTTCGAGCCGGGTCATCTGCTGCTGGAGAGGACCGATCAGGTAAAGGACCTGGGTATCTTGGTGGATTCCTCCTTTTCGCCTTCGGCCCAGTGCATCCATGCTGCCAACAAAGCACGCGGAATTCTGTTCTTGATTCGACGGTCATTCGGAATGCTCACAGCAGCCATATTCCTACCACTCTATGTCATGCTGGTGAGACCCATATTGGAGTATGGGATTCAAGCCTCTTCTCCTTATCTCCTCAAAGACATACAGCATCTCGAAAGAGTCCAGAAGCTGGCTACCCGCATGGTTCATGGTCTCAAAAATTTGTCCTACGAAGAAAGGCTGAGGACGCTCGACCTTTATTCTCTTGAAAAACGCCGCCGCCGTGGTGATCTCATTCTCGCCCACAACATCATAAGCGGAAAGTGTAACCTCTCGAAAGAGCTGTTCTTCACTCCTGCTCCAGAACGTCGGCTGCGAGGTCATTCCGAAAAGCTCTACCTGCGACGATTTCATCTCAATCGAAGGAGAGGAGCTTTCTCCGTCCGGGTTGCGGATCCGTGGAACAAGCTGCCAGACGAGATGGTAAAGATGCCGACGACCGCTTTGTTCAAAGCGTCCCTGGACCTCAAGTGGCCTGAACTCTTTACATGAACACCACCCTGTACTTAACTCCATGTCCCCCTACATGGCCTTGCTATTTGCTTTTGAGCCAAATTAACTAACTAACATATACATACATACATATATATATATATGCATAAATAGAATAAAACACCACCTTTTATCAATTCAACAATGAAAAAATTAAATTATACCATATAGAAAAAATTAAATATAAGATAAAAACATATACCAATGATTAAGTATATATAGTAGCTGACGTTGTCTCACAAAGCTCCTTCCGGAATTCCTGATGAGAAGTGCATGAGGTCGGCTATGTCTCAATCTTGTGTCTGTTGGTACATCTGTAGCGCTACTTCTAAGTTATGTATTATACGTGCAGCTTCTCTCTTTATCCCCTTGTTTCTTTTTTCCTTTCTCTTTTTTATTTTGTTGTTATAAACAATAAATGAGCATTTACCAGATGTAACAAAATAATATATTGATTACCAACCTTCAGCGTGTTGTTAATTTGGGGTCCTAGTCTGTGTATGAGTATAGCTTCCTTAATTCTTAAATTACCCAAATTTCCCTCATTGGCCTCAATTGTGACTGTTATGCTTTTGTCTATGCACTTCCTAGATATATTGAAAACTAACGGGCACCCTAGATCCATTGTAAATCGGATTATGTACCCAAGAAGGCAAACACGCCAAACACATAGAAAACCCAGCAATACATGCTCCCTTAAAATACCCCATTTTAGTGAGAAGATAACTACAGCCATTTGAAGAGCCACAGGAAGAGAAGGGCTAGACATACAACCAGCCCACTCTGGCCCCTCTCTGAGAGCACACCTCGCAAAGAAACAAACAAGGAACAACAATCAATGCACACTAACAAACTGTCCCATCTGTGACACAGATTTATGCCAACAGGTAAATGTTCTGTATAGAATACAATGTAACAAAGGCAAAAAGTTCTATGTGGATAGCACAACAAGACCGTTACACGTCCGCATCAAAGAACATCTGAACACGAGAGCTTCCTCCTTCAGAAAACATCTAGACAGATGCCGGAACACCAACAAAAGCATAACAGTCACAACTGAGGCCAATGAAAGAAATTTTGGTAATTTAAGAATTAAGGAAGCTATACTCATACACAGACTAGGACCCCAAATTAACAACAGGTTGGAGGCTGGTAATCAATATGTTATTTAGCTACATCTGGAAGCAATGTAAGTTCATTTTCAATATGCTGATCTATTGTTTATAACAAAAAAAAAAAGGGAAGAGAAAAAAAAAAGGAGAGGGGGGAAAAAAGGAAGCTGCATATATAATATATAATTTAGAAGCAGCACTACACACGAGATTGGGACATAGCCGACCTCATGCATTTCTCATCAGGAATTCCAGAAGGAGCTTTGTGAGACCACTGCTGAGATGCTTCCGAAAAAAAAGAAAAGCCGTTGGAAAACCGATCATAGCAGCGACTCCATATAAGAATATCTGAAGAAGGATTCTTTTTCCGAAGTATCATCGGACTATGGATGACTAAATTACAACAGGTATATAGCCCATTGTTTGTACTATAGTGCATTGTTATACCATTCAAAACTTTTATTCTTTATATATATATATATATATATATATAATGTATATGTATATGTGTGTGTGTGTGTATGTATATATTAATATGTGATATATGTATATATACATGTATGTATGTATATATATATATATATATATATCTGTATACATATATATGTATATATATATATATGTATGTATATATAATATGTATGTATATATATGTATGTATCTATATATATATATGTGTGTGTGCATGTATCTATCTATATATATATGTGTGCGTGTGTGTGTGGGGGGGGAATTCTGCCTGATTGGGATCTTTGATTACACGTGCGAAACACTGTGGCCCATTAAAACGGAATTAATATTATCAATGATGCGTTTAATATCCCATAGATATGCATCCTATGTTAGTTAGCCCACATATAATAGCTATGTCCAACGATAAGAGCATCAATAAACAGACTATACAAGGGCAGCAGATATTCGCCAAGGAGAAACTCAGGTTAAAATGCGGAATGAGTAGTGCTTTATTAACATCGTATCTTAATGAGCATATATAGCAAAATAGGTTAAGAGACCAATGAAAAGCTATACGTACGGTCAATGGATCATTTATGGCTGCCATTTCTGGACTGTCAAATGCCCTGGAGGAAATTAACTTCGGTGGGGCTTGGTTGTTTCAACTCCTTTAACCGTAAATAAACTTTATTCTCAATTTTATAACAAGATTATGCTATCTGTGCGATAAATATTTATTCGCAACTGATACTATTCATTGAGTGATTTGTGGATGAAAGTAATTAGTAATTTCTAACGCGCAATGAGAAAGAACAGACGAAGACGAGTAGTATGAAACAAAAAGAAAACTATGATTGCAAAGTTTGTAAATAGTGGGAAGGAATGTATATCCACTATGAATAATATATTTTAAAAAAAGCCTCGAATTTTTTCTTTCTTTGAGACGTGGCACTTTGTGCCAAAAGCAACTATATAGAATAACTTTCTACTTTTAATATATTATGTTTTGACAATGCTCTCGATGAATTTTCGTGGGAATGACGGTAAAATCAATTCAATCGACTTAATGTATATTACTGATATTTAAGAGCCAACCAATAAAGGGGTTTCTACATGGTCGGTCTACCACATTTTCCTAAAAATCACACTCTACATGTAATTATGTTATACAACGGATAATGTTATCACGAATACATCGACAAAGAGAGAGAAAATAATAAAAAAAAGGCATGATATCACAGCTAGAACGTCTTCGATCATAAATCTGTTTGCTGGATCAGGACAGACTAGGAGCTAAACTACTACTAATAGAACTGCTTATATTATTGATACCGAAGGATGACAGGTGGGTCCGAATTTCAACTGAATATGAACTCAGGCTTATAAATGTCAAATTAGTCACCGAAAGAAAACGTACAAGTGGGCATTCTATTGTCTTGCTTCTTTGTACCATGATATACGATATTGATTTCTAATATAGGTACAGTGACTCATTATAGGGGGTTGACTATATCGATCCAGTAATTAACTAATACTTACTCCATTGACCTGGAAAGCTGAAGAAATAAAGTTGACCCTTTGTGGGGTTCGAAGTCAGAACGTAAAGAAACAGTGAAATTAATTTTTCCCGATATTCTGCTGATCCTATCAATGATATACGAGAGCCCCAAATATTTTTGTCATCACTGATAATATTGGGAATAAAGTTTTGAAGTTAAAATGCGATTAGTAGAAACTATAAAACAAGCATGCTGGGATCAAGTTCTGAGCAGTGATATATAGAAATCATGAAATTAATTCCTTATTAATATCTACAGCATTTTTAGTGTGTTCTCGCAGTGAGAAGCAGTAGTATTAATCCTTTTCGTTTTGAATTGTTTCTAACCGATAGGTCAACAACGTCTTGTGTGAAAGCTAACAATATCGTTGCTCATAAGATAAATAGATATTTTCGGTTAACCTCCGGTGTTTGACCTGAGCAAAAAAAAGAAAAAAATTAGATCCGATTTTTTCCCTCAAGAAAATTCTTACTGACTACACAGTTCCGGGTTCAATCCCACTGCATGGCACTTTGAGCAAGTGAATTTTCCGAGTCCCTCCCACACACACACACACCGTTCACAAGTGCGCATTTTTTTTTTTTCATATTCATTTACTACGTTTTTTTTATACACCTATTACACTATTTTTTCTTTTTTTCATTTTTCTTGCTCGGGTCAAACACTGGAGGTTAAACCATATTTTCATCTGTCTTAGTTTCATTTCACACGAGAGTATTTAGCGAAGGCGTTTATCCACCAACAATATATAATTAGCCTTCTAAAGGCTTGACATCCAATACGATAGATTTTTTTTTTACAACAGACGGATTAAAATTTTTTGTACTGTTGACCTCGACTGTTAAGACTCATATAACTGCTATCGTTTTCCCAACTCCACATTCCATCTTCGTTCACAAACTCAAGTAGCCAGCTAGATTAGTGCACGTGCACTTACACTTACTCGCGATGGTCTTCTTGCAGTTGAGATCTACCAAATTTACTCTCAAGTATTTGGTCAGCCTGAGGTTACAATAGAAGATATTTGCCCGAGGTGCTGTGCAGTGGGTCTGAACCAGAAGTCATGTGGTTGAGAAGTGCACTCTTTACACAGCCATGCCCCTGCTTCAGTTGTACCAATGCTGCCTTTAGGATAGGCTTTAAAAATTTCTCCGGTTATTTGTTAAATGTTTATTATTGGCATTATAATTTAATTTCAGATTCAATACATATCTTCAATGTTGAAAGAATATGCCTTCACTGACATGCATCTCAAAATGCAAACATTCTTTTGTTATGTGTATATAAAATGACCAACAAGAAAGAGAAGGAATTGATAATCTAGTATACATAAATTGCAGTATGTGTGTGTATAATGACTAATGCATACATTTCCACAATTCTCAACCGATTTTCTCCAAACTTCACACACACATTAGTTGTGTCCCAAGGATGGTCATGCACTACAACACTTTGCCCAGAACTCCCGCGTAAATGGGCATAGTTTATTGTATGTAGGGTCTTCCATACTTTTTAAATCTTTTTACAAAAGTGAAAGGATTTTGTCTATTTATTTACTTCGACTGTTCACCTGCGCGGTGACCCAATCAGGAAGCAAAATGTACAAAAGGCTGTGATTTTCAGATTGGAGGGCTCAGAGTCAGATGAAAGAGAAATATGATCATTTGATGGTTGGTCCAACATTCTCAGCACACCTCATAACATGGGTGATCAAAACATCCTTATGACGCTTTTGTCAAACAATCACATAGTCAAGAAGGTGCCAGGATTGGACCAAGGATGCATCCAGGAGGCTTTGTGGAATGTTGGAAGTGTGAAACTGTGTTGATAATGATCAGTCCATTTTGGGAACAGAGAGTTAGAAGATGAAGGTCATTGGTGTTCATGTTCCCAAAATCATGATGACCAATAATGCTGGGCCAGATGAAATGACTTTGACCAGTTCTGGCATTGAAATCTTGCAGAATGATCTTATCAGACTTGGGCATCCTTCAGATGATATCATCCAGGGACAGGTAGAACCTGTCCTTGGCTTCTTCAGGGGAATCCAATGCAGGTGCATAGGCACTGATGATGGTGGTATATTGGCCTTTGAAGAGAATGAACCACTGCATGATGAGATGTTCATGCAGTCTAACAGGAAGTTCTGCCATTTTATTTGCAATGGAGGTTTTCACAGCGAAGGTCACTCTATGAGTTCTGTAATTGCTATTGGTAATACCCTTCCAGGGGAACATGTATCCCTCTCCCTGTTCAGTGGAGAAGCCTTCCTCTGAGAAACATGTCCAGCTAAGAGCCACTGTGTCCACATTGTAGCATTTCAGCTTGAATGCAACCAGAGCAGTCCTTCAATGAGGTCAATCTGAATTAGGATAATCAAATAAGGTTCTGACATTGCAGAAGCAATTGACAATTTTTTGAAGTTTCAACCACATTAAAGCAGTGATCTGTCTGATGCAAATTCTTGATGGAGTAGAATGAGGTAAGCTTTGTTTGGACCACCTTTTCCTGGCTATTCTTCGGATTGAAGTAGGCAGTGCCTTCTTAAATAGGGTTGCCTAGATAGATGTGTAGGACCAAAGAAGCTTGTCTCCTGGTGCAGACTTTAGTAACCGTCTTATTCATGCTGCCAGTGTGCAAGCTTCAAGCAAAAGGATTCCAGCATCATTTATGCTTGCCTCCATCACCAGCTATTCATTGCCAATGGACTTGAGAGAGAGAGTGAGGAAAAAAGATGGAGGAGAGCGAAGGAAGAGGGTTGAAATGGATTGAAGTCTGATCAAAGATTTATTTCCAGTGATGAAAAGGGCATGCAATCCTTCACTGCAAAACTTGGCTTATCTGCAACTGGGCCAGTGACAAAGAGGAGATCCAGGATGACTGGGATCAGGGAGATGCTGCAGCAAGCTGCCACATCAACGATATGTAGTGGGGTGCCTTGGCAGTCAGACTGCTTGGCTTTGTCCTGTTGGCGATAATATCAGTGCAAAACACACAACTGGCCACAAAGTGTCACAGATGCAGAAGGTGTGTGACCAGGGCAGCTGCAAGATATTGGAACAGACATTGTTCTGAATTTGATTAAGGAAGGTAACCCAGGGCTTAGTTGACATGCTAGTCGACCCATAGCTGGGACTGTAACAGGTGTTACTATTCTGTGTCAGAGTAAACCTGGAGACAATAGTGGTTAAGAGGTGGATCTATACTCCTCAAAACCCTAAAAACTCCCACACCAGGGCCCCACTACCAGATGTGGTTTAAAGTCATACCCAAGGCATATGATAATATATATATATAATCATCATCATCATTTTAACATTCACTTTTCTATACTTGCATGGATTGAATGAAATTTGCTGAGGTGGATTTTTCTATGGCCAGATACCCTTCCTGTCACCAACACTCACCTATTTCCAAGTAACATAATATTTCCTCATTGTCAGACATGTTTCCACTGAAGATTGGAAAGCAAGTGCACTATTTGTATGGTGGTGACACTTGTTTATAACTAGTAAGCAAAGAGGCAATAACACACAGTTTCCATCAATCAAATCCATTTTTGAAGCCTTGGTTGGCTGAGGGCTATATTTGAAGATGCACCCAAAGTGTCGCACTGTGGGATTGAACTCAAAATCAAGTGGTTGGAAAACAAACTTCTTACCACACACCTACACCTGTATACATACATACATGATTATCATCATCAGCATTTAACAGTTATTTTCTAAATATTTTCTATGCAGAGGTTGGATGGTTTGAAAGAAGCCTAAGAGTTCAAGGACTGTATCAACTCCAGTGTTTGGTTTGATATAGTTTCTATGGCTGGATGCTGTTCCTAATGCTAACAACTTTCCTACACACACACTTATACATACACACACACGAATATGTACATGTGTATATATATATATGTGTGTGTGTGTGTGTGCGTGTATTTCATATATATATATATATATATATATATATACTTGGAAATGGATGTGTGGTGTTCAATTAAATAATAATAATAATAAATAATATATATATATATATATATATATATATATATGAATATATGGGTACAGGATGTCACCAGCTATGTAAACAATGAGAGAAAAAATGGTAAACAGGACAAGTAAACACAGAGACAACCCTTCATCAGCTGTCTATCTACTCCTCATTTCAAGCATTCAATGACAATGTGAGTCTTCAAAGACTGCTCCCATAAATTCAAAAATTTAGGATTTATGGAGGGTCAAAGTTGGAAACAAAACAGGACAGTGGAGACATTCAAAGAAACCAAATGAAAACAAACATGGAGGGTTGTTAGACCAGAATGAGAGGAAAATAGTGAATGCTGGGAGAAATATTTTCTTTGAAAAGAGAAAAGATAGAAGAGAGAGAAAAAAACGTCCTGTCCTTTGAATATCTGTACAAGAAAAGAAAGATGGACGATGGTCACGTGTGAGCAATGAGAGAGAAAAAGAGAAAGAGGGGAGAGAGAGACAGATAGAAAACGGTGCAAGAGGGAGGGGGAGAAAAAGGGAATTAGAGAAGGAATAAGGAAGAAAACAGTATAGAGTAAAGTCGCATCAAAAAGGTGAACCTAATTGGAAATGGAGGCATGGCTTTCAATTAAATAATAATAAATAATATATATATATATATGTATGTATATATATATATGTGTGTGTGTGTGTGTGTGTGCGTGTATTTCATATATATATATATATATATATATATACTTGGAAATGGATGTGTGGTGTTCAATTAATAATAATAATAATAATAATATATATATATAATATATATATATATATATATATATGAATATATGGGTACAGGATGTCACCAGCTATGTAAACAATGAGAGAAAAAATGGTAAACAGGACAAGTAAACACAGAGACAACCCTTCATCAGCTGTCTATCTACTCCTCATTTCAAGCATTCAATGACAATGTGAGTCTTCAAAGACTGCTCCCATAAATTCAAAAATTTAGGATTTATGGAGGGTCAAAGTTGGAAACAAAACAGGACAGTGGAGACATTCAAAGAAACCAAATGAAAACAAACATGGAGGGTTGTTAGACCAGAATGAGAGGAAAATAGTGAATGCTGGGAGAAATATTTTCTTTGAAAAGAGAAAAGATAGAAGAGAGAGAAAAAAACGTCCTGTCCTTTGAATATCTGTACAAGAAAAGAAAGATGGACGATGGTCACGTGTGAGCAATGAGAGAGAAAAAGAGAAAGAGGGGAGAGAGAGACAGATAGAAAACGGTGCAAGAGGGAGGGGGAGAAAAAGGGAATTAGAGAAGGAATAAGGAAGAAAACAGTATAGAGTAAAGTCGCATCAAAAAGGTGAACCTAATTGGAAATGGAGGCATGGCTTTCAATTAAATAATAATAAATAATATATATATATATATGTATGTATATATATATATGTGTGTGTGTGGTTCTGGTCTAACAACCCTCCATGTTTGTTTTTGGTTAGTTTCCTTGTATGTCTCCACTGTCCCTGTTTTTGTTTCCAACTTTGACCCTCCATAAATCCTAAATTTTATTTTAGAATTTATGGGAGTAATTGCCTTTGAAGACTCATATTGTCATTGAATGCCCGAAATGAGGAGTAGACAGACAGCTGACAACTGATGAAGGGTTGTCTCTCTGAGTTTACTTGTCCTGTTTTCCATTTTTCTCTCATTGTTTACATATTTAACTCGCTTGTCTATGTATTTCATGTTGTTTATATAGTTGGTGATGTCCTGTACCCAGCTTCCGCTACCTAGGTGACGAAGTCTGTAGTGTTACCACTAGAATAAGAATAGCCTAGCCAAAGTTCACAAAGCTTCTACCTCTACTGGTGACAAAGGGACTCTTGCTCAGAGTGAAAGGTAGATTGTATGATGCATGTGTGCGAACTGCCATGCTTCACGGCAGTGAAACATGGGCTGTGACTGCTAAAGACGTGCATAGGCTCGAAAGAAATGAAGCTAGCATGATCCGCTGGATGTGTAATGTCAGTGTACACACACGACCGAGTGTAAGCACCCTGAGAGAAATGTTAGACATAAGAAGCATTGGATATGGCATGCAAGAGAGACGTTTACGTTGGTATGGTCATGTACTGTGGATGGATGAGGAGAGATGTGTGAAGAAATTCCACTTTCAAACAGGGGAAGGAATCCGGGTAGAGGGAAACCCAGGAAGACATGGGATGAGGTGGTGAAGCATGACCTATGAACGTTGGGCTTCACAGAGGCAATGACAAAAGACCAACACCTCTGGAGGTATGCAGTGACTGAGAAGACCCAGCAAATAAAGTCAGTTCACAGCTGTAACCTTCACCAGTGTCGCATAATCAGTCCACACAAAAGTACCTTGGATCGTAGGGTGACATGCCGTGCTTGAGGAGACCTATTGAGTCAAGTACATCAACATCAACATCAGTATGAAAATCAAATCAAATGGAAATTGTAGTTGTGAGCCTAATGCCAGTAGCACATAAAAAGCACCCACTACATTCTCAGAGTGTTTGGCGTAGAAACACCGCCAGATCAGATTGGGGCATGGTTCAGCCTCCTGGCTTTCCAGACCCCAGTCAAACTGTCAAACCCATGCCAGCATGGAAAACGGACATTTAACGATGATGATGATAATATATATATATATATATATATATATATACATATATACATTATTATATATACACACACACACACACACATATATTTATATATATATATATATATATATATATATATATATTATATATATATATATATATATATATAATTATATATGTTATCATGTACATACATATAATTGGAGAGTATTTATGGAACAAATGGAATAACTCATTAAGCTAGTGAAAGATTAGTGAACTAGTAGCGTACTAGTGGTGGTGTTGTTTAGTCTGAAGTCAAACATGAATGAGCAAATCTATTCTCTAAGGCTTTCCAGCTATGACCAACCCATCTTGTTTTCAGGAATACTCTATATAGGACTACATTAATCCATGTGTCTTTTTGTTTAAGACAATAGTTTGTGATTTGTATGGGGAGTTGGCTGTTATGTCGAATGGTGACATAGAGTTCTGACTCATGAGCTCAAAAGCATACTAATACTGTACTCAGGTGTTAACCCGGAGGACATGGCTTTGATTACTTCCTAGTTTCATGCTCTTTTCTTTATTCCATACTGTATATAAAGTGAAATCACACACACACATGCACAACCTCTCACACTATTTCTCACACACACTCTTTGTCACACACACACTCACATAAACATGCACACAAACACATATGTATGAAGTTCATTCAGATATAGTGACATGTCTCTGTTTTAATATTTTGACCCCTAACTCATAGGAAGGAATAACTAAATGTCGGGCAAGTCTGTTAAGTGAGGCTATCTTTTGCTAAACATGAGATTAAATTATTGTAATTCACAAAAGACAGGCATTATTTGTACGTTGGTTTTATTAGCATGCCATTACTGTTAGATAGGCGCTTTGTAACTGTGTATTGCATATGGTATGAAAATCATAGATGACAGCTGGTGGACAAAATGAAATAATTATTGGAAATGAAACTGCTAGAAGACATGCATAACAAAATAAATAGCAAATTTCATGATAGTAGAAAGAGGAATTAATGCGATTGTGAATATAGCATTCCATTCAGGTATTCATTTTCCTCCTTGTCATCTCGCAACTCACTGCTTTCAATTATTCACTGTTACCAAGCAGGATAGAAGAAGAAGAAGAAGAAGAAAAAAATCAATTGTTCATGACGGTGTAGTAAAAATGCTTCAAATGAAAATTCAGACAGATAACTGGAAAACACTCTGATTGATTTGTGTAGAAGAGATTTGTCAACACTGTAAACTTTCCTGTTATGAGTTAGATATCATACGAGTTTCTTCTATTGTAAGGTCGTTGAGGGTGGATAGTCTTCAGATAATTTATGGAAGCTGGTTAAGAGAGTTAATCTAAGTGCTATATATATATGTATTCTTAGAATAAAATAAATGAGTAGCCTTGATCTATATGTAATAATAACAGCTTCATGGAGCTAGTTGAATGCAGTGAATCATTACTGTTTATCAATTACACTAAATTGTATAACAATATTAATTACTTTATATTTATTTAATTGAACTAGAAAGATGAAAGGCTTGTCAAGATTTCAACTCATTTCTGACAATGAGATTTCAAAATTAGTCTGTTTTCTCTTCAGAATATCTGTCATATTAGTTTTCAATAATATGTTACCACTTTTAGTATTGCTATTAAATTATTTCAATTGTAGTAAGAAATCAATCTTCATAATAGGCACTAAATAAATAAGGAAATAAACAAAAACAACAATCCAAGTATCAGATGATGATCATCATCCATTAATACCACCTACATGGTATTGGCTTCAGCAGGAAAACCCAACTTTCAACATCATTTGTATAAGAGATCTGGCACTCCTAAACTAGAAGATACGGATAACTGAATGATATTAATATTTAGTTTCAACATTTTAGGAAGTTAGTGGTGCAGAGCAAAGATGGCGTTCTAGAAAGATCAGGCTTGGAGAAGGAAGAATCAGGCTATGTTGAAATTGTAATCTTTCAATTGTTAGACATACAGGTTCTCTCTTCCTCTCCCTTCAGAGGTTATAACCCTAAATTATAGTGGACCAAGATACATTTTTATACCAAATAAAATTAATTCAAATTTTTTGTGGTATATACAGTGTATTTCTCAAACATTTTGTTATTTTTTTCTCTTTTATTTCTTCCAGTCATTGGACTGTGGTCATGCTGGGGCATTACCTTAAAGGGTTTAGTTAGTTAAATTGTTTCCAGTACTCATTTTAAGTTTGATACTTATTATGTTGATCTACTTGTATTGAACCTCTAAGCTCTGGGCACATAAGCAAACATTGATTGTCAAATAGTCAGATAGGCGCAGGAGTGGCTGTGTGGTAAGTAGCTTGCTTACCAATCACATGGTTCTGGGTTCAGTCCCACTGCGTGGCACCTTGGGCAAGTGTGTTCTATAGCCTCGGGCCAACCAAAGCCTTGTGAGTGGATTTGGTCGATGGAAACCGAAAGATGCCCGTCGTATATATGTATATATATATATGTATGTGTGTGTGTCTGTGTTTGTTCCCCCAACATCGCTTGACAACCGATGCTGGTGTGTTTACGTCCCTGTAACTTAGCGGTTCAGTAGAATAAGTACTAGGCTTACAAAGAATAAGTCCTAGGGTCGATTTACTCAACTAAAGGTGGTGCTTCAGTATGGCCGCAGTCAAATGACTGAAACAAGTAAAAGAGTCAGTGACAAACACAAAGACACAAACACACACACACGCATGTGCAATGAGTTTCTGTATAGCTTTTACCTGCCAAATTCATTCATAAGGCAGTAGGGCTGAATCTAAAACCATGTGTAGTACAAGATTAAATATATATTCTTACATAAAATTTATTAATTCTTATTCACAAAGCTGGATTAAGGATAAATAATACCCCAAAGTACAGCCCCAAAATGGTGTCCCATTGACTCAACATGACTCTGAAATACAAGTGCCAAATGTGAAATAGATTAAAAATTCAGTTGTCTTCCAGGCCAGATCCCATAAGTATATTAAATATACCCCTTTTTTGTGGTAGGGGGTTTAATTTTATTCATTTATCACTAAATAGTTGTAAGCAGCAGAAGCAAATTATTTATTATGACTAAGGCAACATAAAAACAATGCAAATTTTTAACATATTTTTTTACTCATTGAAAAAATTATTATTCTTTATTGTATGCACTATTATAAATCCAGAAAAAAAATAACTGGGAAGAGCTCTATGGGTTGCCTTCCTTCATAAAGTTCTTGTTTCTAAATAACTCTGGGTCAGAGGTAATAAAGGGATTTTTGTCTAGTTACTTAAATTTATCAAAATAGCAGTAGAGTTTCCCTCTGAAAGTCCCTACTACTGTTTTCAAAATGAGAATCACATGTGCTAGTATCTAGATCTTAATGATGATGAAGATGTGGTGGCTGTGGTGATGGTGGTCATGATGATGATGATGATGACGACAACGATAACAATGATGATGATGATAGTTATGGAGTGGTCGAGCTGCTGCTGCTGATACTGCTAAACATATTTACTAAAATAAACCCCCCATGCTGCCACTGCCACCCTTCATCATCATCATCATCATCATCACCATCACCACCACCACCAACATCATCATCATCATCTATAACAACAGCAGTTTTTGCTTGTTTATACAGAACAACTTGATAAAGTTTGGCACTGTCCCAGATCTGCATAGGATGGGCAGACATGTAGCAGGTTGATCCTAATGATATTCAGTAATAATTTCTCTATCTATGAAGAATGTATAAGGAATTCAAATTGCTTCACTCTTTTCGAACACCAAAGTAGGAGCAAAATGACTGAATGAATAACATTTTAGAGAACGTTCGGTTAGGTGTACAGATTTTCCGTGATGTATTTAGGCACTTAATTCTACCTGTCTCAATCCACTTGTCATGAATAATTTAAAATCATCTCACAATGTTATTTGAGAAGGACTAGAACTCCATCTACCAAATAATTTAACTCTTGTTTATTTTACACCTTGTCTATATGAGATACTTGGTCCAACATGGGTGCAGCCATGGCTATGTGGTTAAGAAGCTTGCTTTGCAAACTGCATGGTTTCAGGTTCAGTCTCACTGTAGAGAACATTAGGCAAACATATTTCTTATCATAGCCTTAAGCCAGCCAAAGCCTTGTGAGTGAAATGTGGCAGGTGGAAACTGTGTGGAAACCCAGGAGAGAAACTAATTTGGTTGAACTTTAGGCTTAATCCATCTTAGTTTGCCACCCCCTATCTGGCTAATGAGTGGCTTAGCAGTGTGTACTCAGCACAAATCTCTGGTTTTGAGAATAACCTCATTGTTTTCTTCAATCAGTATTGAAAACTTTATAAAAGATTTTAGTCACTGCCATAGATAAAATATGAAATCCTCAACACTTTTCAAAAGACTTTATAAACACCATCACTGCACAATGCATTATTCTGACATTATAGTTGCAATACGTCTACTTAGAACTACGACAATACTATCACGTCACTTAGCTTATTAACCCTATAATGCATATAGCTTTTTGTGGTGGCCTTGTCAGCAATGTTATTATGCCATTGTGTTCCTAGTTAAATCATCTCAATGTAAATATCCAGAAATGCAAAATCGCTGTACCCACAAATATTTCTTTATTGCCCACAAGGGACTAAACATAGAGGTGACAAACAAGGACAGACAACGGGATTAAGTCGATTACATCGACCCCAGTATGTAACTGGTACTTTATTTATCGACCCTGAAAGGATGAAAGGCAAAGTTGACCTCGGCGGAATTTGAACTCAGAATGTAACGGCAGACGAAATACAGCTAAAATTGCACAGTAATATATCTTTCTTCTATAAAGCAATAAGCTCACTCAAATTACATACAATGGTAATCTTTCTCTTTTGGAACAGTCAACTTCTTGAAACTATTTAAATGGTATATCTTTCATCTATGCGACTATCAGTTACCTGCAATTTGGGTGGTTGACTTAATCTGGCACCTGAGTACCTTTAGTGGAGTCCATTCTGTTGCAAGCATTTGAGCCAGATTTCCAATCTGAGTATATTTCCCTGCCTTCCTTTTCCCCATCAGCTTTGAAGGTTGCCTAAAGGGTCATGGACAGTGAACCCAGTAGTTCCATCCGCTTAAGAACATTGGTGAAAGCAATATTGTTGCACTTAACATAGTCAAAACCTTTAACTATATTTTGTATGAGAATTCTCTGGTTTAGTTGTTTGAGTATAGTCTTCATCAAGCTCTCATTTCTTGAACTGGAAGCTCCCTGTCAGACTGCATCATTGCAGTATGCATGCACTGATGGGATTGTGTTTCACCCACACTATTAATGCTGATGTACCTCAAGCCTGGTTGTGCCTTGCACACTGCTTTGTTAGAAATTAGCAACCCCTAATTATTGTCATTTCAAACAAAGCATATTGCTACACTGATGAAACCATTATTCTTTCCTCTTTAGCCATCTAAATACAGGCCATCTAGATACAACATAAACTCCTCTCAATATACAGGTGTTACTTCATGAATATAGATTTAAGAATATTCTTTCATAGGAGCATGACAACTCTGTCTCTTTCAGCAGAACAAAGATATACTCATTGTATGTATGTATGCATGTATGTATGTGTGTGTGTGTGTGTGTGTATGTATGTATGTATGTATGTGTGTGTGTATGTGTGCATGCATGTGTTGGATCACTTGTGAGGTCTTTCATGAGTGCTACTGGTAGCATGGAATCCAGTAAAATGTTACACTGGTCAGGCCACCAATGACAAAATCAGCACTCCCACTAGGCTTTCCTGGTGAGGAGGGTTGCTGGAAACTCAGTAGGACTAAAATCAAGACCGGTCAAAAAAAAAAATTGAATCTAGTGTGGCTGAATAAAGCCCTCAGAAATTCCAGGTTGACGATCTCTGTGCTGGAAGATGGAAGACTACTGGAAGTGAGGCACCCCTCAGCTTTTTTAAGGCATGTCTCTGGCATTTCATCTGTCTTATGTTCTGAGTTTGAGTTCTGCCAATGTCAATTTTGCCTTTCATCCTTTCAGGATCAATAAAATAAGTACTGGTCAAGTACTGAGGTCAATATAATTGACTTCCCAATCCCTTCAAAAACTGCTGGGCCTGTGCCAAAATTTGAAACCATTATTAATGCACACTTCAGCATGGTGCTTATTTATGGTAAAGTGGACTGGCTACTCGAAAGCTAAGTAAATTAACTAAAGACACAGTATACAGTACCAGTTATAGCTCCAAAATTTCAGATAGCTGTTTTCCCTACGGACACACAAGCATATCCAAACATACAGACTTCAGTGTTCACTCTTTTGTCTGCTATTGTAACTATTCTACCAGCTTTTACTGTACAGCATTCATTAAAATGTTTAGATAATAGGGCTTCATTGATAAATTATTATTGTTCAAGTGATATTGACTAAAGTTATGTTTAAACAAATAACATCAAAACAAAAATAAATGAGTAAACAAAAAGGTAATTAAATCTAGTTTTGAGGAATCCTTGCAAAACTATTTTAAATGAAAATTATTCAATTTTATATAATAGTTTTATTCATAGTTAAGAAACTTCCCATTTATTGAAGAGGAAAACTGGGAAATTATCAAGATTATGTCTTTCACAAATACATTAGTGAACAAGGAGAATGAAAACCAAGTTACAATGCAATTTAGCTGAGAAAACTGCCAGACCATGGCATCGACAATATTTATTGTTATGTAATTTTTGGTATATTGTATATCCAGCATGATTCTACTTTAAGTATAAAACTTTGCTTTTGGCATTATACATACACAAAAACATAAAGTATTCCCCCCTCTTCACTCAAGCTATTATCAATGTTGTCTTATTCTTATTATCAATAAAACCAGTTGACAGTTATAACTGAAGTCAATACAATGTTAACTTTAGCGACTGTTACCATAGTAATGTGAGAAGATTAGACAATATATCAGTTATTTCATTCATTTAGTTGTTCTAGAACATTCAGATGTAAGTTTTCAATAATTACTGCTTATAAAGAAGCTGGAGAATAGGTGATGGTCTTCTAAGGGCAAGTTATCTGTTAGTGATTAGCATCTTGTGTAAGAATATTTAACTTGTGCTCACTTAACAGTACAGAAACTAGTGTTAAACCCTGGCCTTATTGACCACTGGAGTTTGTGAAGAGATTAAGTATTAACTAATATAGTGGATTAGATAACAATAGCTGGTTATTTGTTTATTCCCAAACATGTTTAAATTACTGTATTAATGATAATCCTCTGACATTCTGAATCTGTTTAATCAATGTATCTGCGTATTAAATATGAATGATTCATGTAGGAAAGCTAATGCTGAATTTGTAGTGATTAAGGTATTGCACTAATGAAGTAAAGTATGTTTGAAAACTGAATAAATTCTATGCAGTTGGAATGTAGGGGTTTCAATACCTAAATGCTTATGAAATTAAACCACTAACTTTTGTTTTGTTATTACTGTGAAGCCCCAGATAATCTCTGATCAAGTAGTCCTATGAAAAGCTGGTTGTGATCCACCAATGTGCTGTTCCAGTTATACCCCTGCTGCTGCTGAGACCCCTTCGCTCATGACTGACCGTAGAATTGTACCTAGAAAGTTACCCTCCCAGGCACAAGTCCGGGCAAGGTTGTTTATGGAAGACCAGCAGTCGCCCATGCATACCGGCCTCCTCTCTCCATGCCACCAATGTATCCAAGAGAAAGGCAAAGGGGCCGATACAGCTTGGCACCTGTGATGTCGCAACTCATTTCTACAGCTGAGTGAACTGGAGCAACGTGAAATAAAGTGTCTTGCTCAAGAACA
Organism: Octopus sinensis; assembly: GCF_006345805.1. NCBI lineage: Eukaryota > Metazoa > Mollusca > Cephalopoda > Octopoda > Octopodidae > Octopus > Octopus sinensis. The sequence goes on from NC_042997.1 coordinate 188,185,398, forward strand.
CAGCCCGGTCCGGGATTCGAACTCACAACCTCACGATTGTAAGCTCGACACTCTAACCACTGAGCCATGCGCCTTCACATACCATGCCCCTATCTAACAGAGAACCATATTGTACATTCTGACATGCTGTAATGAATCATACCGGATGTAATGTGGCAGTCTGAACATATTGCACCCTCTTCACTGTCCAATCCATTGTTGAGAGTCTATAGGTTATGGTGGTAGCCACTGTAGAGATGAGTGAAAATAGACTGTCAGAACAAGACACCTGCTGTTTCTCCACACTTGTTGCTTGTGTTGCTCCTTGCAGCACATTATTGCGGCTGATGCAACCATTAATGCTAAAGCTATTTCTCTGTGCATGAATTTCTTTTTGTTTTTTTTTTGTTTTTGCATGGGTTGAGTGGGGAGCATATTTTTCAGTATGGTTAGTGGGTGTTGTTTGGGTGTCTTTGTAATAAAAGGGTATTTTTTATATCTTGGCAGGAACTAGAAGGGTTGAAATTTCCCCTCGTAATAAACTATCCCCCACCCTTATATGTCCTACTGGTCTCTTACTCTCTTTTACTCTTTTACTTGTTTCAGTCATTTGACTGCTGCCATGCTGGAGCACCACCTTTAGTCGAGCAAATTGACCCCAGGACTTATTCTTTGTAAGCCTAGTACTTATTCTATCGGTCTCTTTTGCCGAACCAGTAAGTTATGGGGACGTAAACACACCAGCATTGGTTGTCAAGCGATGTTGGGGGAACAAACACAGACACACACACATACATATATATATACATATATACGACGGGCTTCTTTCAGTTTCCGTCTACCAAATCCACTCACAAGGCTTTGGTTGGCCTGGGGCTATAGTAGAAGACACTTGCCCAAGGTGCCACACAGTGGGACTGAACCCAGAACCATGTTGTTGGTAAGCAAGCCACTTACCACGTAGCCACTCCTGCATCTTTCATTTTTAGCACTTTTTTTTTCCTTGTACAGGTCTAAGGATGCACTATTACTCTTTTACTCTTTTACTTGTTTCAGTCATCTGACTGCGGCTATGCTGGAGCACCGCCTTTAGTCGAGCAAATCGACCCCAGGACTTATTCTTTGTAAGCCCAGTACTTATTCTATCGGTCTCTTTTGCCGAACTGTTAAGTGACGGGGACGTAAACACACCAGCATCGGTTGTCAAGCAATGCTAGGGGGACAAACACAGACACACAAACACATACACATATATATATACATATATACGACAGGCTTCTTTCAGTTTCTGTCTTCCAAATCCACTCACAAGGCATTGGTCGGCCCGGGGCTATAGCAGAAGACACTTGCTCAAGATGCCACGCAGTGGGACTGAACCCGGAACCATGTGGTTGGTTAGCAAGCTACTTACCACACAGCCAAGTGTGATCATTGTGATTTATTTAGTGTTCTTCGTAGTTTATTTCAGTTTATGGTGGAGGGATTAGGAGCCTAGGCTCTAATGAAGGATCTAATGTATTGTTTGTACACCATTACTGTTGTTTCTCTTAGTTGACCAGTTGACCAAATGCTTGCATACTGTTTTGCATTCTTTTACTGTGTGTCCTATGCATGTTATGAATGTTGTGGAGTTGTATGTAATTCCTAATAGTTTTGTCTCCTCTGTATGTGTGTGTGTGTGTGTGTGTGTATGTGTGTGAGAATGAGAGAGAGAGTTGTCAATAAATGTAATGGTTGATTGTATTTGATGTTCTCTGGTGTTGCTGGTAAAGAAAAGTCAGTAGATTTATGAAGTGCTGCTTTGCAAGTCAGTTGTTTCAGAGCAAGTTTTTGAGGTGATTGATGTAGGGTTATTGTGTGGCTGCATTTGTAGAACAGTAAGGAAAAGTGAATGTGATGCAATGTTTACATGTGACCGTGTATATTCTGAGAAGTATTGAAAGGTTGTGTCGGTATAAGTTGAAAGAAATGATTGGAAAGACATCTTTGTGTTACTCCATTTAGTAAATACAAGCTTTAGAAGTGTTATTTTAGTACAAAACAAGTTGGAAGTGTTATTTTAGTACAAAACAAGTTGGAAGTGTTATTTTAGTACAAAACATAAGCTTAGTAACCAAGCAAGTAGTTTGTTAGCAAATGTTATGTTTTCTAAGGAGTTGATGAATATTTTGTATATTGTTGGACAAAAATGGGGTGAAGTTGAAACCTTTACTGATGCTGATGGTAGCTAGAATGGTTTGCGTTGGAGGTTTTCTTGTTGAAGTGTTATATTATGTGAATTTTATAGTACAGGTACAGATAGTTGTAGATGTTGGTGAGTCCAGTGATTCCTTTAGGCGTCAGATCAGTAGTTCCCAAACACTTTCAGGCTGCTGCCCCCTTGGCAGCCAGGCCACATTCCTAGCATCCTCGCCCACCTCAAATGTAGACTGCTTTCAAAACAACTGTATTTCATAAATAAAACTTAAACCTACACCTATCACCCCGTTTTGGGTACCCCATTATCATCCCACTTTTCTTCAATGCACCCCTGGATCTTTCCACTGCCCACTTTGGGACCCGCTGCTTTAGAGGATTTAGGTTTACATTTGTGATTTTCTCTAGCCCTGATGTTCTTGAGACTTCAGGTTTCCCCATAACTTTTCTTGTGTTTGATGGAAAGGTTGCTTCAAAATCATTATCTAGGTAAGGGAATGTATTTTTTTGTATTGTGTTCCCCATCTTTTATGTGTAGTTTTTGGTGATAGATTTTTGAGAAATTGCTAAATGCATTTACTAAGTGATGAAGTCTGAGTATTCTATTTAAGGTTGTTGTGATGTGAGAAGTGGTGTGGCCATTGGTGTTATTGCTGTTGTTGTTATCATCATTGTTGATAATGCTAAATATTCTATAGAGTGTTCTAGCTTGTCTATTACAGATAACATTCCCAGTTCTAAATATTTCTCACATTTAGGATTATATGTATATCTTGTCCACATATAAAGGAAACCTCAGCAATAGATAACAGTAAATTCAGTGAGTTTTGTATCCAACATAAACCACAAAGCAAACTTTTGGTTAACATCTACTCCTAGAGCTTCCTTGGATTTGGTGGCGATTTTTTTTCATCCGTCTTCCCTTCTTTGGATCTTTCCCTTTTCTATGTTTCTGACGAAGACCTCCGCTCGAAATGTTAAATCCTCCTTTCTTTCCTGTCCTGAGTGTCCAATAACTCTCTACTTGTTCCACGTCCTTGTGTGTTTTCATGTTTGGATAGGATATACATATAATTTCAAATGACCTAGTTTATTTAGATGTGGGAAAAATGTAAAAGATTTTCTGGAAATGTTGTAGAGCGGGAAATAGATGCACATTCCAATTGTTTAACCCCTTTGATAATAAATCTAACCAGGATGGTCCTGGTTCATTTAATAAACTGCCCATCAGACACTGCTTATATTGATCATATTTCATCATGATTGTCATCATTATCATAGTTTATACATCTGCTTTTCCATATTGGCATGGGTTGGATCTGACTTTTTGAGATACAGTTTTATAATTGGATGTCCTTTCTGAGACCAATCCTTTTAGATGCCTCTTACATCATCTTGGGATATTGTGTTTGAATTAAAAAAACCTGGGATGCACACAGATAACACTGTTCATAATTAAACTATCAAAATGCAAATACATTATTAAATTGTATTAGTTATATTATATTGGAAATTAATCTCAAAAGAAAAGGGCAGAATATTCTTATGAGAAATAGTGTCATGAAAAGGTCAATGCTTCAGAACTACAGTTAAAGTAAACCCTGTGAGACTTTGGACCCTCTAGAGATATATACTTTATCTTTTAGAATTGGGACAAGTCATATGTTGCATGTATAAAAATTACATTTTACTTTACCAATGAAAGAACCTCTACACAATCACTCAACTTGATACCAACGAGATCACACCCTCTACTCAGTTTAAAAAGAAAACACAAGTTGGATATTGTAGTTCTGGATACACTCATTGTGTTGTGAAGTAGGGTGAGATAGGTTCACCATAGCCGGAATGCCTTTGATCATAAATCAGGTGCAGAGCTGACCTGGGTCAAACAGTAGCATTGTTAATTATTTGTTTGTTCATTCTTACATCTGTTTCTTCATGCTTGCATGAGTTAGATGAATATATATCAACTCAATGGGATCATTGAGATTTGTGATGTTATATACCTTTAACATTTAAGCAGTCTTTTGATCAAAGTTAGTCCACCTATGACCAACCTATATGTAATGGGTCACTTAACCCATTAAGATAGGTGTGATTAGAAAGAGATTTAGTTGATGTTTCTAGCAGTTCAAGCAATTGTGTTTGAGACTTCAGTGCTAACAGTGTTTAATATACTTTCTGAAGTATATCAAGCATTATTAGATATTAGATATGGTTTGAGAGACTCAGAGCACTTTTGATTCATACTTTTTATAATACTAGAATAATTTTCTATCTATTTTACTAATAAATACACCAAAATGTATATGGAGAAATATGAGAAGTTTTTGTGTAGGCAATAAACATTGTATTGACTTCGGTTACAGCTGTCAGTAGGATTATTGATATGAACAGAAAGGGAAAATAGACTAACAGGTTAATAGCTGGGGACATACTTAACATTATATTTCTGTACAATATCAAGAACAAAGTTTTATAGTTAAAACAGAGTAATGCCGGATCTGCAATAAAACAAGGAAGTTAAAAAAGGAAGAGAAGTATAGAAATAGTCATGCTTATTCTTGTTTTTAATTCTATGCATTAATATTTGTGATGAACTACTTGTGTAATATCAATTTCTTCAATTATCAGATACTAAACAGCTTTTGTTAATTACTAGTTGAGTGCTAAAACAGGCAGAATAAACAAAATTGAATAGCCATTGGAAATGATATAATCAACCTATAAGATCTGCAGTAGCAATTAGACCAGTGGTTCTTAATCAGTAGTGTATTGCAGCACATGGTTGTATAGCAAGTTGTATACAGGTGCACCGTGTATTTCTTAAAACATAATTTAAGGCTGTAAGAAATCTATATTAATGTTTGAACATCTTGAAAAGAGTGTTATCCATAAATCTATTAAATGCAAGAATGATTAATGAAACATGACAAGTAATAGTTTTGTATATATTAAGATGAGTTTTAATTTTAAAAGAGTTTTTGTGAAGTGCATTAGTAATATTTCTTTTTATTTGATCTTGAAGTATGCTAGTGATCTTTATTATTTAACTTCAAGTGCAATACAGAGTCAAAAAGACTAAAAACCACTGTGTTAGATTTTACATTGCCGAGGAGTTTAGATTTCAGACCAGAAGGTTGCCTAGAAGCAGACAAATCTGGAAAAGAAGGATCTGGAAGCTTAAGGATCCTTTATATGGTCAGAGATTTAGGGACATCCTAATTGAGAAATTTGGTGAAAAGGAGGAGGAACTACAGACTTGTAACATAGAAGGCAACTGGGAATTCCTGCAGGACAGCTTGCTGAGTGCCACAGACCAAATCTGTGGCTGGTGCAAAGTCCCAACCTGAACTAGGGTGACATGGAGGTGGAACGATACTGCAGACAAGGTCATGAGAGCAAAGGAACAGGCCTGGAAGGACTGGAAGAGTGGTGGTAGCAGGGAATTATATCAGGTAGCCAGGTGGGAGGCTAGAAGACAGGTGTATTTAGCCAGGAGAGAAGCAGAGAGGAGGAAGTTTACCAATGTTCTGTGTTGTGAGGACCAGAGGCTTGAAGTGTTTCAGATAGCAAGACAGAAAATTGTGATGTGGTAGGAGAGCAATGTGTTTTGCATGGATGATGGGTCACTAGCAGTGTGGGTTATGGTCTAGTCACCCACATAGTCTATCAGGTTGTACACGAAGGAGTCATACCTAATGACTGGTGTAGCAGTACCAGAGTCAGCTGCTACAAATGCAAAGGTGATGCCTTTGACAGAAATAATTACAGTTATCAAATTGTTATATCAGGTGATGAAAGTTACAGAGAGGGTCATAGCCCAACTAATTAGGCAGAGGATTCATCTAGATGAGGTGCAGTTTGATTTTGTGCAGGGAGAAGTACCACAGATACTATATTTCTGGTAAGGCAGCTGCAGGAGAAGTACCTAGCCAAAGATAAACCTCTGTACTTGGCTTCTGTTGACATGGAGAAAGCCTTTGACAGGGTCTCCCAATCCCTTATCTGGTGGTCAATGTGGAAACTAGGGATAGACGAGTGGTTGGTGAGAGCTGTACAAGCCATGTACAGGGATGTTGTTGGTAAGGTGAGGGTTGGCAACAAGTATAATGATTAATTCAGAGTACAAGTAGAGGTTCACCAAGGATCAGTCCTCAGCCTCCTCTTGTTCATCATAGTCCTCTTGGCAATAACAGAGGAATTCAAGTCAGGCTGCCCCTGGAAACTACTCTATGCTGATGATCTTGTTCTTACAGCTGAATCACTACTAGAACTAGAGAAGACGTTTCAGGTGTGGAAGCAAGGTCTAGAATTAAAGGGCCTTAGAGTTAACCTAGCAGAAACCAAAGTCTTAGTAAATAGGAAAGCAGACAGATCAAAAATCCCTTCAGGCAGAAAGATGCACAGGTACAATAAACACTGAAAATGTATAGAAAATAGACTCTATCAAATGCCAGGGGAGTAAGCTAGAGGTAGTTCATAGCATCCATTATCTAGGTGACAAAATCAGTAGCAAAGGTGGATGCTCCAAGAGTGTAGCTAAGAATAGGCTGGGCAAAGTTCAGAGAGCTTCTACCTCTGTTGATAGAAAAAGGCATTTCCCTCAGAGTGAAAGGCAGATTATGTGATGCCTGTGTGCAAACAGCAGTGCTACACAGCAGTAAAATATGGGCTGTGACTGCAAGGACATGCAAAGGCTTGAAAGAAATGAAGCTGGCATGCTTTGCTGGATGTGCAATGTCAGTGTGCATGTACAACAGAGTGTAAGCGTCTTGAGAGAAAAGTTGGGCATAAGAGGCATTAGATGTATTGTGAAAGAGAGAAAACTGTTCTGCTATAGTCATGTGATGCATATAGATAAAGAAGTGCCAATCTGTAACTGTGGAGAGAGCCTATGGAAGAAGTAGACCCAGGAAGACATGAGACGAGGTGCTGAAGCAGGAGCTTTGAATGTTGGGCCTCATAGAGGAAATGACTAGTGAGACCTTTGACGATATGGCATGCTTGAGAAGACCTGTCAGGCAAAGTGAAATCGTAGTTATAGCCGATGCTGGTGTCACATAACTGGCACATAAAAAGTACCTTTCTAGTGTTGGGCCTCACAAAGGTCATGTAGCCAATGCTGGTGTTGTGTAGCTAGCACCTGTACCGGTGACAGGTAAAATCACCCATTACATTCTTGGAGTGGTTGGTGTTAGGAAGAGCATCCAGCTGTAGAAATCATGCCAAATCAGACTGGAGTCTGTTGCAGCCCCTCAGCTTACCAGCCCTGGTCAAACCGTCAAACCTATGCCAGCATGGTCAACAGATATTAAATGATGATGATAATGATGATAATGATTATGATCTACACTTGTCAGCATACTGCTAAAGACCAGACTCATTACTTATTGCATTTGAGATTTGATTAAAATTTGGGGTTGTTCCCCTGTCTTTTTCTTTTTCTTTTTAGATTTAGCCAAATTAGGCATTTGCATATTGGTTGTTCTCATTGCTAAAGGAATGATTTCAAATATTACAGTTTCTTGGCTTGATACATCAAAGATGGTAGTGCCTACTTTATTGTAGACTAGAATGTGTTGTACTTTCTACAGAATAGCAGCATTTTTGGTAAAGATTATTTTACAAATCTCAACCAATAGCCTTATTAGTAATGGGCTAATGAGGAACTAATTGGATAACCATAATTAAGAGACAAATATGGAGATCTTGTAGCTTCTTCTATATCAGCTGTGAAGAAAACTAAAATAATAACAGTGAGCAGGTGTCCTATTTTTATGATATTTCTACTAATATTTAGGATTAAAAAAAAAAAACATAAATATATTACTGACTTCATGGATTTTGAGAAAACATGAAATAATTCTTTTTTTGAAATAGGGATCTCAAAGTACATGTAAAGCTATAAACTGGGGCATGTAAATATTGGGCTGAAAAATCCTTTTGGATTGTAAAAGTCATAGGCAATGGTATTATTTATAGCTCTATGTATGCTTCAAGATTCACTGTTCCAAAAAAGAATTATTTCACATTTCTGGTTAAAATAAAGTTTCTAAAATGGATAGAGGAATTCCAAAGATTGCTTTGGTTCAATGGTAGAATGCCTGATATATCTACAGATGTGGATTCATGTGCCCTGGAAACCATCAACTTTATCTATTTAAAAGGGTTGTCCAACCCAATATTTATAAGCTGCTATTTATAGCTTTCTGCATGCTTCAAGGTTCATTATTCCAAAAAGAAAAAAGTATCATTGCAAATATATTAAACAAAAAAAGAAAAAAAAAGAAAAGTAATAAACAGCAGGATTTTTTCATGATTTTAAAAAATTTCTTCAAGTAAAATACAGACTCTTTCTCCATTTTATTTTAATTTGGCTGCTATTATTTGAAGTATTCCATTGAATTCTATTTTGGAGATATATCAATTTTGGTTCATCCTCAAATCCATCAATTTTGTTTTGTCTGTTAAGTTTTAAATTACTTTTATGAAAGTGTGAACCTGAACTTGAAATTCATTTGAACTTAGATGTGGTTAAACATTTTGACAATGAAACTAAATATTTAACTTACAACTCACAATAATTATACATTCTATATTATACATTTATAATTACACATTTTTAATTATACATTTTATAATTATAATTATACATTTTAAAACAGTTGTCTATAATAATGATGGTATTCCTAATAATCTAAATAAGACCACTTTCTTTTCAGGAAAATATGGGAATAGCATTGCTACCCTTGTGGAGGCATGTGGTTTAGTTGTTAGGGTGTTGGACTCATGATTGTAAGATTGGGTTTTGATTCCTGGGCCAGGTAATGCATTGTGTTTTGAGCAGAAGACTTCGTTTCACATGGCTCTATTCCACTCAGCTGGCAAAAATGAGTATTCCTGCAATAGGCATAAGAGTGGCTGTATGGTAAGTAGCTTGCTTACCAACCACATGCTTCCAGGTTCAGTCCCACTGTGTAGCACCTTGGGCAAGTGTCTTCTACTATAGCCCCGGGCTGACCAAAGCCCTGTGAGTGGATTTGGTAGATGGAAACTGAAAGAAGCCCGTCATATATATGTATATATATGTGTGTGTATACGTTTGTTGTCTGTGTTTGTCCCCCCAACATCGCTTGACAACCGATGTGGGTGTGTTTATGTCCCTGTAACTTAGCGGTTCGGCAAAAGAGACAGATAGAATAAGCACTAGGCTTACAAAGAATAAGTCCTGGGGTCGATTTGCTCGACTAAAGGTGGTGCTCCAGCATGGCCACAGTCAAATTACTGAAACAAGTAAAAGAGAGTAAAGACTGGCATCCCATCCAGTGGGGAATATATACACCACAGAAACTAGGAAACCAGCCCTACGAGTCTATATCACTGACGAAGGAGCTTTATCCTTTATTGTTACCCTTATTTTATACAATCCTGGTATGAGTGAATGGCTACACTGCTGAAACATAGCCTTCTCTGAAGCAGAAACTGAATTAGTCCTGATTTTTTAAATAAAAATAAATAAGAACAATTATTATTAAAAACTTCATAATATTTGATTAAATGGATTAGATTAGACTTGTTTTCAAGTTAGGGTTCTGAGCTTTCATTTATATAAATTAAATCTGTACTTGGTGTACAGAAAAGTATATAACCTACTCCAGATACACTGATTTTCTTTTTTTCAGAAAAATCACCCAACCTAAACTGGCAATAAAAATGTATATAAATAGAATCATTCATAAATTGTTTGACTCCTGATATAAAAGGTTTATTCAGTGGTTACATATTCTATATAATCACAACATAAGGTTTTATGCAGTATATCCTTCTACTGAATAGCCAACATAAATTAGAGGGAGTGGAATAAAAGTGATCATACAGATAGAAAATAAAACCTGTTATTGAGCATACCAGTTACTGAAAGGACTAGAAAAATTAGTTATTAATGCCAAATTAAATACTTTCTGAAAAGTCCCTGGTTGACTACATTATTTAACTGTTAGACACCACATTCAAACACCAGCTACTACTACTTGACAATTTCATTTGCTTCTGTTCTATTTTCTGTTCTGTTCATTTGCTTCTGTTCTTGAAGTGGTAACTGGTGGAACTTTGGAAACAGCAGTGGCATAGTTTAACTCTATTCCTGTTTGCCACTCTCTGTTTGTTTCTCTCTGCCTCTTCTAAACAGAAAAACCTCAAATGGCCTTTACTACTACTGGTGCAGCAAGTGAACCTTCCATCCTGCATTGCCTGTCTGATTAACCTTTCTGTTCTCTCAATGAAATACAATGTTGTTAGGATCTAGATGCCCATGCAGACTCACACTCCATGACACTACATGTTGTGGATCATCAATGCACTCACTACATGTTCATACTGTTGGACAAATATGAGATGAAGCCACGAGATGACATCCATACTAAGTACCTTTCTTTCGCTAATAGTTTTAAGTGGCAATGTTGCAGTAAGCAGACACAGACATGTTGGCTCTCCAATCTATTGATTCATTAGAAAACTGAAGATGGGAGAGCAGGAGGGAGGGAGGGAGATCTGGACCAACACAATACTGGGGCTCATTTTCAGTTATGTAGACAGGAGGAATGTGGAATGAAACACCTTGCTCAAGAGCACAACACATCACCTAGTCCAGGAATTGAGACCACAACCTTGTGATTGTGAGCCCAGCACCTTTAGCACTAGGTCACACTCCTTTCGATGTGTATTTTAGTAAAACAGAGTTATGTAATTTTCCTTTTTGTTGTTCCCTAGCAAGGACCACTTTCTTTTATAGATCTCTTCCACAAACTTTTCCCCTGATACATGATCCTTGTTCAGTGTTTCTCCCTGGTTTAAAATGTTAGTGTAGCTGTTGTTGTTGTATTTGATATTATAGTTAAAAAGCTATTAGTACTTTTTTTTATTCAAATTTGTTAAGTGTTCCCAACTGTGGCTATTTGTTTAATTATCATTTTTTTTTGTTTGCCCCTTTTTTAAAAAAAAATTTGTTTTTGTTTTCAAACTTTTCTTTTAGGGTGTACCTTGCTTGTGGCTAATATTTCTTCCTATTCTTCAAGAGGGAGTTATATTAAATTACAAGTAAATGACATACACAAAAATATATAAATTATAATAAAATGTCCAAGGATGAACCATATTTTTTATCACCTGAAGGTAAATGGTGTGGCTGTTCACATGTTCTTAAGTTCTTCATTGGCAAAATGCAACAAAGAAAAATCTTTGCTTTCCATCAAATTAAACAAGGGAAATCCAATTCTTGCCTGGAGCTGTTGTTATACATGTCCTTTTATTGCAAACAAAAACAATAATAAAAATGAAAATATTAATAATAATTTTTTTATATTTGTCACATGAGCCATTCTCTTAATACAAAACATGATATAAAAGGGATTACAGTAGGTGTGGAGATTTACACACACGACCGCAATGGTGAAACACATATAGGGAACAAATGATATAAACTTGTGTTTATCATAATTTCTCCTATGTATATATTATTTAGCTTTTATTTGTTTCAGTCATTGGACTGCAGCCATGCTGGGCACTGCTTTGAAGAGTTCTTAGTCAAACAAAGTGACTCTTGTGCGTATTATTTTTTTTATACCCGATATTTATTCTATCAATCTCAACTGCCGAATTACCAAGTAATGGGGGCTTAAACAAATTAGCATCAGTTACCAAGCAGGCACCGGGGATAAACTTAACACAAGTGCAAAGACATATGCACATAGATCTACATACATACATGCATGCATGCATGCATAAATGACATACATACATACATACCTACATACATACATACATAACTACATACATACATACCTACATACATACCTACATACATACCTACATACATACATACATACCTTCATACATACCTACATACATACATACATACCTTCATACATACATACATACCTACATACATACATACCTACATACATGGAAACATACATACATACATACATACATAGATACATAGATACATACATACATACATAGGCTTTCAGTTTCCACTCATAAGGCTTTGGTCAGCCCAAGGTTATAGTAGAAGGTATTTACCCAAGGTATCATGCAAAGGGGTTAAACCCAAGACTACATGATTTAAAAGCAAACCATATGGCTATCCCTGTGATTATATATATATATATAATTATTATTTGAGGGAATAAAATCCAAACTTACAAGGAAAAAATTCAATTCAGAAATACTAAATCATTTCTTAAATATAGCCACGAAACATGTGCTGTTATTCTACCTATTATATACGTTTTTATTATTATTTTTTGAAATTTACTTAATCATTGACATTTTATTGTTATTTTAATTTTAATATTTCTATTATATGTAATTTTCTAGATGGTGTAATTTAATTGTTCATTTTGAATTGATAAAAGGTGGTTTTTTTCTAATTTTATATATGACCCAGTGGTTAGGGCAGCGGACTCGCGGTCGGAGGATCGCGGTTTCGATTCCCAGACCGGGTGTTGTGTGTGTTTATTGAGCGAAAACACCTAAAAGCTCCACGAGGCTCCGGCAGGGGGTGGTGATCCCTGCTGTACTCATTCACCATTCTTTCTCACTCTTTCTTCTGTTGGCCTGCTCGGGGTGGCGTCGTTCGAAGGCTAAAACAATGCGAACGCATTGTGACCAGCGATGTGTAGCAACATTTGATGGTCTGGTCGGTCACGTGATCACGTGATATAGTGAAATATAGGCTGTGACAGGCAAGGACATGCATAGGCTTGAAAGAAATGAAGCCAGTATGCTTTGCTGGATGTGCAATGTCAGTGTGCATGTTTGACAGAGTGTAAGCATCTTGAGAGAAAAGTTAGTCTTAAGAGACATCAGATGTGGGGTGCAAGAGAGACGACTGCACTGGTATGGTCATGTGATGCCTATGGATAAGGACAGTTGTGTAAAAAAGTGCTGATCTCTAACTGTGGTAGAGGTAGACCCAGGAAGACATGGAATGAGGTGGTGAAGCACAATCTTCAAACTTTGAGAGTCACAGCAGTAATGACTAGTAACTAAGATGTGCTTTGGTGATGTTTTACCAGGTGCTTGTGAACGACGGATTTTGATAGGTTGAGGCTTTCTGCCAATTCTCGGGTTGTGCAATGTGGGTTATTCTCAATTAATGACTTGATTTGGTCATCATCTGTAGTGGATGATCTGCCTGATCACTCTTTATCAATAAGGCTACAATCTCCAGCTCGGAACCTTGTGAACCATTTCCGTACAATTTTTTTGGATAAAGAAACATCACCGTAAACTGTGTATATTTCTTTGGTTGCTTGTGAGGCATTTTTCCCTTTACAGAAAAAGAAAAGCATCAAGTGCCAAAAATGAACTTTCTTATCTTCCATTCCAAAAGGTTACAGAATTAACACAGGTTATAGGAACATAAACCTGCTTCCACGAAAAGATAGCTTAAACAGTGCTCTAAGTGGAGGTGTAGTCAAATCCTATTTTATGGACTCAACCATGTTCTAAAATAAGTCGAACTACTATAAATCAGCATGAACTTTCCAGACAACCCAATAATATGGCAGCCCTTTTACCTTTCCTCAGAATAACTACATCTATTTTAATTTCTACATTTTTCTCTTGGAGTAACTCATACGTAGCTATTGGGGTTGACTAGTTTGGCTGACTACCTACCTGCCAACCTACAACTTCATGCAAATATAATTATTATCTTAACATCTATTCTAATTTCATGTTTTCTTTTTCACAAATTCAGAAGGCTAATAGTGGATCCATTTTAATAATTTAGAACTTCCTCAGTCGAAATCTTGGCCACACCTATGAATAAGGCAATATTGCCTCTAAACTTTTATTGGGATGAACGCCGTTGTTATGTTAGTCATTGTTGAATAAATGTCACATGTAAATAATGATAAGTAACCTAAAATGGAATGAGAAGAAAATGGAATAAGTTTTAAGCTGCAGTAAGGAATTATAACAGAAGGAAATTCAAAGAACCAGGAAGTAAATGAGTTCCAGGTCAATTATCTACACAGTAATTTCTATTATTAGCCTGAGTTCACTCGATTTTGAGAATGGATGCTTTAATTACATTCACTGCCAGTACTTTATTCTTTTCTACTCTAGGCACAAGGACTGAAATTTTTGGGGAGGGAGCCAGTCAATTAGATCGATCCCAGTACATAACTGGTACTTAATTTATCGACCCTGAAAAGATGAAAAGCAAAGTCGACCTTGGCAGAATTTGAACTCAGAACGTAAAGACAGATGAAATACCTATTTCTTTACTACCCACAAGGGGCTAAACACAGAGGGGACAAACAAGGACAAACAAACGGGTCAAGTCGATTACATCGTCCCCAGTGCATAACTGGTACTTAATTTATTGACCCCGAAAGGATGAAAGGCAAAGTCAACCTCGGCGGAATTTGAACTTAGAACGTAATGGCAGACGAAATACGGCTATGCATTTCACCGGGCATGCTAACGTTTCTGCTAGCTTGCCACCTTCTGCCAGTACTTTATTGAAAGATTTAAAGACAAGATTTGAACTCAGAATGTGAAGGGACATAACTAAATACTGCAAGGCATTATGTTGAGTAGTCTACCAAAAACCCTTCACCATTTGCCTGTGTATACTTAGAAGAAATATTTTAGATTCTTTAACCCTTTAGCATTCAAACTGGCCATATCTAGCCTAAATATTCCATCTGTTTTGTGTTCAAACTGACCAGGTCCAGATTCTTGCACTTACCCCACAATGTCATTCTAAAAGTAAAACAATTGCATCATCAAAATCTTGAAGCTACAAGATAATACATCATCATCATCATCATTTAACGTCTGCTTTCCATGCTAGCATGGGTTGGATGATTTTGACTAAGGGCTGGCGAACCAGATGGCTGCACCGGGCTCTTAATCTTGATCTGGCAGTTTCTACAGCTGGATGCCCTTCCCAACGCCAACCACTCTGAGAGTGTAGTGGGTGCATTTTACATGCCACCAGCAAGGGGGCCAGTCAGGCGGTACTGGCAACGACCTCGCTTGAATACATGATTAATTCAAAATAATGTAAATAATGTAAATAAATAAGCATTACATTTGTCAAAGTAATCTGAATGCTAAAGGGTTAATCTAAGATTTTCTTGTGTAAATAAGTAGATTCTGTCATACTGTAGGCTGTGCATTATGACTCAGGCATAACAATGTTGCAAGTGATACTTCATTATACTGTAGGATGTGAATTATAAAATTTTTTACCCTGTTCTAGGAAATGTAGGTTATATTTCAGTTAATGGACACACTGCACATGGGATGACACTATATCGTAGGATGTAGATTATGGCTCATTTAATGACATTCCACTGATAAGATTATATTATACTCTAGGACAGTAATCCAACCTTTTCTGCACCATTAACTGGTTTCACGCAAGACAATTTTCCACAAACCTAGGGATTGTGCCCACATGAAAACACAAAGTACATAATATACAATCTGATTATTACATTTATGATATATATTTATAAAGATTCAAGCGAGGTCGTTGCCAGCACCGCCTGACTGGCCCCTGTGCTGGTGGCACGTAAAAGCACCCACTACACTCTCGGAGTGGTTGGCATTAGGAAGGGCATCCAGCTGTAGAAACTCTGCCAAATCAAAATTGGAGCCTGGTGCAGCCATCTGGTTCGCCAGCCCTCAGTCAAATCGTCCAACCCATGCTAGCATGGAAAGCGGACGTTAAACGATGATGATGATGATTTAATACATATATATTACATTTATAATACATATATAATGCCAAAACACCTGGCAGGCTGTAATAGTCAATAGGATAGAAATAAAATTTTAAAATTTATTCTTCCTATGTGGCCCAGTACCAAAGGATCTATGGCCTGGTACTGGTCTATTAGCCTGGTGGTGGAGGACCTCTGCTCTAGGATATAAATTATGACATGTTACAGATGATACTATATTACTATACAGTGTATTATAATTGGTTTTTGACACATTACAGGTGATACTAGTGTGTATTGTAGGACGTAGATTAAGATTTAGTTGAACATGTTACAGGTGATACTACAGTATATTACAGAGTATAAGCTATGATTTGTTATAATTGATACTATTCTGTAGATTATGAATGATTCATGTTATGTTACAGGTGATACTAAATATATTGCATGATTATGACTCAGTTATAGATGATTCTGATGTGTACTGCTAGATGAAGATTATAACATGTTATAGCTGATACTACAGAATACTGTAGGAAATAGATTATGACTCCTCTGACATGATATATTATAAATACCACCCACCAACAAAGCTACAACTTTAAGGCAAGTATAATTATTATGATGTAGATTATGATACAGTTATGATATATTACAAATTTAATTTAATGGTAGCTTCTCAAGTCCCAGACTGATGGTTCTGCAATTTCTTGCTGAACATCCTGCACAGATGATTTGTTTACAATGATCGAATATTTGTGCTGCACTCTCCCTCCGTCAAATTGACATTGCCTGTACAAGTGCACAGTGTGTGATATGTCATATGTTGAAGTCTTCAACATATGATGACTTAAAGCGGCGAGCTGGCAGAAACGTTAGCACGTCGGGTGAAATGCGTAGCTGTATTTCGTCTGCCGTTACGTTCTGAGTTCAAATTCCGCCGAGGTCGACTTTGCCTTTCATCCTTTCGGGGTCGATAAATTAAGTACCAGTTACGCACTGGGGTCGAGGTAATTGACTTAATCCATTTGTCTGTCCTTGTTTGTCTCCTCTATGTTTAGCCCCTTGTGGGTAGTAAAGAAATATATATGTTGAAGTCATCACAGAACAACATGAGATAAAATGATTTGCTCAAGAACATAACACACACTGTAGGCCCTGGGAATTGAACCTGTGATCTAAAAATCACAAGTGCAACACCTGAACCACTAGGTCATGTGCCCTCACTATATTACAGATAGTACAACAGTATATTATTGGATATAGATTATGACTCAGTTATATGTTACAGTTAATACTGCCGTATATTATAGGAAGTAGATTATGAATGAGTTAGTGGAGTTATTAGCATATTGCAAGTATCTTACTGCTTCTAACTTTATTACTTTGATTTCTCAAAAGGCAGTGAAATGATGGAAATAGTAGATCAATGGACAATTAATGGATATTTATTAATCATGTTCTGGATCAATAGATATTTGTTAATCATGTTATGCTTCTTCATGTTGTGAGTTCTAATTCTGCTGGGTCATATTTGCTTGTCATATCTATGAAATCAAAACTAATACCAGTAATGTACAAAGAATGAGTTGATCAACTGCAAGTCACCTCACTATCGATAATTTCCCTGTAGGTTTCACCTAACAACAACCTTATCAATATAACCAGTCTTGAAGGTCCTGTAGAGTCATGGAACAGACCTCAAAACTAAGCAATAAAAAATACAAAACTACAAATTTCATTTAAAAACCAGTAAAAAATGTGAGTCACTAGGTTGTTTTATTTTAATTGGTTTTCAAAGTTGCTTCATATATCTGCATAAAATACTCTATTTTAAACAAGAATGTAATTATTCACACACATATTTACACACACAAGCACACAGACATTTGTAGCTCCACTGACTAATATGCAAATTCACTTGTTAGACAAAACAATATACAAATAACTCTTCATGGCTTTTCGTTTTGGGATTTAGTTTGCAAGATTCTTTATATGAGTTCGTGTGTTGAAGCATATTCTGTTGTGTCTGGGGAGAGTCATTTTCTTTTTGTGCCTTACAATGTAACTCACTCACCGGTAAAATTTCCACTTTTTTCTTTTTTTTATTTTTTAATTAAAAAAAATTTTTTTTTTAATTTTAATTTTTAAATGGAAATTTTACCAGTGAGTGTCTTACATTGTAAGGCACAAAAAGAAAATGACTCTCTCCAGACACAACAGAATATTCATGGCTTTGTTATACACTGAATTCCAGCCTGTATAGATAGACATCACTGTATTGACCAGATTATCACTGTATTGACCAGATTATCATCGTGTTGGCCAGATTATCAGATGTTGCTATACAATGCTAGCCATAATGTGCTTCCTCGCATTGTTGTAGGTTTTGAATGATATTAACCCACTGGCTAGGCAGGTAGATAAACATTTTCTCTGACTGGACCACCAACTCATCACAAGATGGGCTTTGATCATGTCTTATGGTATTGAAAATTATAAAAAGAACACTGGCTATAACTGTAATATCAATACCGTTTCCCATGGATATTTTATCTCGTTTTTAGTTATAAAATGATTTAGACAGGAACAAAGTGAAATGAAGTGTTTTACTGAAGAACACAATGCACTACTGGTTTGGGAATAGAAATCACGATTGTGAACGCAACACCCAAACCACTAGGCCATATGCCTATTATACAGTTAATATACTAAGAATATTTCCAAGAGTTTTCAAAAATTCACCTTGTGTCTTTTGAACACTCTCAAACATATTTCTCAAAGAAAAGGAGTTCTTCAATGCTACTGTTCTTTATAACCTAGTCTTAAGAGGAAAATCACAATTCTTGTTCTCTTTATGTCTTCCTAATAAAATATGAATAATTGGAAGAGTGGAAGAGTTTAGCATGGTTAATGGTCAATTTAAATTGCAACAAATCAATAGTTATGGTTAAAGGGAGGTGTAGGTGGGAATGCAGTTCCAAGGAAGAATCATTAGACAAAGAGGACTTCTCTAATTTAACAGCAATTTGGTGACTATAGTTCTTCGATTAAATCCTGTTATACATGTGTTAGTTCTTGCCTTCTCTAAAGATTATTGAATAAATTTTGGTTGCATGCTGTTATTAAGGGATAAAAAAGTTAAGTGATATAGGATTTGTTGATTGCTATCAAGACATTTTTATTAGCTCAATAATATTTGTGATACAGAATCAATCAACTGTTTCAGAGCAGAGTTACTCAGCTCTTATTTTTGTTTACTTATTTATTTATTTATATATTGTAATTTTTAAACAATGGCATTGTCACTAGCAGGTTTCTAACTGGTTCTCTGCATTTCTGATGGCAAGAATGGCAAGAGGAGATTTGTAACTAAGGGGACTTTGGAGAGAATAATTTTTTTTTGCCGACATATTTCCTCTTATTGATATACAGTGAATAATGCATACATACGTGGAGACACAATGGCCCAGTGGTTAGGGCAGCGGACTCACGGTCGTAGGATCGCGGTTTCGATTCCCAGACCGGGCGTTGTGAGTGTTTATTGAGCGAAAACACCTAAAGCTCCACGAGGCTCCGGCAGAGATGGTGGTGATCCCTGCTGTACTCTTTCACCACAACTTTCTCTCACTCTTACTTCCTGTTTCTGTTGTACCTGTATTTCAAAGGGCCGGCCTTGTCACACTCTGTGTCACGCTGAATATCCCCGAGAACTACGTTAAGGGTACACGTGTCTGTGGAGTGCTCAGCCACTTACACGTTAATTTTACGAGCAGGCTGTTCCGTTGATTCGGATCAACCGGAACCCTCGTCGTCGTAACCGACGGAGTGCTTCCAATGCATACATACACACATACATGCATTCATGTATACATATATGTATGAAGGTACATAGATACATAAGAACAAACATACAAACAAACAAACAAACTGGCTAACATACACTTTGTATATATAATCTGTAAGTGAGACAAACATGTTAATATCATAGAACAATTCATGTATAATTTTTTTTTTGTTAAATGGTTCTGGTTTCTGTTACAGGACTCAGTGACAGCCAGTTGAAGGATGAGGTATTAGAATGGATGTAAACAGTATCGAGAAAAAGAGTAGCAGCCAATCAATGTTTTTGAAACAAATTCCACATGGTATTTCATTTCAGAAGCACTGGTTGATCTGTTTTCTCACTGATGTTTACATCTTTCTTTAATCAATATCAGTAAAAGCTGTAAATGTTTATGAAAAGGAAATATATATATATAAATGTAAATATATATTTATATCCTTTGTTTTTTTTATCTTTTACTTGTTTCAGTCATTAGACTGTGGCCATGCTGAGGCACTGCTTTGAAGGGTTTTAGTCAAACAAATTGACCCCAGGACTTATTTTTTAAAGCCCTAATACTTATTCTAGTGGTCTATTTTCCCAAACCGATAAATTATGGGGACATAAACATACAAACACCAGTTGTCAAGTGGTGATGGAGAGACAAACAGACATAAACACACACACACACACACATAAATATACGATAGGCTTCTTTCAATCCACTTTGGTTGGCTCAAGGCTATATTAGAAGATACTCACCCAAGGGCCATGCACAGGGACTGAATCCAGAACCAAGTGGTTGGGAAGCAAGCTTCTTTATTTCATAAATTGGCTATGGAAGCCCTACGTAGATAGGATAGACAAGGACAGACAAACATAGAGGGTGAAGATGTTGCTTATTATGAATGAAAAAGGTTCGCATGATGAAATATAAATGTCATGCTGTTAAAAATTATATCTTTTTTTTAATTCCAATTTAAACTTGATGATCATTGCAAATTTTACAATGTGTAACTGAAGGAAAGGCATCCAACTGCCAGATTCGAACCTTTACTTTTCCTCCTTCTGGCCCCACTTACCTGGTTCCAGTCATTCACAGCTTGTTCACTACTTGCTTCCATCTTTTCGCGAACATATCCTGTGACAGGTATCTCTTCTCCATCTTGATCTTGCTATCAAGGTGGTAACAGTTGGCAAAGTGCTTGTAAAGTGCCTCACACATCTCATCTTGTTCTTTGACCAAACGTCCATTTTTGTCAATCAAAGACCTGATTATGGCATTGTTTCATGCTGGGTCTCTACCATACAGGCCCACCTGGCAACATTAAAAGTCCCTTGCAGCCCAATGCACATACTTTAGCCTGAACCCTGCATCCCTCATGTTTGGTTTTGAAGTGAAGGTCCAAGGCCATTTTTGCTGACAAAACTTGGGATGCAGAGCCCAATCTCAACGCCTCTTCTAAAGCCTTAAGTAGGTTCCCTTCTATCCTAGCCTTATCTAAACTTAGCTGACGGCTAAATCTAATAGACTCAAAATGTATGGCTCTTTATAGGACAAACCACCACCAGTTATTCACTACCGGTTATAGTCTTTGTTCAAGGTAAATGCTGCCTTTTACATTTCAGGCTTGATAAAATAATATCTGTCCAATATGATAAATTGATGGAATTGTGAGAGCATCAGTATTTTTTCTTGCTCTTTCCATTCTGCGTTCTTGGATGGTAGACATAAACCACTGCTTGGGTTAGCACAACTTATTGATCCTTTGAATCTTGTAGAAGAGACCACTCCATTGTAAGCTTTTATGCCTGATCTCCTGTTTTAGAATACTTCCTCACATCAATCTCAGAAGCACTGTAATGGCAGACGAGGATACCCTGTGGTATTTGAGCCTGCTCTTTGTGTTCTGAGGTTTTTGGGTGATAGACTTAGTTTATTGCCAAGTTTAGTATCACCACCTGATCCTTTGTGCCTTTAGCAGAGTTCACTCTATTGCAAGTATATGAGCCAAAGCTTTGATTTGGGGATAACTTCCTCCTTTCCTTCCACCAGACTCATAAACCTGAAAAGAACAAAGGGTTAAAGGAACTGTCCTTGGCACTGGTTGTCAAGTAATGGTGAGGATAAACACAGCTATTCTCCTGCATTCAAAATTTTCTTCATTTCTAAATATACATATAAGATAGAGTTCCACACATGACATGTACTGAGCTGAAAACTTCAATTAACTGAAGTTATCCTTACAATTTAAAGACAAGAGCCTATGTGAGAGTAGGATCAAAATCTAGAAACAACAAGCTAATACAATAAGTTTATCCAAGGACAACGGTAAGGTGCAGATCTTGCTCTCTAGAACGCAATGGTGAAATCAATGGATTAGTCAAGCTAACTGAAGGGAATATACCCAAAAGATTTAACAAAACCAAGACACATCCATAGCTTTTTATGATGTTTATTGACAAAAATTGGTTAGATAACTGATCCATCAGTGGGTATGAACTAAAATAGCTGACTGAGATTTGTTCAACTTAAAACATTCTTTTGTAAGCTTGCACATTATCCATAATAATGCATTCTCAGAATTCTTTGCTTTTTGTTACTCACTGTTATAGTATGCTTTTTCCAAGTCCAAAGTCAACCAAAACCTTCATACACATTTTATGTTTACATAATGTATTCTGTACACAAATAGACCCCCATACTTTTTTTAAAACTTGTTTTACATTCCAGCCTTATGTATAATGAGTTCAAATCTCCCTGAAGTCAACTTTACCTTTCATCCTTGTAAAATACAAGGGTCAATTCTTCTGTCTCTTAATTTAGTTTTGAATTGTGCCTATAAATCGAAGGGCCAGCCATGTCATATATCATCATTCTGATACATTAAGGGTAAATATGTCTGTGGAATATTCAGTCACTTATATGTGAATTTCATGAGTTAGAATTTAGTTGACTGAATAATTGAATGCTCATCATCAAAATGGATGAAGAATTCACTATCTATCCATCCATACACACACACTCCACTCAAACCCACACACCCAAGATAGATTTTAACCCAACAGAGACTATACAAAGTCAAGATTAATTTCAAAGCATTGCAATCCTACAATGGCTTAACTGGCCAAAATTTTGTAGTTACTGTCAATAATATTCTTGATTAGGACTAATAAACTTTACTCTGCAAAAGTGTAGAGTAACCCATCAGATAAATGTAAAATTGTTTTTATTATAACTGAACATAAAAACAAACGTTAACATAATATATATATGTTATATATTATGGAAGAGGTAGACCCAGGAAGACATGAGATGAGGTGGTGAAGCATAACCAATCAATGTTCGGCTTCACAGAGACAATGACAGGAGACTGAGACCTTTGGAGATATGTTGTGATTGAGAAGACCTGGCAACTAAAGTGAGATTGTAGCCATGGCTGATGCCGGTGTTGCATGTCAGGCCCATGTAAAAGTACCCTTGATGCGTTGGGTGATATGATATGCTTGAGAAGACCTGTTGAGTCAAGTAAAACCAAAATCATAGCTGTTTCCAGTGCTCCCTGATTGGTTCCCATGCCGCTGGCACGTAAAAAGCACCATTTGAGCATGGTCAATTCCAGGTCTGTCCAACTGGCTCCTGTGCCAGTGGCATCTAAAAAGGGACCAGCCAAACAGGGTTGATGCCAGTGCCCTCTGACTGGCTCCTGTGCCAGTGGCGTGTAAAAAACACTATCTGAATGTGATTGAAGCCAGTGCCCCTTGGTTTACTCCTGTGCTGGTGGCATGTAAAAAGCACCATCCAAACGTGGCCGATGCCAGTGCCCCTTGGCATCTTATCCTGTGCTCTAACAATCTCACGTACTGGTCCCCTGCTCTGGACTGGTATTTCATTTATCAATCTCAAAAGAGAGGAAGTGAAGTAGACTTTAGCAGGATTTCAACTAAGAATCCAAAGAGTCAAATTAAATACTACAAGGTATCTTATCTGACACTACAATGTTTTCCAATTCAAGGTCCATTCTTCTTGTTTGCTTATATCAGATATATAGTCAAAGCACTGACTGCCTACTGAATCATTGTCCACTCTCAGTGGTTAAATCTCTTACCAAGATGAACTAAAATCATTCTACCTGGGGTCAAGTGCATCTATCTAACAGAGAAGGAGGGAGGGAGAAAGAGAGAGATAGAGATAGAAATAGAGAGAGAGTGTGTGTGTGTGAGAGAGAGAGAGAGAGAGAGAGAGAAGAAGAAGATTATCTTCATTATCATCATCATTTTACATCTACATTCCACGGTGGTACCAGTATGGACTACCTGGCCTTATTTGCAATTACCATCCTCCTACTCATTTTGGAGGGCCATACATTGTTCATACATCTAATTTTTGGCATGGTTTCTATACTTTAATGACTTTCCTAATGTCAACAACTTTATAGAGTGTACTCAATGCATTTTGTCATGGCAGCAGCACGAGTGAGTTTGACTTTATGCCCTGCAAATATAATGAGTCCTCACTACCACAAAATATTTCTGTTTGCTTATAGCAGCATGACCAAGTGAGAAAGTAGTGACAATAAACCAGGGTGAATGGATGAGAGGAGCAAGAGTATGAGAGATGTTGAGTGATTGGAGTGTGAGAATGACAGATGAGGTAACAGAAAAGTGACAGTGCTGAAAGGAATAAGGATGTAAGAAAAACAGTAACAGCAGCTTTATGCTTTCTGGTGCAAGCAAAAGACATCTACTGATGGCTATAATAGAGTGTGATACTAAGAGAGAAAGATGGATGTCAATGACAAATGGCCTAGGGGAGAGGAGGTGAGCACAGAAGGGTATATCATATTATTAGAAATCCCTTCCGTAGATGTCTCGATGGAAGAGAAAGGTTGAGGGAATAGGATGGTGGTAGAATATGCATTGGTCCCTTCTTACATGAGTGGCATGGTGCAGTGAGAGGATAGAATGTGAGTGCTAGAGAGATGAAACAGGAGGACATATCCAATGACAATCCTAGTTACACAGGTGGCAACAAGATGCTATAAAAAGGACAGAAAGTGATTTGAAACAGCAATGAGTGATAAAAAGATGATAAGGTGAATGTTAGAAAAATGAAAGGGTCAAGAAGATATGAACAACAGATTTAGGCTTAACAGTAACACATTAGACAAGAAATGAATATATATATATATATATATATATATATATATATATATATATATAGGGCTATTAGAGAAAAGAGACAGGCTTGGAAGGTCTGGAAAAATGGGGGTAGCAGGGAATTGTATCAGACTGCCAAAAGAGAAGCTAGGAGACAGGTTTATTTAGCCAGAGGGGAAGCAGATAAGAAAAAAATTTGCCAATGTTCTGCGCCGTGAGGACCAAAGACTGGAGGTGTTTCGTGTTGCAAGACAGTGTGTGAGAGAGAATCGTGATGTGGTAGGAGAGAAGTGTGTTCGCATGGAAGATGGTTCACTTGCGCTAAATGAGGATGCGAAGAGAGAGGTTTGGAGATGCCACTATGAAAGGTTGCTGAATGAAGAAAATGAATGGGATAAAGAGAGTCTGCCGAATGTTGACCCAACAGAGGGACCAGCTATCCGAGTTGATAGTTCTGTGGTAGCTAAGGCAATTAGAAGCATGAAGACAGGGAAAGCCCCAGGCCCATCAGGAATCACTGCAGAGATGCTCAAAATGTCTGGTAGTGTCGGCTATAGCCTAGTCACCCATATAGTTAATCAGGTGATACACAAAGGGGTCATACCCAATGACTGGTGTAGCAGTATAATAGTCAACTGCTACAAAGGTAAAGGTGATGCCCTAGATACAAATAACTACAGAGGTATCAAGCTGTTGGACCAGGTGATGAAGGTTACGGAGAGGGTCATAGCCCAACTAATTAGAGAGAGAGTTAGTTTAGATGAGATGCAGTTTGGGTTTGTGCCAGGGAAAAGTACTACTGATGCTATATTCCTGGTAAGGCAGCTGCAGGAGAAATACCTAGCCAAAGATAAGCCCCTGTACCTGGCTTTTGTTGACATGGAGAAAGCCTTCGACAGGGTCCCCCGATCCCTTATCTGGTGGGCAATGAGAAAACTAGGGATAGATGAATGGTTAGTGAGAGCTGTGCGGGCCATGTATAGGGACGCCGCTAGTGGGGTGAGGGTTGGAAATGAGTACAGTGAAGAATTCCGGGTAGAGGTAGGGGTCCACCAAGGCTCAGTACTCAGCCCCCTCCTATTTATCATAGTCCTCCAGGCAATAACGGAGGAATTCAAGACAGGATGCCCTTGGGAGCTCCTCTATGCTGATGACCTTGCTCTAATTGCTGAGTCGCTATCAGAACTGGAGGAGAAGTTTCAGGTGTGGAAACAAGGATTAGAATCGAAGGGCCTCAGAGTCAATCTAGCTAAAACCAAAGTCGTAATCAGTAGGAAGGTAGACAAATCACAAACACCTTCAGGTAGATGGCCCTGCTCGATCTGTAGAAAAGGTGTAGGTAGAAACTCTATAAGATGCACCAAGTGTAAGCTATGGACACATAAGAGATGCAGCAATGTCAAAGGAAGGCTAACTAGGAAGATGGTTTTTGTATGTGGCAGATGCTCAGGAACAATAAACACTGAAAATGCTCTGAGACCAACTTCCGTCACTTTCCAGGGAGAAAAACTAGAAATAGTTGATAGTTTCTGTTACCTAGGTGACCAAGTCAGCAGCGGGGGCGGGTGTGCTGAAAGTGTAACTGCTAGAGTAAGAATAGCTTGGGCAAAGTTCAGAGAGCTCTTACCTCTGCTGGTGACAAAAGGCCTCTCGCACAGAGTGAAAGGCAGACTGTATGATGCGTGTGTACGAACAGCCATGCTACATGGCAGTGAAACATGGGCCGTGACTGCTGAGGATATGCGTAAGCTCGCTAGAAATGAAGCCAGTATGCTCCGATGGATGTGTAATGCCGGTACTCACACTCGGCAGAGTGTAAGTACCTTGAGAGAAAAGCTGGACCTAAGAAGCATCAGTTGTGGTGTGCAAGAGAGACGTTTGCGCTGGTATGGTCATGTGGCGAGAATGGATGAAGATAGTTGTGTGAAAAAGTGCCACACCCTAGCGGTTGAGGGAACCTGTGGAAGAGGCAGACCCAGGAAAACCTGGGACGAGGTGGTGAAGCACGACCTTCGAACTTTAGGTCTCACTGAGGAAATGACTAGAGACCGAGACCTCTGGAAGTGTGCTGTGCGCGAGAAGACCCGGCAGGACAAGTGAGTCCACAACCCGTGGCCTTCTACATGGGATGGAGCCAGCCTACGTATGCATACCTTCCCTTCTTGGGACACAAAACTCTACTTGTGAAGACGTGTTGAGGCAAGTGAGGATCAGAATCGAAATCGATCAATGGAAATTGCGGATGTGCTACCAGTGCCGGTGGCATGTCGAAACTCTGCTTGTGAAGACCCATTGAGGCAAGTGAGGATCAGAATCGAAATCGATCAATGGAAATTGCAGATGTGTTACCAGTGCCGGTGGCATGTAAGAGAACTTTCCGTTTCGCGACCGTTGCCAGCACCGCCCCGTTTCGTGTCCGTTGCCAGCCTCGCCTGGCCCTCGTGCCGGTGGCACATAAAAAGCACCATCCGTTCGTGGCCGTTTGCCAGCTCTGTCTGGCACCAGTGCGGGTGGCACGTAAAAAGCACCCACTACACTCACGGAGTGGTTGGCGTTAGGAAGGGCATCCAGCCGTAGAAACACTGCCAGATTTGACTGGGCCTGATGAAGCCTTCTGGCTTCACAGACCCCAGTAGAACCGTCCAACCCATGCTAGCATGGAAAACGGACGCTAAATGATGATGATGATGATATATTAGAAGGTTTGGAGATGTTGTACAGGTATTATATATTAAAAGAAATGAGGTATGCAGAAATCTGGATGGTTTTATATTTACAGATATTTATTAGTATGTTACATGTTTTTATAAATCATATATCATTTATTAGCATTTTCGTCCACTCTAGTGGAGTTTTCAAATTGAACTTTTGCAGGAATTTTGTCTCTTTTTATAGTATTACACACTCAATAATATTATAAAAAGAGACAAAATTCCTGCAAAAGTTCATTTTGACAACTCCACTAGAGTTGAAATTGTTGTGCTATCTTGTTAACAACTGATGAGGGATTTAACATATTTGTATATGTTGTGTTTGCATTTTTCCTGAAAAATTCTTTGCCATCCCCTTTCATTACCTGTGTGTTTGTGTGTGTGCCCACGCACACACATACAGACACTACATACCTGCATGTGTGAATGTGCTTTCTCTTTGTGCTACTTTTTTATGAATTATTAGTCAAGAATGGGTGGAGTGATTGATATAAGTGCGCAAAATTGCTACAGCATACTGCCCTTCTGTGTGTATGTATGTATCTACTTATGTATGTTTGTATTCAAGTATGTTTGTGTATATGTATGATACACCACATTCAAATACACACACATGAAATTTTAGCAACATCTGTTCATTGAAATGTATTGTTGTTAAGATTGCTGTTACAGGGTGATATGACATCAGAGTATGGGATATTCCATCATCAGAGACAAATAGGGGAAAAAGAAATATGGAAAATGAGAATGGTATATATCAATAAGATGACAACATAGAGGAAGGGAGTAAAAGAAAGAAGAAAAAGGAAGCACCAAAGTTCATAATTCAACTTTCCAAAGTTATAGAAACCAGAGCATGAATCCTTAGGTGCAATCCTGCATAGATTCCTGAGCGTAAGTTGAACGTTGATATGTATGTGTCTTTTTTTGGGGATGTCTACTATATCAGGACTTTAACCCACATGGATATACGCAGGATTGCACCTAAAGACTTACATTCATGAATCTACGCAGGATTGCACCAAAGGATTCACGCTCTGGTTTCTATAACTTTGGAAAGTTGAACTATGAACTTTGGTGCTTCTTATTCCTTCTCTCTTTCCATCTCCTTATTCTTTAACTCTCTTCCTCTATGTTGCCATCTTATTGATATATACCATTCTCATTTTCCATATTTCTTTTTCCCCTATTTGTCTCTGATGATGGAATATCCCATACTTGGGGATATCCCAGAAACAGCTGTAAGATTTTGAATTTCTTCCTACAATAATATTGTATATGACTTGGAATATTTGCCTTGCCTTAATGTTTGATGTCCTGCTTAACAATTATATATCCGCTGAATCGGAAATCTGCAATGGCTTCATAACTACTGTCTTGGCTATAACCTTGGAGCCCCAGTAATTCATTACAGCACTTGTGAACTAAACCCCATACTTTGTATGTGTGTGTGTATATATATATATATATATATATAAAAATAAGTAGCTTACAATAATTTTCTATTTAACTAAGGTATTCAAATGCCGGCCTCCAAGAGAAATTTTGCCAGGCAGTACAAAACAAGTTTGGGGCCTCAGGCTGTAGATAGATACTCTTAGTGTTATCATATGTTTATACATCTAGGCCTACAATAATTAATAACAAATACTAATAAAAAGAAGTGTAGTGTGATAAGTATAATGATGCTTGTGTATGTGAATGTTAATGCATGTCAGGCTGGGGGTTGTAGAAAGTGCTTGTTTTCAAGGGGGGGGGATGTTGCATGGTTGCTGCAGAGCCCTACTTAGTAGTTGGGCTTTGGAACAAAGTACCAGCTGAACCCCACCTTGCCAGAGGCTCTGTCAAATGTATTCACTTTTTAAAACGAGACTGAATCATACTGTTAACACAGTACTGGCTTATAAGCCTTTAATAAATTTGGTAGTATATCATGGCTGTGTAATGAAATATGGTGTTCCTACCAGCAATTAAAAATTTCATGAAATATCATCCAAAATGAATGAAATTTTGTCTCACTATTTTGTTGGCTTTGTTAAGCTAATATCACAGCTTTTACTTGATTAGATATGGATTTGATTTATTTATTTATAAATGACAGAACTGATCTATGTTTATCCAATCTTTGTTCAATACTTTTTTCAGCCCTATATATATGCAATTTTTTGCAATCCAGCACACAATCTTCTCTCATGATCTTTCTGTGAATTTTTTATTGGATTGAGATTGGGGTTTTAAACAACTCATTTCAAATATTTGATTCTGTGAGTTCTTTTCCAAGCTTGTGATATGTTGCTTGAATAACTTGGGCCTCTAATACACCATTTTCAAATTTGACAGTATTTTGAGCCATTTAAATAATTTTTAACAAATGTAAGCTCTGGTCTGCCTATTGCCCAAATTACCCCTCATACACTATGAACACCAGTTCCACCGTGTTTCAGTTTTGTTGCACCATGCATGTATTTGCTTTGAATTGGAAAATTAACAGAATTTGTATTCATTTCAAAGAGTAAAACTCTTTATCCCAGTTGAACCTGTTGATTTTATTAGCTTTTGAAATTATTGGCTTTTTTCTTGTAATTCTTCATTCAGATCCAGGGTCTTTCAATAGTAATGGCTGTGTTGTAAGTAGCTTGATTACAAACCACATGGTTCCAGGTTCAGTCCCACTGTGTGGCACCTTCGGCAAGTGTCTTCTAGTATAGCATGGGCTGACCAAAGCCTTGTGAGTGGATTTGGTAGATGGAAACTGAAAGAAGCCCATCGTATATGTGTATATATATATATATATGTGTGTATATGTTTGTCCCCACCACCACCATCGCTTGACAACCAATGCTGGTGTGTTTATGTCCCCGGAACTTAGTGGTTCAGCAAAAGAGATTGATAGAATAAGTACTAGGCTTACAAAGAATAAGTCCTGGGGTCGATTTGCTCGAGTAAAGGTGGTGTTCCAGCATGGCCACAATCAAATGACTGAAACAAGTAAAGAGATCTACAGAATTTGCAACCTCTCTAAGAGTTGCAAGTCAATGTTTAATAACTTATCTCTTAACTATCCTCTTTACCCTCTCAGAAACTTCTTGCTGTGCCCAGATCTCTTCTGCATTTAACCATGTCCTTCTTCAATCAACCTCTTTGTTTGATGATTAAAAAAATTGAACTATTTCTCAGTTGAACTTTCCATACTGATACCAGCCAATGACTTGTCTGCATGTAAATTGATTGATATTTTTTTTCTAAATGATTTTCATTTTTTATTTTTCAAATTAAAGTTATAATTAATCCCAAACCCTCAATTACATTCATATTCAGTGTGTGAGGTATTTGAGGACATATTTAGAAATTCAACAAAACAACTCTAATCTAGCAAAAAACCAAAACTACTTTAATAAAAATTTGTGCACTTGTTCTCAATAAGCTTTCTTAGAAGATTATTTGATGGATCCACCTTCAGCTTCAATGAAAGGCCAGAGTTGTTGACAGTTGTTCAATGAGAGGCCAGAATTGTTATTAATAGTCCTTATTCATTTCAGATATCATCTGGATAATGACAGTCATCAGGGAAGCTCTGGTATTGTGAGGCGGCGAGCTGACAGAATCGTTAGCAGGCCGGACAGAATGCTTAGCAGTATTTCGTCTGCCGCTACGTTCTGAGTTCAAATTCCACCGAGGTCGACTTTGCTTTTCATCCTTTCGGGGTCGATTAAATAAGTACCAGTTACGCACTGGAGTCGATATAATCGACTTAATCCGTTTGTCTGTCCTTGTTTGTCCCCTCTGTGTTTAGCCCCTTGTGGGCAGTAAAGAAATAGGTATTGTGTGAGTGTCCATTGATCTCCTTTTCAATAATGTTCTAAATGTACAGGATTTAAATCTGGTGAGTTTGGAGGCCAAAACTTTAGTGTTACACGATCATAAAGATTGTCTGATATCCATTCTTAGATTTCATGGGCTTTGTGAGAAGGTACTGAGTCTTGTAGAAACACATATGGCTTTCCCTGTGTACTTCATCTATCTAAGGCTTAACAACTATCTCCAAAACTTCAAGTTATTCATTAACATTCATTCTAAGACCCTGTGTAATGATATGAGGTGGCATGACATGACCTTCATAATACACCACACCTAAAACCATCACAACTGTTGGAAACTTAATGTAAAATTCATCAGTCCTCGTTCACCCAGGATGACATCGTGGTCCTTGGTCTAACAAAAACATACATGTGTGTGTGTGTGAGAGACAGAGAGAAAGAGAAAGAGAGAGAGGGAAAGAGAGAAAGAAACCTTTTTTTAATCTCACATTCCAATAACAACACAAGTCATATCTTAATTAATAGACTTGTTCTAAATTATTTGATATAAAATTTCCCTTCTGATTTATTGGACACCATTTTTCTTAACAGTACAGCAGCATACTGTCACATGGAGATGAATATCCATTGAGATTATTCACACAAACTTTGAAAGCTCATTACCCAATATAGCTTGTTCTCTTTATTCTGTCTATAAATCAGGTTTTCACTAAATTAAACATCAAGATCCACTAGGAATGAATCCACTTTCATCTGCTAGAAAGATCAGACATCATCTAACCCATGCACCCAGCAGATATCTGATACAAATATATTTGCCTTGTACCGTATTATATGGTGTTTAATGAAGGGGAAAAAACCCCTTAACTCTTCTGCCACAGTACAATGCCTCATGTAAGTAGGTGTAAACTCTAGGTAAGAGCTTAGCTGAACACACAGCAGCTGTTACTCTTGTTTTTCAAGCAAAAAAAAACCTTTCCACTATTTACAGTTGTCATCATTGAAGCATATGACGACAATATAAACAGCATTTACATTCAGCAAGCCACATGTTATGGTAGATAATATAACTCTGTTTCATAAATGAACGTGAATATATTTAATTACTTGAGGCTTCTTTTTCAAACAATGCAATTCACTTGACATTAAGTGTCACAGCAGTTTCTCTTTCCTTTTCATGTTTCTTCCTTTCTTTCTGAAGAGAGAAGAGGGGGGACAAAAAAAGAAAGAAGAAAGGTAGGGGAGAAATAATGATATCAATCAACAAGGAGATATTTTTCGCCCCTCATACTTCTTATGAAACAATTCAATAGAAAAAAAAATGCATTTTTTAAAAATTATTTTGGTGGTTATTTTTGTACAATTGTCACCAGCAGTGGGAGGGAAAAGTAAACAGCAACGTTTAATGTTTACACAGAGATGTTTTATTAAGTTTGTCCTTTAACGGCCATGAACTAAATATATTTATTTATTGTATGATTCAACTGTTTAGTGCTTATTGGTCTGTTTGACTTTTCGTACCTTTGAAAGAAGGACAATACAAACAGAAAACTATATCAAAGTCATGAAAATAAACTGTAAAGGCACATTAACTACTCAAATACACATACATATTTAAATGGATATAAATTTATTTATTCATTTCAAGGGTTTATAACACGGTTTAATAGTTTATATTGCTTTAATATACTCATAAATGGAATAGTAATAATTTTATTGTCGCATATTTCCTACATCGTTTACGCTATGTTACAAAAGTAGGGATTTGCCCGTAGTCTTTATGTTTTATTTTTAAGCCATTGACAAATGTAGGGAAACAGTTAAATATAAATGGAAGGAGTCTCATTTTTGAGTGATGTAAAGGTAATTATGACAGAGCGTAAAGATATGTTGAGAATTTACAACGAAGACATTCAAGAAATCGTACAGGAAAGAGAGAGGATTATTACTAATCATAAGAACCTGAAGATAAACACAATTTGAAATTAAATTTAAATATTTGTGAATAGTTCTTTAAGATTTTCTGCAAGAAGCATAAATTTACTTTTAAAATTTACAGATTTTCTACGCCAAGTGCCTCCTAACTAACAAAATAGCAATGATTTATAATTGGTTAAAAACTTGCTCTAAGGTGTGTATGTGTGTGTGATCGAAGACTTGATTAAAATAGTTTTATAAGTTTTCTATTTTGTGTTGGCAACATACACAAGAAATGCTTGATGATATAAAACATTGATTATATTCTAAAATTTAACCACTTTCTACTGATTGATGCAATCAGTTTAATGATTATTGAACAGAATAATCATACGTAGGTGTGTGTGTGTGTATGTGTACTCTCTTTTACTTGTTTCAGTCATTTGACTGTGGCCATGCTGGAGCACCGCCTTCAGTCGAGCAAATCAACCCCAGGACTTATTCTTTGTAAGCCTAGTACTTATTCTATCGGTCTCTTTGGCTGAACCGTTAAGTTACAGGGACGTCAACACACCAGCATTGGTTGTCAAGCGATGTTGGGGGACAAACACAGACACACACACACACACATATATATACGACGGGCATCTTTCAGTTTCCGTCTACCAAATCCACTCACAAGGCTTTGGTCTGCCCAAGGCTAAAGTAGAAGACACTTGCCCAAGGTGCCACGCAGTGGGACTGAACCCGGAACCATGTGGTTGGTAAGCAAGCTACTTACCACACAGTCACTCCTACGCCTATGTGTGTATGTATTGTTACATACATAATACCAGATTTGTATCGTCTTTGACCACAAGTTCCTAAATTTCTTGTGCTTCATTCCAAAGCAATCACACAGATAAACTTTCCAAAAATTATTTGGTTTTTGATCAGTTCTTATATTGTGCCTCTCCTGCTACTACCTACTTTGTTCTTCACAATGGACTGGCTCTAATATAACTCTTGAACCCTTTTGATGCCAATCTACTTGAAAGGCGGCGAGCTGGCAGAATCCTTAGCATGTCAGGCAAAATGCTTAGTGGCATTTCGTCTGCTGTTACGTTCTGAGTTCAAATTCCACCGAGGTCGATTTTGCCTTTCATCTTTTCGGGGTCGATAAATTAAGTACCAGTTACGCACTAGGTTCCACGTAATCGACTTAATCCGTTTGTCTGTTCTTGTTCGTCCCCTCTATGTTTAGCCCCTTGTGGGTAGTAAAGAAATAGATACCAATCTGCTTGAGGCTGCCTCTAGTTCCATGATACAAACCTCTTGTTTAAAATGATCTAAATCAAAACTCTCAATCAAAATTTCACATTCATTTCTATATTTAGTTAGGACAAATTTTATTAAGTTCCTCATTATTTTGAAAATTAATTGAAACAAAGGCAGAGGAATATGCAAACAAAATATCACATTAAATTCTCCATTTCTCACAATCTATATTACATTTCATACTTCTCTTCATGAGAACTATTCTCTCTCCACATATTCCTGTATATTACACTTCAATAATCTTATAACCATACTCATGTCTGCAATGAAAAGGTCACGATCGGTTGGTGCTTTTTACGTGCCACCAGCACGGAAGCCAGTCAAGGCGGTGCTGGCATTGGCCACATTCGGATGGTGCTTTTTACGTGCCACCGGCACAGGTATCACAACTACAATTTCCATTTGATTTTTTTGATGTTGATGTACTTGACTCAATAGGTCTCCTCGAATGTGAAAAAATGTATTTTCATTTTGTATTCAGCATTTAGATTCCTTTGTCAAAAGTAATGCTTTTATATTCACATTGCTTTCAATAAATCATGCATTATCTCATAGCTTCAAGATTCTGATACTGTGATTGTTTTATTTTTAAAATGACATTGTTGGGTAAGAGTGAGAAGCTGGATCTGGCTGGTTTGAACATAAAACAGGTACAATATTTGGGCCAAATATGGCCAGTTTAAATACTAAAGGATTAAACATTTTAGAAACTTCAGAGGGTAGACAACTAGCTCAGGGAACAACACTTCATATTCTGTGAGAACTCCCTCTGTGGGTATCTTGACCAAGGCATTTGGTTCTTAACTGCTGTATCCTCCTACCCATCAAGTTCCTGTTCAAACAACCCTATGATCAAAGGCATTTTTGGCATCACCATCTTGTTTTGTTTTTAGACAAGTGTACCTAGGATTACATCCAACTATTCTTACTTTTTTTAAGACAGCAGAATGTTGTTATAGATTTGGCTGTCATTTATAGCAATTTAAGCAACTACACAGACTCTTTTGAGTACCACAGATGATATAATTCATGCTTATTTGCAATGACATAACAGTAAAATTTACAAGTGCATGAATGTTTTGTAGTGCTAAGTTCATGGGAAAAACTTCTTGTAATAACACAAGCATCCTACACAGAGGCGTAGGAGTGGCTGTGTGGTAAGTAGTTTGCTTATGAACCACATGGTTCTGGGTTCAGTGTCTTCTACTATAGCCTCGGGCCAACCAAAGCATTGTGAGTGGATTTGGTAGGCGGAAACTGAAAGAAACCCGTTGTATATATGTATGTGTGTGTGTGTGTGTTAGTTTGTGTGTCTGTATTTGTCTCCCCAACATCACTTGACAACCGATGCTGGTGTGTTTACATTCCCATAACTTAGCGGTTCGGCAAAGGTGACTGATAGAATAAGCACTTGGCCTACAAAGAATAAGTCCTGGGGTCGATTTGCTCAACTAAAGGCGGTGCTCCAGCATGACCACAGTCAAATGACTGAATCAAGTAAAAGAGTAAAGAGAGAGAAATTTGCTACTAATTTACTCAATACCACAGTATCAAGGATCATTGTGATTTAGAAAAGTATAGATAATTGCTTAATTTTATGCATATTACAGCATATTTAAAAGTCTGCATCATTTTCATGCCATCAAATTGATGATTATTATTTATTCAAGTTAAGGTGGTGGGCTGACAGAATCATTACCATGCCAGGCAAAATGCTTAGTGACATTTCTTCCGACTTCACATTCTGAGTTTAAATGCTGCTAGGGTTGACCTTGCCTTTCATCGTTTTAGGGTCAATAAAATAAGTACCAGCTGAATACTGGAGTCAATGTAATCAGCTTACTCCATCCCTTGAAATTGCTGGCCTTGTGCCAAAATTTGAAATTTATTTATTCAAGTTAATTCAGGTTTCAAGAAGAAGAAAATGGATGTTGAATCTTATAAAAAATATAGAGTAGGAATGAAACAAGTGGTGATACACTGTGCTGAATTAAATTCATCCAACCTGTGCCAGCAATGAAATGTAGATGTAAAATGATGATGATAATTCTGCACTGAAGGGCAAAACTTTTTAGCCACATATCTACATATCTTTTCAGAATATACTGGCCACATTTATCACTTAATATACTTTCTGAGGACTGTGTATAAATGCTTTTTATGATTCAACCAACATGTTAGATTCTGGTGGTGGTAGAAAAAGGGGCTTTGTTCTATTGATGTATTGGAAATGGTTCGCTTTTTGATTACACTTAATTTGAACAGCTTTTCAAAGGTGTTCTGTTTAGCTAGTAAGGTTTGCTTGAACCTATTTCGATTTATTATTAAAGCTTTTATGGCTTTGAATCATTGAGAAGCATCTTTTCAGAAGATGATTCTGAATCTATCACAGGTTTTACCCAAAAGGAAATTTAAACTTATTTGTGTAAACTAATGAAATGCGAACCAATTATACCAAATCCTCTATATCAATAGCAGTAAGCTGCTTCCTCATGGTTGTTCACTCAATTTCAACTCTCCTACATAATCAAAAGCATTCTAACTGTGACCATCCTGTCAATTATCTAGGTATAGTGTACTGAGTGTATCATTCCTCTTTTGAGATAATATTTGACTACTATTTTGAGCAATATTGCCAATGGGGATGCCTTATATAGTTGCTTGAGATACAAGAAAAAGTAGCCAAATCATCCTCAAATCACACTTCCATTTTAAATAAATGAAGATACATTGAACAATGGAGTTTCTAATATACAAATCGATGAGCTAATCACTGTTCATATGGCTTTGATCAATCATGACTCTGTTCAACCAGGGCAGATCTAGAACAAATGACTAGTGTTAGGTGAACTGAACTACTTGAGAGTCCACTGAGTTGAGAGATAACAGTAAATCAATGATCATTTAATCAGCAGTCCAGCTGTCTCAGCGCCTAGTTAGCTTTATGTTTCAATGATATAATGATATTGAAAATACATTTGAATGTTGTATGAGCTATTATTTTATTCTTTTACTTGTTTCAGTCATTTGTCTGCAGCCATGCTGGTGCACTGCCATTAGTCGAGCAAATCAACCCCTTTATAAGCCTAGTACTTGTTCTATCGGTCTCTTTTGCTGAACCGCTAAGTTACGGGAACGTAAACACACCAGCATCAGTTGTCAAATGATGTTGAGGGGACAAACACGGACACACAAACTTACACACACATATATGATGGGCTTAAGACCAGCATCAGCTGTCAAGCGATGTTGGGGGGACAAACACAGACACACAAACACACACACACACACATATATATACGACGGGCTTCTTTCAGTTTCCGTCTACCAAACCCACTCACAAGGCTTTGGGCAGCCCGAGGCTATAGTAGAAGACACTTGCCCAAGGTGCCATGCAGTGGGACTGAACCCGGAACCATGTGGTTGGTAAGCAAGCTACTTACCACACAGCCACTCCTGCGCCTATGTACATCTTTGCTGTGTACATCTTTGAAAAAATTTATATAGGTGCAGGAGTGGCTGTGTGGTAAGTAGCTTGCTTATGAACCACATGGTTCCGGGTTCAGTCCCACTGTGTGGCACCTTGGGCAAGTGTCTTCTACTATAGCCTTGGGCTGACCAAAGCCTTGTGAGTGGATTTGGTAGATGGAAACTGAAAGAAACCCATTGTATATATGTATATATATATGTGTGTGTGTATATGTTTGTGTGTCTGTGTTTGTCACCCCAACATCGCTTGACAACCGATGCTGGTGTGTTTACATCCCCGTAACTTAGCGGTTCAGCAAAAGAGACCGATAGAATAAGTACTAGGCTTACAAAGAAGAAGTCCTGGGGTCGATTTGCTCGACTAAAGGCGGTGCTGTAGCATGGCCACAGTCAAAACGACTGAAGTAAAAGAGTAAATTCATACCTACTTGCAAAACCAAAAAAGAAAACAATGGTAAAACACTTTAATGCAGTGTTTCTCAGGGCTGGCCAGGCTGTAGGGATTGAAAGGGAATGGGAAAATTAGCATATTAAATAAAAATAATTGATTTATGCTTTTTAAACTTGGCCAAAATAATGGTGAAGATAGAAGAATTATATGGGGGCAAACTGTATTTTGCCTTTGTTTTAATAAAGAGGTAAAGAGTGGGGTTAAAAATTTCACAATTATATTTTTGTTTTTAGTGGTTAGATTGATATTAATCAGTTTGAAGACCATCACTTTTTTAGTGTACTCTCCACTCTGGTTGCTATAAATGCTGGACTTCACAATCACTGATTATCTCTCCTGGTAGTCTGATACAGCTCATAAACAAAGCCATATTAAGGTACAGGTCTAGGGGCCCAATTCTGATCTATGCATGATGTAGCTTGCTGTCGATAGATAAATGCTGATTTTCCCAGGGGCCTATAATGCTACTAAAATGGCCCTACTTATAACACATCATAAACTACCACAAAGACTGGTTTACCTCTTTGGATCCAGAAGAGATTGCTGCTAACTTTCAACAAAACTCAAAAGAGGTCCACAATGGAAATATACTTTGACATTTAGGATGGCACTGTTGCTACACACAAAAAAGCCTGTTGGCTAATTGCCAAAGAATCACTCAACAATATACTCCCTTCCTTACCTTATAGAGGTGCTGCCACTTCCCTTTTCTTCCATGGTCTCTACTCTTCAGACCTAGCTGTCAGTATACTATTTACACTTAGACCCATCTAACACACTCATCTCACTTTTTCTCTTCATACATTCAGTATCCTTTCCAGGCCCTGTATTAACCCTTCTTTTTCCTGTCATTCATTCCTAGAATGTAAAACCTCGAGAATTCCTTCCTTAACCAAGTTTTTCCTACAATTGTTGATTTAAAGATGTTCAGTTTTGGAGGGTTTACAAAGGTTAAGGGCTCAGTTTCTAACTCTGCTAAAACTATAAAAAAAAAAATCTGATTGCTACATAGGTGCAGAAGTGGCTGTGTGGTAAGTAGCTTGGTTACCAACCACATGGTTTTGGGTTCAGTCCCACTGCATGGCACCTTGGGCAAGTGTCTTCTACTATAGCCTTGGGCCAACCAAAGCCTTGTGAGTGGATTTGGTAGATGGAAACTGAAAGAAGCCCTTCATATATATGTATATATATGTGTGTGTGTTTGTGTGTCTGTGTTTGTCCTCCCAACATCGCTTGACAACCGATGCTGGTGTGCTTACGTCCCCGTAACTTAGCAGTTTGGCAAAAGAGACCGATAGAATAAGTACTAGGCTTACAAAGAATTTGGGGTTGATTTGGGGTTGATTTGCTCGACTAAAAGTGGTGCTCCAGCATGACCGCAGTCAAATGACTGAAACAAGTAACAAGAGTATCTTGAAATGGATAGGACTCTATAAAAAGAAAATAACAAAAATAAAACAGATAAATGAAACTGAAGGATTGAAATTTCTGTGGAAAAAATTCAGACTTGGTCACAAATAGAATATTTTTATAGTTTTGTATATGAGACATTATAAAGCCATCTTGCTGGTTATGTTAGAAAAGATATACAGTTATAAATTAATTGCTTAAAATATACATGCAAATATGCATCCCAGTATCCATTCCAGAATAAATAATAGTGTGTAAATAAACAATTACACAGACACACACACGCAATTTCATTAAAGGTTTTGTTGAGACATGAAAATAAAAAAAAGAAATCCAAGATGTAAAGCAACCAAGAAACTGTTAATGAGATGGAGAAGAGGAAAAAATAGAGGACAAAGACAATGTTAGGAATACTGTTAATGATGACAGCAATGATGATGATATTAGCACCCTGCTTTTAAATTTGCTATTTGGCTATTTGAATGTCTTTAGACTGACATCTTTACTTTACTCTTTTGTTTCAGTCATTTGACTGTGGCCATGCTGGAGCACCGCCTTTAGTCGAGCAGATTGACCCCAGGACTTATTCTTTGGATGCCTAGTACTTATTCTATCGGTTTCTTTTGCCGAACTGCTAAGTTACGGAGACATAAACACACCACCATCGGTTGTCAAGCGATACACACACACACACACACATATATATATATACATACATACATACATACGACGGGCTTCTTTCAGTTGTGAAAAAAAAAAAGCTGAGAGTAGATTTTGTGCACTGAGATTCATTTCCCACACTTTTTGGTCATTCAAAGAGTGACTCAAAAGCGACAAAGGCTTACTGATTGTGGAGTCAGACCAACTGCCTGGAGGTAAGCAATATCCTTAATCTAAAATCAAAACCATTGATCCACCAGACATTTCTCAGCTTTCCAGTTCCATCTAATTAAAGGAGAGCCTAACATATGAACAATATCCTAGTTTGGAGAGTAGGGAGCTGGGGTTGGTGAGAAGTGGAGCCAACTTCCTTTTTTTCAACTAAATCTTGCTGCTTTTACAGACAAGGGCAATACAGATTGTCCTGCTTCTATTCTTCACTCTGAGCGAACAGTAATTTGGAAACCTATCAAAGAGATAGATTAGCAATTACTAGGAAATAGAAAAGACAGGATAAGAGGTGAAGAAATTAGGATGAATCATAAGATAAACTTTTTAGAACTATCTCAATCATGTGACTTCAATTCAATATTTGCAAATATGTGTTTATTTCTGTATTTAGGTCAAATCAAATAGCTTAATCTTGCCAACACCACAGAATTCATATGCCTATCAAGAGCACTGCATTGTTCTCAATTGTTGTTTGTAGTGGTGGTGGTGATGGTGATGGTAGTGTGGTGGTGGTGGTGATGGTGTTGGTGGCAGTACTGGTGCCAGCAAAAGTGTTACTGTTATATTATTGTTTTAACTTAGCTCCAGTTCAGCAATAATAGAACAAATTTACGATCAGAAACATTCCAGCCAGGACCATCCTGTCTTTTATTCTGATCTGAAAGTGTGTCTAAGATTACATTATTTGCTTGGACAGTAGTGCTTAATTTGGTAGAGATTTGGCAGCTGTTTCTAACAAATCAAGCAATGACAAAGAGGTCACTTTACTGTGGTGGTGGTGGTGGTGGTGGTACAAGTGATGGTCTTGTCAGTAATGGTGGCGCTGCTGGAGGTGGTATTGTTGGTGTGAACTGAAAAATTGACTTTGTTCAAGCTCCAGGTCAACCCTAATTGTGCAGACCTAAGAACTAAAGCATTCCAGTCATGACCATCCATTTTTTTTAGTGTTATATAGGACTGCATTATTTAATGTGCTCCATCCGTCAATAGGATAATAAGAAGGTAATTTGAAGGAGTTTTGGCTGTTATTTCTAGCAGGTCAAATGACCACATTAAGAATTCATCCTTAGTATGTTGTTGATGTTGTTGCATAGCCCCAGATCAGTATTGGCCAAAGCAGTAATCAACTGAACACAACACACATGTAGTTAGCTGAACAACATACAGATCTATCATTCCTTATCATCATCATCATCATCGTTTAACGTCCGTTTTCCACGCTAGCATGGGTTGGACGGTTCGACTGGGGTCTGAGAAGCCAGGGGCTGCACCAGGCTCCAGTCTGATCTGGCAGCGTTTCTACAGCTGGATGCCCTTCCTAACGCCAACCATTCCGCGAGTGTAGTGGGTGCTTTTTACGTGCCACCTGCACAGATGCCAGGGGGGTCCGGCATCGGCCATGATCGGTTGGAGCTTATATCATGTTTTCTGACTTAATCAAGACCTTACTGCACACTTGGACATATAGTAATGGAGTGTAGGGAATATAGCATGACAGTCAAAACCAGTGGTTTCCAAACATTTTCAGGCTGCCACCCACCTGGCACCCAGACCACATTCCTAGTGCCCCACCCACTTCCAACCACAAACACAGCCATTCAAGAATTTGGACCTGGAGATCTCCATTTCCAGTGACTTCGAGGGCCACCTCCCAGTGGTGTCGGGCATCAATGAAGAGCCCGCGACTACAACAAGACGACCAAAGTTTTTCTTTTCCAAGGTCTGGGGTCTCCTGCCCCTAAGCCCTAGACCATCACCTAATTACCCTTACCCATCTTGTTGCTTAACAACAACAACAACCACAAACACAGACCACATTCTGCAGCAAATTCAAAACAACTGTATTTCAAAAATAAAACTTAACCTAATTAACCTATTATTCAGGTTTTTTTACATCCATCATCTCCTTTTGGCCACTCCCTTATCACCCCACTTTTTCTCAATGCTTCCCCCTTGGATCTTTCCACTGCTCCCGCCAAGGGGGCAGTAACATAAACTTTGGGAACAACTGAGCAAGACATACTCCACTCTTTCTACAGTCCAGTTTAATTCTTATTTCTTTATTTCCCCCAAAGGGGCTAAACATAGAGGGGTCAAACAAGGACAGACAAACGGATTAAGTCGATTACATCGACCCCAGTGTGTAACTGGCACCTAATTTATCGACCCCGAATGGATGAAAGGCAAAGTCGACCTCGGCAGAATTTGAACTCAGAATGAAATACCTATTTCTTTACTGCCCACAAGGGGCTACACATAGAGGGGACAAACAAGGACAGACAAACGGATTAAGTCGATTAGATCAACCCCAGTGCATAACTGGTACTTATTTAATTGACCCCAAAAGGATGAGAGGCAAAGTCGACCTCGGTGGAATTTGAACTCAGAACGTAACAGCAGACGAAATACGGCTACGCATTTCGCCCGGCATGCTAATGTTTCTGCCAGCTCGCAGCCTTCAAAATACCTATCTCTTTACTACCCACAAGGGGCTAAATACAGAGAGGACAAAGAAGGACAGACAAACGGATTAAGTCGATTACATCGACTCCAGTGCATAACTGGTACTTATTTAATCGACCCCGAAAGGATGAAAGGCAAAGTCGACCTCGGCAGAATTTGAACTCAGAACATAGTGGCAGACGAAATACCGCTAAGCATTTTGCCTGGCGTGCTAACGTTTCTGCCAGCTCACCGCCTTAATTCTATATCCATGTAACTTCAGGTGATGCCCACAATGGAAATACAGCGAGCAAAGAGGTCACTCTGGGGGGTTGGCGGCCACTCAATTCACAAGATTAGCAGCCATATCTCCCCAGATATTACTTTTTTTGCTTTGTTGTTGTTGTTTGATGGTATTTAGTGGCATAAATGGTGGTCTCTTGGCAGCAGTGCTGTTGGGTGATGGCATGGAAAGCAATTTCTTAATATTTTTTTTCTCTCTCTCTCACCTGCAT
Source organism: Octopus sinensis (assembly GCF_006345805.1). Classification (NCBI taxonomy): domain Eukaryota; kingdom Metazoa; phylum Mollusca; class Cephalopoda; order Octopoda; family Octopodidae; genus Octopus; species Octopus sinensis. Next base: position 188,229,271 of record NC_042997.1, read on the forward strand.
GCACCCTGCTTCTACCCACAACTGTCTATGCATAGATAATCTGAATTGTTGGCTAATTGTTGAAATTTCTGTGTAAACCTAACAGGAATGAGGAATCAGTCCATTCCTAGACAAGGAACTAGTCAAGCAGGAGATGAGGAACTATTTTTAATTTCAGAAGGGTATAATATCATATAAAAAGTGAGATATAATTTTCACTAATGTTAGTCATCATTTTTAGTTCTGTAGCTGCTATAAACACCACCACCACCACCACCACTACCACTACTACTACTACTACTACTACTAACATTGGTACTAGGATCACAGTCACAATCATTACTCTTTCCCCCAGTTACCCAAACTCACACACACAATCAGCTCCATTAATACCTGCCTCAACTATTATAGTTACATGATTTAACAAAGAAGATTGTACACTCCACCCTGCTAGATACAGCAGCCAAATCTCTCCCAAATTACACCTCCATTACACCTCCCAAATTACACCTCTATTAGAAATAACTGCCAAGTCTCTCTCAAATCATACTCTTTACTCTTTTACTTGTTTCAGTCATTTGACTGTGGCCATGCTGGAGCACCACCTTTAGTCGAGCACATTGACCCCAGGACTTATTCTTTGTAAGCCTAGTACTTATTCTATCGGTCTCTTTTGCTGAACCGCTAAGTTACAGGGACATAAACACACTAGCATCGGTTGTCATACATGCCAGCTCAATTTGATTCATACTCAGTCAAAAGACACCTGTTGTTATTTTCTTGTTGTTTGTATTTGTAATTGCGTACCATATTCTCCATTTTTTGTCTTTGTTGCCATATACACATTTGCTAGCTGTCTTACAAAGAAATCTAATGTTCCTAGCTTAGACTGTTTTGGAGGCAACCAGATTGAACTGTCTCAAGTGTAACTGCCCAAAACAGTATGGACGTCTGATAAACTTGACTGATGAAAGAAGGTTACAAATGACCTGTCTTTCTTTTCCCTGCCCTTCTAATTGTTGTTTCTCTTGTCTGTCTTTGTATTGTCTATCTGTCCGAATGTTTTATTGTCCTCTATTGCGTCTTTGTTCCATGTTTGATATATATATATAGAGACTACACTCTCGGAGTGGTTGGCATTAGGAAGGGCATCCAGCTGTAGAAACTCTGCCAGATCAGATTGGAGCCTGGTGCAGCCATCTGGTTTGCCAGTCCTCAGTCAAATCATCCAACCCATGCTAGCATGGTTAAACGATGATGATGATGGTACAATGGGCTTCTTTCAATTCACATCAACCAAATCCACTCAAGGGCTTGGTTGACCTGGGGCTATGGTAGGTCTGCTGGATCATAGGTGACTAAAGGCTTAACAACAACAATAAAAACAATTAGTCAAACCACTCCACTCCCAGGACAACCAAAAATACAATGAGTTTTCACTGATATTTCAAAACAGGAATTGTAACCACAGAGGAACGCCAACAAACGCTGACTTTCCTGCAACTTGTCACACAATGGCAATACAATTAAATGTTCACAATAGACTTGTTTAGAATAGAATTAAAGAATTTCTTTTTCATTCCATTGTGATTGGTCATTTGGTTGTCATTTTACAAAGTGGGCTTTGACAATAAAACCAGACTAATTTACCAATTTTTATCTTCAATCTTTTACTTGTTTCAGTCACTGGACAGCAACAAAGCTGAGGCATCACCTCAAAGGGGTTTTTAGTCAAATGAATCAACCCCAGTACTTATTTTTATTCATTTATTTTAAAACCTAGTATTCTATTGGTCTTTTATACCAAATCACAAAGTTATGGGGATGTAAACAAACTAACACTGGTTGTCAATTACTGGGCAACAAACACAAAGACACACACATATATACATAAATACACACACATACGTATGTTTATATATGTATATATATATATATACGTGGCCTGATCAATGGACAGTTGCCATTGTAATGAAGTTAAAGCATGCAGAGTGAAGCCACTTGGCACAGACTGACCTTGAGCTCTACTGTGCATGCGCACCAAGTTTTAATGTTCTAGCTCATTTCTGCTGCTTACAGCAGTGCTTGGAAGGAAGGTGTGTAGTGTGTGATCGTCGCATTGAGCATGACAGAAAAAGTTGAGCAGTGAATCTGCATCAAATTTTGCCAAAAGCTTGGCAATACCTGGTCAGAGGCCTACACAAAGTTTTCAAAAAGTTTTCCTTGTCTTTGACATAATCAAGGTGATCTTGTGCAACAGAAACCCGAGTGCCTTTTTGGTCAGCTGAAAGCAGATTTGGTACAAAATTGACAGACATGCAGCTCATACCCAAATCTTCAGTGATAATGGACTGAACTGAATTGTAACTAAGCTGCACATCCTTTGATAACTCATGGATGGTAATTCGACTATTCCGCCCCCCCCCCCTTCACAGCTGCATGCACATCTGTGATGTTTTGCTCAGTTCTGCTGGTTGTAGGTCTCCCAGAATGTTCATCAATACCGACATTTTTCAGTGATCTTGGAAACATCTGACCCACTCATATACTAGTATGTGGCTCATACATTCCTCTCCATACACTTTCTGCAACTTTGCGTAGGCCTCTGAACTGGTATCGCCATGACAATTTCTCTGTCATGGTCAATGCGATGATCACACACTACACACCTTCCTTCCAAACATTGCTGTAAACAGCAGGAGTGAGGTAGAATGTTAAAACTTAGTGCACATGCACAGCGAAGTTCAAGGTCAATCTGTGTCAAGCGGGTTCACTCTGTGTGCTTTAGCTTCATTACTATGGCAACAGTCCGGATATGTTAGCATGGAAGGTGGACATTAAATGATGATGATGATGATGATCCTCATCATGATATTGTTATATTTTGGGATGGTCATTTTTTTCTCCAAATAAACTCATGCACTATATATTCGTTCTTCGCTTCAGCTTTGTTATTGTTCTTATCTTAGTTTTCTTGGTCTTAAATCTTTCGTCACATTTCCTGTGACCTCTTCAGCAACTCTGTATCCCATATGTCTCCTCCTGATCTGAAATCATGTTGAAACAGAAATTGTTGTATTTTGGGATGGTCATTTTTTGTTTTTGTGAAAATAAACACATGCAGTGGAACTGAACCCGGAACCATGTGGTTGGTAAGCAAGCTACTTACCACACAGCCACTCCTATGCCTATATATATATATATCTTTTTTTAACATTGGGCCTCAAAGAGGCAATGACAAGTGACTGAGACCTTTGGCAATTTGCTGTACTTGAGAAGATTCAAGTCAAGCAAAATCATAGTCAGTGTCATGTAACTGGCACCTGTGCTGGTGGCACATGAAAACACTCAGCTGGAAGCAAGTAAAAGGCACCCATTACACTCTTGGAGTGGTTGGCATTAGGAAGGGCATCCAGCTGTAGAAACCAAGCCAAATTAGATTGGAGCTTGGTGCAGCTCTCTGGTTTATCAGTTCCAGTCAAACTGTTTAACCCATGCAAGCATGGAAAGCAGACACTAAATGATGATGATGATTTCTGTCTACTAAATCCACCCTCAGGCTTTGGTTGGCCCAGGGCTATAGTTGAAACACTTACCTAAGGCAGCACACGGTGGGAATGACCCAGGAGACGTGGTGAGGAAGCAAGCTTCTAACCACACAGCCACTCTTGCAAGAAAATCAACATCATTTATAATTTTGGCTGTGCAGGAGAGATCTAAGCTGAACTCTGCAGGTATTCTATCTATGCACTTCAGGACATTTTATTGCGAACTTAATATGATTTAAAGATCATTTCAGGTTGTTAAATTAATTTTAATCAAAAACTACTGCAAAATGTCAGTTTTTAAAACATTAGCATATTTAACATATTTTCAAAATGGAAAAGAAATAACAAATCTTAATGCTTCCTTCACTTTAAAAGGAATTTCTTTTCCCATTTAAGCCATCTGAGATATTTTTCTGTTATTCTTTTCTCTTTATTTTCTGTTTCTTTTTCTTTTCCTCTGCTTTTTGTATTTACTTTTTATGTTCTATCTATATAAAGTTCTTTAGCATCTAAGTTAATTTTCCCTAAATGTCAAAGAATATTTACTACTACTACTACTACTACTACTACTACTACTGTTGCTGCTGATGCTGCCACTGACAACTGACCTGTTCAGATGTGTTTTTCATATCACTCTCCAAGGCTTTAGATTTTATAAAGTCTATTCAAATAAATGATTTAAAAAATTTAATTTTGTACAGAAAGTCTCAGAACATCTTGGAAGTCTATCAGTGCAGGGTTAAGTTATAAGAAATCCACTTTTAGACACATTTCATTTTCTCCTTATTTGGTCTACACACATACACAATTTGTCATTGGAGAACATTTACAAAACAAACAAGTTGAAGGTGGATGTAATTCCACTGAATTTAAACATGTGCACAAATAAAAAACTAAGAACATATTTTTAAGCAAAATACATAACTCAAAAAAGAAACTAGTGACAACAACAGTTACATACAATTTTGTCCAAACGAAAATAATTCTGTATTTTTGACATTAGCAATTTAAGCACCCCAGTCCTTTGCAAGTATGGTATACAACAAAAGGCGGTGAGTTGGCAGAAGCGTTTGCACACCGGGCGAAACGCTTAGTGTTATTTCGTCTGTCGTTACATTGTGAGTTCAAATTCCGCCAAGGTCGACTTTGCCTTTCATCCTTTCGGGGTCGATAAATTAAGTACCAGTTATGCACTGGGTCGATCTAATTGACTTAATCCCTTTGTCTGTCCTTGTTTGTCCACTCTATGTTTAGCACCTTGTGGGTAATAAAGAAATAGGTATACAACAAATGGATATAGGATATGGAGCATCTAGATGAAGGGAAAAATACTGAGGCAGCAATACTGTGATGAAAACAAGTTTTTTTTGTTGTTTTTTTGAAGCAATGCCACAAGCTCAATAAACTGTAAAGGTGATCTATTTGAACATTTTCAGAGTAATGGGAGGACTTACCTGGTGCCCCACAAGAGAACAGCTGGAAGTCTGTTGACATGACTGATATATGTGGCACAAGATTTCCTAAATTGGGTTGAGATCACATAGAACTATGTACATCATTTTTAAAAGGGAAAACCAAACTGAGTTAGTGTGTGAAACAGATGTTCAAAGACTAACACTGCAATATATGGAATGAAGAAATATGAGGGTCATCATGAAAAATGTGTCGATACTTGGTTCATTGTAACTTTTGTGGCAGAATGTAAGCATACAGTTCTGATTAGACCTTTGGTGATATGTGGTTGGATGGAATCTCTGTAGACTCTATCCAACCACACCTACTGAAGATACCAATGAAAATAATGGCAATAAAACCATTCCAGAAGTATATCTCATAGATCCTGCAGAAAGAAAGACAGGCTATGGAGAGCAGAAAGTTCAACTACTATACATGAGGCAGTGAGGGTCACTTCGGGATTTTCTGCCAAGAGCTGGAGATGCTGAAGGGGAAAGAAGAGCACAAAGAGCAACAACAGCAGACCACAGAAGCTACTGTTCTCAGTACACCAGCAGTTGGAGCCAAAGCCATCTTAACAGTATTATAGGACCCCGGGAAAATCAATGCACTGCGTCCTATACTACATATCTATTGACAGCAAACTACAGAGTGTATAGATCAGAAGTGGGCCCTTAGATCCATGACACCCTTGGGAAACTGCTCAGTGTGTCCATGTCTTAAGACGGCATGGGCTGCAGCTCCAGAAGTGTTAGAAGAGATCATTTCATTCTCCATTCCAAAAGGTGGTCAAGAAACTGAGAGATCCTATTCCTGAGCCATGACCATGGAAATTGCCCATTGTCTTCTGACAATGAAGAGGAGATGGAAAATGAACAGAAGTTGGAAGGATTGGGAAAGACAACAAAAAGAATAACACCAAAACAGAACATACTTCAGAAGACGGGCAAAAATTGTGAGGCGGAGCCCATTTACCTATTTCTTTATTACCCACAAGGGGCTAAACACAGAGCGGACAAACAAGGACAGACATAGGTATTAAGTCGATTAATTCGACCCCAGTGCGTAACTGGTACTTAATTTATCGACCCCGAAAGGATGAAAGGCAAAGTCGACCTCGGCAGAATTTGAACTCACAACGTAAAGCGGACGAAATAGCGCTAAGCATTTCGCCCGGTGTGCTAACGTTTCTGCCAGCTCGCGGAGCCCATTTACCACACACACACACACACATACACATTGCACAGTTCTTTACATAAAGGAAGAATTGGTAGAAATATCCCAAAATGGGATTATCCCATTTTGAGATATTTCCAATGCAGACTGACAAAGAGATGGGCTCCAGTTATGTAAAGCATAAAACAGAGAGACATTAATAAAAACTGTTAAGCATTACTACAAATAACTTTACATAAACATTAACAGGAGGCTTTTTCTTGGTCACTCCAACATCCAAATTGTTTGTATGTACCTTTGGGACAAACAATTACATGAACTACAATTTCAGAAAAGAGATGGCAGAGTTAGGATGATCAGAGTTGTAGGGGGGAAGTTAGTGTGATTCAGGTGAAGGTTTCTCTCCTATGTTTGGGTAGGTTAAATTATATCTTTTTTAAATATATTTGGATTTTATAGAGAAAAACAACTTGTTTTAAATCTCTGAGTGAGTGATATATAGTAATAGTACCAAATAGTAATGTTTATATGCCAACAGAATGTGGCAAGGTGGCTAGCTGGCAGAAATGTTAGTAATGTGGGTGAAATGCTTAGCAGTATTTCATCTGCTGTTATGTTCTGAGTTCAAATTCCACCAAGATTGACTTTGCCTTCATCTTTTCAGGGTTGATAAATTAAGCACTAGTTATGCATTCGGGTCAATGTAATCGACTTAATCCCTTTGTCTGTCCTTGTTTGTCCCCTCTATGTTTAGCCCCTTGTGGGCAATAAAGAAATAAGAATGTGGCAGTCCTATAGAGGACAATGTTACTGTTGTTATAGCCCCAGGAAAACATCTTTCCCAGTTGACTATCAGAGATTTAAAACAAGTTGTTTTTCTCTATACGAGATCAGTGATTGTGCATCACTTAAAAAATATATAGCATTTGCAAGTGGAAAAAGCTTTTGTCACTAGCCTGTGATTGTCTCACACTGAGGACAGGTAACCACCTAGAAACTTGGGTCTGTGAGTATCACGTAAGGCTAGAGATTGGAGTAAAGGCCTTCCTTTCATATGCTGTGTGTTGATAACCAGCTGGAAAAGATGTTTTCCTAGGGCCATAACAACAGTAACATCGTCCTTTATAGGACCACCACATTCTGTTGGCATATAAAAATTACCATTTGTATTTTGCATATTTATTTAAATATTTTGCGTAATTATTGTGCAAAATTTAATTATTTTAACATGTCATCTGTAAGATGTTGTTTTCCTTTTCATGTCTTTATCTTTTAATATAACCTTGTCTGCATTCCCACATATATATTTGTAATAGTTTTGTAATTTGTTTATTTTACATATGCATGAGCCCTAATAGGAAATGAAGAAGAAAGAATTTTTGTAAATGTATTTTGAAGAGAGGAGACATGTTTATACAAAGATCTATTATGTTTGTGCTTAATGATAAAAATTATTATTTTTTGGATTATTGTACTTTTGAATAGTTGTGTATCCATTACATTTACCTTGAGTTATTTAGATCCTAATAACCCTGAAGACCACAGTCATTCAAGAACTATATTCTATCATAGATGCAGTCCAAGCCATGCCAGTATGGAAAACAGACGTTAAAGGATGATGACAATGATGGTGCAGAAAGAAAGGCAATGGTGCAGGTCATAAGGCTCAACTGTTTTGCATGTGTCATTAAAAGCTACTTGAGGGATTTCTGCTTTGCAGGGGCAGAAAAAGTAGAGGAACAGTGAATGCTGTAGATAAAAGTAGTCTCTTTTAGATAACTTTCATTTTAGAGATTATGAACAGTTTTCAAGTCCTTGACCAGGCAGTGCTATTGGAGAGATTTGCGTATTCTGGACAAGTTCTACAGGTACAGAAGTGCCAACATTTGTGTTATGACAAGAAATAGTTACCAAAGATCAAATAGTTTTAGTTAAAAATGTTTAAATTCAGTAACTGAAGCGTAAGTATAAAATACCCATATTTATAGCAAATGGTTCGCTGCCAGTAAAGCATAATGCACTTACACTCAGGGTAGAATAATGACTCAGTAACATTCTGCAGGGTTTTCAATATCATGTTGTTATGTAAAGTAAAATAGTATTGATGTGAAAAAAAAAATAGTTCACCATTTCTTACTACATCTATGATAGACATAAACTTTTTTTAGTTAACGAGAGATTTTGTCCAGGACCAAAAAGTGTTCTGGAAAAGAAGGCAACAGGCTTTATGAAGATCTGAAAGGTCACTAGACATGGAAATTCCAAAAGCAATTTCAACACGTAATCAAACTTAAGCGAAGATAAGTGAAAAGGTGAGAGCTTTAACTATTGAAGTTTTAAGCATATTTATAGCCACTAATTATTATTGTTATTATTGCAACAGAAAAATAGGATTGAGTAGGGGGATGAATAATTTCTGAGAAAGAAAATACTCATTAGAATTGCAACTAAACAAACCTAATAGCAGTAGTTGTTTAGTATTGCTAGACATCGCATAATCAACAAGAATTTCAATCTTTCTGGGTCAGATTGCAGCGAATTATTTTCTGTTTTGTATCCAAGGTAACAAATATATGTTTGGCAGAAAAGACATTTGTCATTGTTCAATGTAATATTGAGTCTCTTAGTAACTGAAATAAATTTAGCCAAGTTTTCACTGTACCCTTCAATAGTCTTACTAACGACAATAATATTGGCAAGATAAGTGCAAAATCCTTTATATTACTATCACTAATTATACCACGAGAAAAGCGCTTCCAATATTGGTCAGACCAATGTAAATGGAAAAAGTATTAATTAGCTTGAAGTGTAGTGTATCTCTTATCACCATTCTGAAGGGCAATCAGATGGTAACACTGCTTTCAAATTTTGTTTGCAGTAGAATTTATTGTATGAAACCACATGTGTTGTCTTCAATTTTACAAATTGGATAGGCATCTAGAAAGCAGTAACAAGATATCATTAATAAGCAATTGATAACAAGAAATTGTCTACTGCCACTTCTAACTACAATTATTTGTGCCCACCATGGAGAGTTAGAGGGTTCAATGATATCTCAAGAACTCTTAAACTATATTTCTTAATAGACATTTCATTAAATTGTGAAAAGGGTCCACATTTAAAAGCAATTGCTTTCAAATCATTGTGTAGGGAAGAAAATATGAGAATGGATCATCAACATAGGAACAAATCTAGTAATGGTAAGATTTTAAAAAATAATCTCCAACTTTAAATATAACAGGGTTGTATCATAAGAAAATCATGTCCTAGAATGATAGAGGAATACAATTTAGGCAAAACATTTAAATGCACCTTTGCACACACACACACACACATACACAAAAGGAGATGTTTGAACTACAAAAAAAATGAAGAAATACCCACTATAGACTAAGTTGCCAGGCCAATTTGAAGACATTGGCGAGATGTTGGGAACGAGGAATTCTTATTAATGTTTCCACTAATGAAACTGGTGACATTACTTGAATCAATTTAAGTATCAGTTTGTTGGCCACCATTTATATGCTGATGGCAGCTTTTCTCAAGTCAATTTCATTGAGTAAAAAGGGAGAAGTTAGCTTCCAATGTGATTTACAAATAAAAGGTGAGTTCATGCAGAGAGATTGATGATGTTAATGGGCTTATTCTGATTATTCAATCAAGAAGAAAGAAATTGAAAGAAAGTAGTTTTGTCTCTCATTCATCAAAGTAGTTTGTATAAAGATTTTCCCTCAAATTACTTTAGATAGCTTTCTGGCCCTTCTGAGGATCTGTTCTTGTGTATATTTTATTATTACCTGTTTATATTTTTTGTTAATTTCTAATACTTTCTCTTCAATGTTTTGTATTTCATCTTTGTACTGTCCCCAACACCTTTGGCCCTTTTGACTAACAAAAGAAATCAGGCAGCAGGCTGGCAGAATTGTTACATCATTGGAAAAAAAAGTCTTGTAGCATTTGTTTCGTCACTTTTATGTTCTGAGTTCAAATCCTGCCAAGGTTAACTTTATCTTTCATCCTTCCAGGGTTGATAAAATAATGTATCAGTAAAGTTTTAAGGTCAATCTAAGCAACTAACCACCTCCCTCTAAAATTGCTGGCCTTTTTGTCCAAATTTAAATCTATTATTACTGTTTATCTTTTAGCGGTAGTTGTTGCTGTTGTTATCATTGTATTTATTGTTGTGTTTTGAGGAAACTGGACATGTTCAGACATAGCTCCTTGGAAAGGTCAGATTATGGTGTTTCTACCGAGAGCAACAGTTATTGTTAGCAACAGTCATTGTTCTTTGGAATATTTGAATACCTACAGCTTTTATCATGAGGTAGAAAAAATAATATTTGTTTTAGGATATTTTTGCTTTATTTTGTAAATATTCACTTGTGTTACAAAATGCATTGTTGTTCATCTGGCTAACATACTCCCAAGAATTTCGATCAAGTTTTGGGAAAATTTTTTAAAATATGAACATGAATTTTTAAAAAATTAATTTCACAAAGAGATAGAAAATAAAATAACAGCTTAACCAAATACAGATATTTGCACTACACAGAAATATGACATTTTTAAATGTGGTAACCAACAATGAAAACAGCAGCAAAGGCTGTGAAACTTTTGGTAATATTACCTGTAATTAAATACTTATGAAAATGGGTCAATTCACAAGAAAAATAAATAGATAAATAAAGACTGTAGGACAATTATATCACATAATCTACCACTTTGCTTGACTATTTTTTCAAGAAAGAGCAAGAAGAAAAGTGACCAACATCTTGCCTATCAAAAGGAAGAAAGGTTTTTCAGTGTGCCCTCAAAGGAACAGTTAGAGAACCCTTGGCTGAGATATGGAATATTTTGGTTTCTACTGAACAAGGAAGGGAATATGGGAATATGTAGAGGTTCATTACAACTGAGAACGAGGCAAGAAAATAGGATGAGTTGGTCTGCAACACACCTGCCACATAGACTTATGTCCCAATATATGATATCGAGGAACACAAGAGGCACAGTCAAAGACATCGGCAATAATACAGATCCTTGGCTCATCATCACATGTGCAGTGCATCAAAGGCAAGTTGTGAGTGAGAAGATGATGCTTGCAACGTGTTGTCTATGGGATTTGCAGGTACATACAGGTCCTGATCACCAAAGACCATAGAACCATTCAAGAGCTGTGTTCTATGGTAGTTGTAGAAAGGAAAGTGATACAACAGGTGGTGCAGGACAAAAAAGCTCAGAGCAGTAAAGGCAACAATACCAATGGGAAAGAGAAAATGAATAACAATGATAGTTTTGATAGCAGCTTGATGACAAGTCGGCTGAATATTACAGCACCAAGTACACTAACCCTAACCTCCTGTCATATAGCTTATACAGGATTAGCAACAGCAATGACAGTAACTATATCAGGTGGGAATGGATTTATGAAATAGAAAAAAAAGGGGCAATAAAGAAGAAATTTTTGAGGATTTGTATGAAATGAGAGCAGAAAATTAGTCTTAGCTATGTCCCCAAAAGTGAAGGAAGATGTCTAAAAATGAGCTGACTTACCGATGCATAGGCATGAAAAGTTGATGAATAGAAAGGCTGATATATACACAAGTATTGAGGTATCTGAAACAAAAATAACAAAATAGTAAAAAAGAGTAAAAAGTAACTTTCAGAATTTGAATTGAAGCAATTCGGATCCATGAAGGTCAGATTTCTTTCTGACAAACTTGTTCACAGCATCAGATAAGAATGAGGAATCCATCCTCATTCTGTCACATATATTGGTTGGCAAGTAACAGAAGAGACAGTGGTAGATGTGTCACCAAGAGAAAATATCAGATGGTTAGTTGCAGTGACTATAAGTGACAAAGGAGGGTAAGGCAACTATCTTGGAGGTTTGCAAAGTATGACAGAACTGGTTGGAAATAAGAATGGAACTTCTGATCCAAACAAATCAGGAAAAGGTTGGAAACATCCCTGACCTTATTGAGTTGCAAAGTAACATCAAGCTGTTTGTACCAATGGAAGGGAGAAAGGTGATGTGCGACATATGTGGCACTGCTAACCACCTCCAGAAGGAAAAAAAAGGGACACATTGATACTAACCCCACAACTATAACAACAATCACAATATTTAAAACATCAGTATCAGCCATAGCAACAATAGTATCATCTGCAGCAGCAATAAAAAGTAGACTTCAGCAAAACAGAAACACACATATATTCTTTTACTTGTTTCAGTCATTTGACTGTGGCCATGCTGGAGCACCGCCTTTTGTCAAGCAAATCGACCCCAGGACTTATTCTTTGTAAGCCTAGTACTTATTCTATCAGTCTCTTTTGCCGAACTGCTAAGTTACAGGGACATAAACACACCAGTATCGGTTGTCAAGCGATGTTGGGGGGACAAACACAGACACACAAACATACACACACACACACATATATATATATATATATATATATATATATATATATATACGATGGGCTTCTTTCAGTTTCTGTCTACTAAATCCACTCACAAGGCTTTGGTCGGTCCAAGGCTATAGTAGAAGACACTTGCCCAAGGTGCCATGCAGTGGAACTGAACCTGGAACAATGTGGTTCGTAAGCAAGCTACTTACCACACAGTCACTACTTTGCAGAGAATTTAACTCCCACTGCCATAAACCTCTTCAATTCTAAGACAGCGACATGTGAAAGGGTTGAGATGTTACATTGAAAGTTACATTGTAAGAAATCTTTGTCAAATGAAAATAAAAAATAGCTGGAAAATAAAATGGTTTCAAGCCAAAATATTAGACAAAGTAACAACTCAACAAACCCAGACTAACACCACCACCATCGTAACAACAACAGCAGCAACAATAACAGTCAAACCCTCAATCATGTCAACAACAGAAGCAGCAACAGGGTAAACACACAAACAAAACCACCACAATAAAAAAAAACCCAACAAAAATGAAACATCAGTAATAATAATGACAGAAGCCAAACACACACATACAAAAGAAAAAATCAAGAAAATCCTCTTTTATTATACAATTTTAAATATTTGTTTACTTTTTGAGATTCATAGAAAAAAATTCAAAAATCTACAAGAAACATTACTCCAGTCTACTTCATTGAGAATAGGTGCCAGCTCAGTGTTGGTGCAACCCTCTCTCCTTCTAGCCATCACATCCTAGATGTTTCACTGGATCAATGGGTAGGAGAGCCAAGAGTATATCTACATCTGCTTGCAACTACATTGGTACATAACACAATTAGCAAAAACTAGGTACAT
>NC_042997.1:188247704-188260204 GCF_006345805.1 Octopus sinensis
CCACCACCCTCACAGTTACTATCATCATCACCACAGTTACTAAATCTACCAGCACCACTACCACCATCATTACTGCTGATTACAGTCAGTTTCTGCAGTCGAGGTTATTTACTAACCTTCTTTTTTTTTTAAAAAAACTTGAGATATAAAGTACTTAATGACCTTCAATATCCTCTAGTTTGTTTCATTGAAATATTTAAACAGTTTCAAGTCAATTTATTTCCCTTACACTGCTAATGCTCTTTAGAATGCATAAATGATATACAATCTCACCCTATTATCTATACATTTTTTGCTACCTGGTTACTAAATCAATATTGGTTTCAAATTTTTGTACAAAGATAGCAGGTTTGTGGGAGGGGCTAATTTGATTAAATCAACCTCGGTGTTAAACTGGTACTTATTTCATAGATCCTGAAAGGATCAAAGGCAAAGTCGACTCTGGTAGAATTTGAACTCTGAACGTATAGGCAGACAAAAAGCTGCTAAGCGTTTCGCCCAGTGTGCTAACAATTCTGCCAGTTTTCTACCTTGTGGTTACTAGGTCAATATTGACAGCAGGTATGGCTGAATTGGTAAGATGTTTGGCTTGCAACCTTGTAGTTTGGGGATCAGTCCCAATATGTGGTACCATGGGTATCATCTATTGTAGTTTTATGTAAACAAAGTCCTTGTGAGTGAAATTTATCAGAGAAACTTACATACATACATACATACACACATACATACGTACATACATACATACATACATACACACATATGGGTGAAACAAATTGAGGAAGACCTGAAGTCACAGTGACTTGATCTTGAGCATGCTAAGTGCCATGGATCAGAAAGTGCCCTGGATCAGAAAGTGTGGAATAACCTCATCAGCAGAGTCCTTCATCCAGCAGCACCCACAGCAGCGTATTGGTTGAGAGGATAGCCACTCCTCCACTCACCAGCTAGGGATATCTATCTCTCTACATACATACATACATGTGGTCTTGGGGAGACAATGCAAATCTTTAATTCATACACTACAAATGATTGCAATATTTGGGACTATCAAAAACTGCAAGACCTTCTTAAGATTTAAAGGATAATGAAAAAACAAGATGCTTTCCCTCACAACCTTGACACCAGTCAGTTGGCCTGTCAAAATTTATTCTAAATTAAAAAGAGAAAGAGAACATACATACATGTGTGTGTGTGTGTGTGTGTGTGTACGTGTACAAATGTGTGTATATACATACATTCAGACATATGTAGTTACATATGAGGGAGTTTTGCTGAAAAGTTCCTGGCCTTGAGGGTATTATGAAAGGCCTGGTTGGAGGCCCAACCTTCTGAGTTATTTTACAGGGCTTAGAAAAACTGAAGGACTGCTGCAATCATCATCATCATCATCGTTTAACGTCTGCTTTCCATGCTGGTATGGGTTGGACGGTTTGACTGAGGACTGGCGAGCCAGATGGCTGCACCAGGCTCCAATCTTGATCTGGCAGAGTTTCTACAGCTGGATGCCCTTCCTAATACCAACCACTCTGAGAGTGTAGTGGGTGCTTTTACGTGCCACCAGCCTGAGAGCCAGTCAGGTGGTACTGGCAATGGCCACACTCAAATGGCGTTTTCCTGAGGGGAATATATTGAATAAAATAATAATTAACTGATCCTCCTTATTTTTTATCCAATGCCAGGAACTTTTCAGCACTTCCTTGTACATACATATATACATGAAACTCAGTGAAATACTGCACTAACATATGGGACAGTGCTGCCATTGTTGCATGTACAAACACTCAAGAATACATTCCCCAAATGCTATCCAACAGATTTTAAAGGAACTACTGGTAGCCAACATATTCCAATGTGTGGTTTCCTAACTCTTCTTTTTCTGCAACAGTGATATGTGCTCCTTGGAGCCAGTTGGTCTTGTACTATTTCTGTCTAAGGCTGCTCAACTTAACCATTTCGTTACCAACCCAGCTGAAACCAGCTCTGGCTCTGAGTAGAAATGTCTTGTTATCATAAGTTTTGAATTAAAATCTTCCACCAAACCTTAGTCACAATTTATGTTTCCTAATACTAGCTTAATGATAACTAAGTTATTTTACTAAATTCTTTTTTATACTTAAAGTAATTGAAAGAAACACAGAGCATCTCAAAATAAATACAGTAACAAAAGGGTTAACTAACTCTTCTGCTCGTTATCCATGCTGTCACCTAATTTCCATTATAATCACCCCATTTCTGCACAAACTATCATTTTCAAAATTTCTTCCTTTCTAGAATTTTCTTTCTACCCAGGTTTCTCGTGCAGGCTTGCGAGGTTGTCCAAGATTCCACTGGATTCAGGGGGCCTGGAGAGGGTATGGATACAGCTCCATATTTCAGACCCAAACTTTAAAAAATGGTACATTTCTTTGTATGAAATCTGTAAACACCCCTTCTCTGGATATACAACCTTATCTACAGTTAAAACAAAAAAGAAAAAAAAGGCCTTATTGAATCTGCCAGCAAATGAAGTATTTTAATCCAGATCAGCCTGATGTCTATGTGGTGTGTTATATAGGTTTTGTATTTGATATTTTGTTGTTCTTCCTTATGTGATATGGTATCAAATATTTTGACTTCTTTCCAAATTGGTTTGTATGTAACTTTTAATAACATTCTTTCATGCAAAACTTATTGACTCCATTTCCTAGCTCTTGTATTTTCTCACTCTTATCTTGACCTGTTTCAACTATGTAATACGTACATACATGCATGCATACATATATATATATGTAAATATATATACATGTGTGTGTGCATTATTATTATTATTATTATTGTTAAGGCGGTGAACTGGCAGACTCATAAGCATGCTGAGCAAAATGCTTAGCAGTATTTCGTCTGCCACTACATTCTGAGTTCAAATTCCACCGAGGTTAACTTTGCCTTTCATCTTTTCAGGGTCAATAAATTAAGTACCAGTGAAACACTAGGGGTCAATGTAATCGACTAGTCCCCTCCCCCAAAATCTTAGGCCTTGTGCCAATAGTAGAAAGGATTATTATTATTATTATTAAGGCAGTGAACAGGCAGAATCGTTAGCACACCAGGCAAAATGCTTAGTGGTACATTGCCTGTTGCTTTGTTCTGAGTTCAAATTAAGTATGAGTGAAGCACTGGGGTTGATGTAATCAACTAGTCCCTTCCCAACAAATTTCAAGCTTTGTGCCTATAGTAGAAAGGATTATCATTATTATTATTATTATTATCATCATCATTATTATTAAAGGCAGTGAGTTGGAAGAATCGTTAGCACACCAGGCAAGATGCATTTCCTCTGTCTTTACATTCTGAGTTTAAATTCTGTCAAAGTCAACTATCTTTCATTCTTTTGGGGTCAATGAAGTAAGTACAATTTGAACACTGGGGTCAATGTAATCAACTTACCCAACCCCTAAAATTGCTGGCTGTGTGGCAAAATCTGAAATTAGTATTATTACTACCTCCATCTTAGCAAAGACGGAGGTATTGTTTTCAGTCGTGTTTGTTTGTTTGCTTGTTTATCCATGGACAAAATATCTCAAGAACCGCTGGATGAAACTTTCAGGGATATTTGGCCTCGTGACTGGCATAAACCAATTAGATTTTGGGATCAATCTGGTACTGGACAAGGATTCTGGATTATTTTTCCTGTTTTTTTTTTGTTTTTTTTTTTTTACTTAATTTTTGAGAGCGGTGAGGTTCATTTTCAGTATTGTCGTTTGTGAGAGCAGTCAAGTTTATTTCAGATATTCTCATTTTAAAAATAATCTCCATTTATTGTTGAGAGAATGTTGGTGTTGCCTTGGCAGAGGTTTGTACTCTTGTTATTAATAAAATCGTTAGCACACTAGGCAAAATACTTAGCAGTATTTCATCTGCCTTCACGTTTTGAGTTCAAATTTCACCAAGATCAACCTTGCCTTTCATCTTTTCAGGGTCTATGAAATAAGTACCAGTTGAGTACTGGGGTCAACATAATTGACTACCCCCCTCCCCAAATTTCAGACCTTGTGCCTCTAATAGAAAGGATTATTATTATTATCATTATTGTTATTATTATTATTACTAATGCAGTGAGCTGGGAGAATCGTTAGCACACTAGACAAAATACTTAGTGGTATTTCGTCTGCCTTTATGTTTCTGATTCAAATTCTGTTGAGGTTGACTTTACCTTTCATCTTTTGGGGTTGATAAATCAAGTTCCAGTTAAGAACGGGGGGGGGGGGATCAACTTTCCCCATCTCCACAAATTTCAGGTCTTGTACCTATAGTAGAATGGATTATTATTATTATTATTTAAAAGAGTTTGATTTGACCCCATGCAATTTAAAGTTTTGTAGGTTTGTCACATGAACATAGCTCATCAGGCTCAGGCAACCAAATCATATATATATATATATATATATATATATATGATTTGGTTGTCTGAGCCTGGTCACAAGGCGTAGGAGTGGCTGTGTGGTAAGTAGCTTGATTACAAACCACATGGTTCCGGGTTCAGTCCTACTGTGTGGCACCTTGGGCAAGTGTCTTCTACTATAGCTTCACGCCGACCAAAGCCTTGTAAGTGGATTTGGTAGACGGAAACTGAAAGAAGCCCGTCGTATATATGTATGTGTGTGTATGTTCGTGTGTCTGTGTTTGTCTCCCCAACATCGCTTGACAACCGATGCTGGTGTGTTTACATCCTTCCATAACTTAGCAGTTTGGCAAAATAGACCAATAGAATAAGTACTAGGCTTACAAAGAATAAATCCTGGGGTCGATTTGCTCGACTAAAGGTGGTACTCCAGCATGGCCACAGTCACGAGTGAAACAAGTAAAAGATATATATATATACATAATGTCAGTTTTCCATGCTGGCATGGGTTAGAAGGTTCGACAGGTTTCATAGTCTGTTTTGGCTTGATTTCTATGGTTGGATGCCCTTCCCAACAACAATCACTTTACAGAGTGTACTGGGTGCTTTTTACATGGCACTATCACCAGTGCTTTTTATATGACACCAGCACTAGTACTTTTTATGTGGCACCAGCACTAGTACTTTTTATGTGGCACCAGCACCCACACCAATGCTTTCTATATAATACCTTAGTTTTAGGATGGTACTTTCAGATTATCCTGGTTCTAATACTGGCAGGAATTGGTCACAAGTATTTCACAAGTACAGGGGAACAACAGAAAATTATTCTGGCATTATACTTGTTAAATATCTTATGAATTTTTCCTGCAAACACTCCACAGTAAAGAAGTACCATTGAGACCAATTGTTTACTGCAGTAGATGCACCCTCTTTACTGAGGTGTTAAAATATTTATGATGATGGTGGTAATAATGATTTGTATGACCTCATGTTTACTACACAGTAAATATTTCACAGATATTCTAATAAATACAACCTGATCTTCTGACTCAATGCTCTCAACCACTACAGACATCCATTAGTAGTTACAATTACATAGACTTATAGGATTAATGTATATGTGTGTCTGTGTGTGGTGTGTATGTATGTGCATACCTGGATAAATGTATATGTGTGTGCATGGTGTATGTGTGTATGCATGGGTATATGTGTGTGTATGCATTAGAACATGTATGCATGTGCATGGATGTATGTATGTGTATGTTCACGGGTGTATGTATGTGTGTTTTCAGTTGTAAATAAGTGTCACTGCTATATCTAAGAAGTAACATTCGTTTCCAGTTTTCTGTGAAAATATCCAGCTATGGGGAAATTTTTTACCTACCTTGGAAACAGTTGATAATTTGCAAGAGGAAAAGCATCCCCCCATAGAAAGTCTGCTGCAATGAATTCTATCTGACCCATACAAGCATGGAAAAGTAAATATTAAAATGATGATGATGACAATGATGATGATGATCACCATGATGACCATCATCTTCATTAGCGTCTCAAACGAAAGGTCTTGGATTGAAACAGTGTGATTCACTCAGAATACGGAATGCAATTAGTAATTCCCATGTGAAGAAGGTCCTTCACATGGAACATCTATGAAGTGTTTAGTACAGAGTAAACATGAGGGGGTCAAACTCTGGACAAAGTGGTGAGAAATGATCTTCAGATGTTGAGCCTCACAGGAGAGTTAACAAAGAACTGAGACTCCTGCCATTTTGCTGCACTTGAGAAAACATGTCAAGCTAAGTTGAATCGTGGCCATCCATCCATACAGGCATGTCCTTTACAGCCATGACCCCTCCCCCTCACACATACGTACAATCTATCCTGTCAAAATTTTCCTACAACCCATTTTTCCAATGCACACCCTCCACATATCCCACCACCTGCTGCAGGCCCCTACACTATCTCTCATGTGTCTATCCACACACTCTCCATGTCCTCACATATCTACCATACCACCCCTCCCAGTCACTCCAATTTTCCCCACCACTTGCTACAGTCACTTCTTCTCCATCTCTAAACATCTCTCAACACTTTTATGGAACATCCCCTGCTATCCCCTCTATACCACTAATCAAGCTACTTACCACACAGCCACTCCTACACCTTGTGACCAGGCTCAGGCAACCAAATCATATATATATATATATATATATATATATGATTTGGTTGCCTGAGCCTGATGAGCTATGTTCATGTGACAAACCTATAAAACTTTAAATTGTATTGGGTCAAATCAAACTCTCCCCATCTCTGTTCCACCATCTCTCTCTCTCTCTTACACACACACACTCTCTCTCTTTCTCATTCCTATCTTTTTTCCTACAAGAGTAGAAAAGTATCTCCTCTGTATTAAGACACCCACCTCTATTCCTTTATTATACTAGAACTTCCCAATTGGTACAAAGTCACTTCCCTTGGTTCCACACCCTCCTCCTGTTGAAAGGTCTTTGTCTTGCAAGTCACTTGATGACACTGTTGGTACTGTTATGTAAAAAAATACTGGTACCATACAAAAAGCACCCAATACACTCTGTAAAGTGGTTGGCAGCAGGAAGGGCACCCAGCCATAGAAACCATGCCAAAGCAGACAATGGAACCTGGTGCAGTGCTCTGGCTTGCCTAGCTCTTATCAAACTGTCCAATTCATGCTAGTATAGAAGATGAACGTTAAATGATGATGATGATAAGCATCATCATCTCCATAATTAAGGTTTTAACATCAAGATAAGGAGTGTGCCTCAGTGCAGTTTCTAGGTCTGTTAGAAGTAGCAGCCAAATCTCCCTCAAATCACACCACTCTGTCTTAAAAGATTAAGGATACACTGAATTATATAGAGCCGGATGCATTATTTCTGAATAAAAGTGGGGATAGTCATAGCTGGAATGCTTATATCATAGATTTGGTCTATTAGAGTTGACCCTAGGCAACAAAATTTTAACTACTTTTCTTTATTGCCATAGGTTGGACAGGGTTTCCACAACTAAGGCATGTCTACTCTGCATGCCTTAGTTGAAGCCCAACCACTCTTTCATTTCAGTTGTGCTCTATGGCTTGACCTGTCAGAAATGATATCTAAATTTTCCTTACATCACACCTTACCATCTAGATTATATGACCACAAATATAGAATGTTTAAAGTAATAGATTGAGTGTAGCTGAACACTTTTGTTATAGGTCTACTTGATCAAAATTGAGCTGGGGTAAAACAATGATTTGTTTTTATAAAGGCTAGCACATCCTAAGATCCATCAGAATCTTGTGTTACACATATCTTAATACTGTAGCACAGATATGAATAGTTGGGAAATATCACACACATTTGGCTGTACCTAAGTGAAGTACCCTTAAGACAGTAAAACCTCAATTCTAATACATTTTACTGTAATAAGTAAAAACTACAGCCAGAGACTGCAATAATCTTTATCGTAATACAGTATTAGTTACGGTGGCACGTAAAAAGCACCATCCAAACGTGGCCGATGCCAGTGCTGCCTTGACTGGCTTCTGTGCCAGTGGCATGTAAAAAGCACCAACCGATTGTGGCCGCTGCCAGCCTCCCCTGGCACCTATGCTGGTGGCACATAAAAAGCACCCACTACACTCATGGAGTGGTTGGCATTAGGAAGGGCATCCAGCTGTAGAAATACTGCCAGATCAGACTGGAGCCTGGTTTAGCCTCCTGGCTTCCCAGACCCTAGTCAAACCGTCCAACCCGTGCAAGCACAGAAAACGGACGTTAAACGATGATGATGATGAATGTCTTACAGTTTTAATATTTTAGCATTCTGTGTTTAGAGTTGTGGTTGGTGGTGTTTAATCTTAGATCAGGCCTGAGTGACCAAGTCTGTGAGCAAAAGCATTCCAACAATGACAGTTCCATCCTTTAAAGTGTATCTAGAATCACACTACATTTAATAGGTCTTTCCCATTTTTAAGATCATGAAGTGTGATTAGAGACAGATTTAGCTGCTATTTCAAATGGGTCAAATGGTCACGTAGTAAGCTCCATCTTTGGTTCCTATTTAGTGCATGGCTTGAATATTTCAAGGTGTCTCTATTGTAAATAGCATAATATTCTGCTGCATCATCTATGCCATCAGTCTACAGCAAACGGTGGCTCATGACACTTTCTAGATGACATCCTAATTAAAAATTATCTTTAATTTTTCAGTAGGAGTGGCTGTGTGGTAAGTAGCTTGCTTACCAACTACATGGTTCTGGGTTCAGTCCCACTGTGTGACACTTTGGGCAAGTGTCTTCTACTATAGCTTCAGGCCAACCAAAGTTTTGTGAGTGGATTTGGTAGACGGAAACTGAAAGAAGCCCGTATATGCATATACGTGTGTGTGTGTGTCTGTGTTTGTCTCCCCAACATCACTTGACAACCGATGCTGCCGTGTTTACGCTCCCGTAACTTAGCGGTTCAGCAAAAGAGAATGATAGAATAAGTACTAGGCTTACAAAGAATAAGTCCTGGGGTCGATTTGCTTGACTAGAGGCAGTACTCCAGCATGGTCGCGGTCAAATGACTGAAACAAGTAAAAGAGTACTGTAACCTACCTGACGATGAGCTATGACTCATGTAGCCCACTTCTCAAAAAAGATTGCCTATGCCTGATCTATGCAATTAGATTAGTCTTTGCTACTTATTGAAACTGTTGGAGTTTTTTTCAATTTTTATTAGTGGTGAGTCCCTTAGCTGATTTGATAACTGGTACACCAAAACTTCTTTCCTCACATGGAACTATCATCACTTAATTCAGAACCAACAAGTATACACTATTTCTCCTTACAGCAACAAGCTTTGCCTATTCAGACAGATATTTAGGGCTAAGTAGAATGGTCCATTAACAGTTCAGAGTCATTGTCAGGAACATAACATGGCACAAAGGAATGGATTTAATCTATTCACCTTTTTTCTGGCTATCAAATCCAACATAGCCTTAGAGATTTTCTCATGTCAACATTCTATGAATTTCAATAGTTCATAGTAGAACAGTCATCTTTAGTCACTTAGTATAGCAGTGACTGTTATGTTATACTGTCTTTTGTGTCTCCACTATGATAGTTACTGTTATCTATAGTATCATCATCATCAACACTGTCATCATCTTCATCATCATCATCATCTATTGAGCCTTTTCTGTCTTTAGATTGTCTATACTCGATATGGACGTGAACTTTTGAGTTTGGCACCCTTTATATTTTTGTCTTTTGGTTTCATTAGTCCATCTTGAAGATGGTTACTTCATATAATGATGATGTAGACAGGATTTTGGATTTAAAATGTACAAACCAGGGATAGATAATGCTGAAACATCCCTGCACTATCCATCTATTCATCATCTGATTCTCTAATGATTCCATCCATCCACCCACCTACACTGGAACTTTCTTTATCAACCTCAAAAGGATGATAGAATGAAAAGCAAAGCATCTATATTACACAAGCCATTACTATCATTAGCATTGTAGTCTTTTCAGACTGTTTTACAAAACTCTCTATATATATATATTTGTAGTATAGCTGTCACTACTTTCCACTGTATAGTAGTCTTTATTACTTTGAGTATAGTAGTTTAATATCAATAGCACAGCAGTCATTGTAGTCTATCTATGTTACAATAGCTTTAATGTCTATAGGTATAGAATTCACTACTTTCAATGATATAGAAGTCACTAATCTGTTCACTGTAGTTATCTTTACTGTTTATAGTACAGTAATTGCTATTCCCAAGAGTATTGTAGTTTCCACTCTTTTCTCACCAGTACAAGGCATAAAAATTCACTGGCAATCATAATAATAAGATGAGGAATTATAAAATTTTACAATATGTAAAACACACACACACACACATATATGTTTGCATATGTGTTTTTTTCGTGTTTATTATTATTTATTTATCTATTTTCTCCTGTTATTTCCTCAGCAAGGATATTTACAAGAAATATGTGGGGATGATTCAAAACCCAATTCCATAAGTTGATAGCTATTTTTCCTTCACCAAATATATGCCATCTTTTCTCTTACTTTTTCTTTCTTTCCTTTCCTTTCTTTCTTTCTTTCTTTCTTTCTTTCTTTCTTTCTTTCTCTCTCTTTCCTTCTCCCTCTCTCTTTCTTACTTTTTTGTTCTTTCTACAGCACTGGAGAGCTTTGTTTCTTCAAAAAATACAGGAAAAAATACAAACGAATAAATAAATGTAATATAAAAGTAAATAAATAAAAAATAACAAAAAACAAAAAAAACAAGTCAGAACAGAATCAAATAAAGAAAACAAAGAAAGAAAGAAACAAACAACGAATAAATGAACAAACAAAATTAAACACAACAACAACAACAAAAAACAAGCAAATATGAGCAAGCAAAGAAACAAAAAAAAAATGTAGAATAAAACATATTTAAATTAACCCATGATGAGAATCACACACATGCTTACACACACACACACACACCACAGGCATATGCACACAAATACACACACAAACGCACACACATATATAGATGCACACGCATAAGCATACACATTCACAGAACGCTTCCACATATGAATACGCATAGAAATATTGCATCTTCTGGTGATCAATACAGATTCTGCTAGCAACCACAAAATGTCATTAAAGTACAAGAAAACACATGACAAATTTCATATGATTCACAATAAGGATAAACAGCAATATAATACGACTGTTAGCTGTTATGTGTGTATGAGAGAGTGTCTGACTGTGTGCGCATGTGTGAGTGTGTGTGTGTGTGTGTGTGTGTGTCTAAGAGAGAAAGAGAGGGAGGAAGAGAGAGAGAGAGAGAGAGGTAGTGTGTGTGTGTGTGTGTGTTGGTGTTGTGTGCCAGAGTGTACATGTGTGTGTGTCTGTGTGTGTGATTGAATAAATGTGATAGAAAGAAAGAGTGCTTGTGTGAGAACATGTATGAAAGAACATGTGTGTGGTGTGTCTGTGCGTATGTACACTTGAGTGTGTGTGTGTGTGTGTGTGTGTGTGTGTATGAGAAAGAGAGCATATGTGTATATGTGTATGGTCGAATGTCTGTGTGTGTGTGTATAATTGTAATGTGTCTGTGGATAAGTATGTGCATGTGTTGCTGTGTCTATGATTGCGTGTGTATGTGTGTCCGCGTGTGTGTGTGTGAATGTATTGCTGACTGCGTGTGGATATATGTATGTGTGAGTGTGTGTGTAACAGGGAGAGAGAGTGTGAGAGAAAAAATGTGTGCATGTATGTGCTTGTGTATAAATGTGTGTGTGTGATCTGTGAGATATGTATGTGTGTATGGTTGAATGTATGTGTGTATGGTTGAATGATGTATGTGTGTGCTTGTGAAAGTGTATCCGAGAGCTTATATCTATGGTTGAGCGTGAATTTATGTGTTTTAGTGTGTGTATGGTTGTATGTGTATATGCCTGTGAGTAACAGTGTGTATTAGTATGTGTGTGTATGTGTGAATATATATGTGTGTCTGAGAGTAAATTAGTGTTTCTGTGTGTGTATGTGTTGGTGTGTGTATGGTGGAATAGTGAGAATATGTGTATGTGCTTATCTGTAAGCATGTGTTTGAGTGTGTGTGTATGTAGGAATGTATATATGGTTGTGTGTGTATTAGTATGTGTGTGTGTGTATTGTATTATCATGAGTGTGATTGAAGTGCATTAGTGCAATAGTGTGTGAGGCTGTATGTCTCCTTGTATGTATGGTCGAGGATGTGTTGGTGGATGTATGAGGTGTGTGTATGTGCATGTGTATGTTGGTGTAAATGTGTGTTGGAGTGTGAGTTTGTATGTCCATGCGTTGGAGTGTGTGCGAAGTTTTGTATCTGTTGGTATGTATTTGTATGGTTGTGTATGTATGTGTGTGTTTGTGTATGTGTGTTTGTATATTGGTGTGTGCATGGCTCTGTGTGTGTGTGTGTTTGTATATTGGTGTATGCATGGCTCTGTGTGTGTGTGTGTGTGTTTGTATATTGGTGTATGCATGGCTCTGTGTGTGTGTGTGTGTGTTTGTATATTGGTGTATACATGGCTCTGTGTGTGTGTGTTGGTGTGGTT